>NC_064848.1:33238421-33573421 GCF_024139225.1 Suncus etruscus
CTCCTATATCAAAGAAATTTAGAATGTCTACATTGATCATTACTTTATTTCTCTTCATCAGAATGTTAGTTTTAGTAAACTAGTAAGAATATAAGAAACTTTCTTCTTTAGATTAACAATATTGACTTTATAGAGCCAGTTGAACACAAGTTAGTGTTTGCAACAAACATTCTTTGGGAAGAGAATGGTGTTCAAGAAAGCATTGTTATAGGAGCAAAAACACGGAGAAAAAGAAGCACCTGGAGAGACTGGTCCTTTGGTAGAAAAGGATTATTATCTTATCAACTTTATTTATTTATTTGTTTGTTTGTTTGTTGGCTGGTTTTTGGGCCATACCCAGTGGAACTCAGGAGTTTCTCCTGGCTCTTCACTCAGAAATCGCCCCTTCCCAGTATGGGGGACCATATGGGATGCTAGAATCGAACCTCATCCATCTGGAGTGTGCTGCATGCAAGGCCAATGTCTACCACTGTGCTATCTCTCCAGCCTTAGAAGGGATTTATTCTTGAAGATTTACATTACAAAGAAAATTGACATGACAAAGTTCACATCATTGGGGAACTCCAGCCAGTGGGCCCTTCAGCACCAGGCTCTAGAGTTTGTTCTAGAGGCTAAGCAGAGTCATCATACCTTATTTCATGAAAAAATGAAATAGTATATTTGAGAAGTTTAAGGCACAGCTATAAAGATGACTTAATATTCAGAAAGACTGCAGTTAGAGAAATAGTTAGCTGTGTTGTCATTGAAATTACTGTCTTATAGTGAAGAATCCTGAGAAAATATTATGCAGGAGACATTTTAGAGGTTTAATAATTTCTAGGTTTTTAGGGATGATGGAGAAGATGGAGATGAGGCAACTTGAATGTAGTAAGAATTGTGTCATTGATTCCAACATAGAAGGTATGTTAGTTTAGCTATCTTGAGATTAAATCATCTCCTGAACTTTTAAATAATAACAACAGTTAAGATACCAATTTTATGGAGGGAATTTTGGGGCTGAAGATTATTAAGAATTTGGTGTTCCCTTTTTCCCCTTACTTTGAGCACCTTGGAGCTCAGGGATTACGTCTGGTGTTATACTCTGGTTTTGAGAGTAACATGTGATAACAGGGATCAGACTCAGGTCTAGTTCTGTCCTACACACATCAGTGTTTGGAGCATTTCTTGGCTCTGTTCTTGTGGATTGTGTCAGTATGTTCCATGGCATCATGTGGTGTGTTGGGGATTCCTCCTGCATTCCAAGTATGCTTGCATCCTATTGTACTATCTCTCTGATGCCTGTCTCAAAATTTTTGAGCTGAACCTTAATGGTAATAATTTCAACATCAATGTAGTGATAAGTAAACTTAATGGTTTCAAAACTATAGTCACCTTTATACGCCAGATATGTTAAGGGTTGTTTAGAAATATTAGTTAAAACTTTGAAACTACTCTTGAATAACTATTTGAATGATATTTGTTATTGCATGGCTTGTTGGTTTATAAACAATTTAGCTTGTAGGCATTTAATGAAGATATGACTTTTATGTATTCTTGAAAATTACGATCCACTGATTTAAAATGATCTTTTCTTTGAACTTGTTACATGTAACATTTCTCCTTCTAGTGGTTCTATTTTTTGTGAATGGTAAGTGCTTTAGGTGTTTGTTTACTTTGTTTGAATGCATATATTTATATATAAACACAATTAAAACCTATCTTGAAGAAAATTTAGCACATTGTTTAATTCAGCACATTGCTGATAATCATGAACTGGTTATTCTTAATTTATTGGCCAACCTAGGTTCTTTTGCTTTACAGTACTTTCAACCTTCAGTATATTAATTAATTATTATATTTGGTTTTAGGGTCACACAGGGGTGCTTTCAACTGCACTCAGGGATCAATCATCTCAGACATAGCAAACAATTGAGGGTGCCAGGGATCAAACTTAGTTGTGTTGGTTGCCAGAATCCTTATTTGATTGATTATTAAGATGGGATGGGAGTTCTGTGTTACAGGATGATTTCAGGTATATGTTCTTTTGATTTATTTTCTTTACACAGTACTCTATGAACTGTGCAATGTAGTTCAACATTTTATTTTACCTGTTGTTACTGGGAATGTACAGGCTGCCACCTCTAGAATAAATTGCGTTTATCACTTACTGAATGTTTGAAAATGTTGAACATTATCCTCAATTATGTGGTGACTAAATGTTCTATAAGATACATTCTGAGTATGACTTAGTTTGATTCTAAAGAGCTAGTAAAATGTTTAAAGCACTCCAACACCATTTCATTTTGTTTTCAGTGCACCTGCAGGAAAGACATGGTGAAAATTTCAATGGATATTTTTGTGAGAAAATTTCAGCCAGACAGATACCAGCTTTGGAAGCAAGGAAAAGATCTCTATACAATTGATCACACAAAGCCAACTCCAGAATCCACCCCTGAAGTAAAAGTGTGGCTGCAGAGGAGGAGGAAAGTAAGAAAATCATCCAAGAGGTAATGATATCTTTCTAATCCTCGCTTCCTTGTTCTTACTCAATTGAAATGAGTAAGATCCTTAAATTTGATGTTCTCAAAGGCCATTTATTTGCATTTTTGTACTTATTTTTATCATATTTTTGATGCATTGCTGATATATGTTCTGATTGATTTTTTATTAACCCCAGTCCTCTTTATGACTTGACAGAGAACATAGATATATGACATATAACTCATTTGAGATGCTATTCAGAAGGTTGAGACAATCAATGGACTCTTCAGAAAATCTGATCTTATAGGTCTTGATCGATATGATTAGCTTTCTTTTCTTTCCTTTTTTTTTTTTTTTTTTTTTTTGTGGTTTTTTGGGTCACACCCGGCAGTGCTCAGGGGTTACTCCTCCTGGCTCCATGCTCAGAAATTGCTCCTGGCAGGCATGGGGGACCATATGGGACGCCGGGATTCAAACCAATGACCTCCTGCATGAAAGGCAAATGCCTTACCTCCATGCTATCTCTTCGGCCCCATTCTTTTCTTTTCTTTTTTTTTTTTTAAAAAGTCATGTGCTCTACAAATTGAACCACATCCCTAGCCTCCTCCTTCTCTTTTCTTTTCTTATCTTCTTTTTCTTCTTTCTCTTTTTCTTCTCTCTTCTATTCTTCCTCCTCTTTTTCCTCCTCCTCTTACTCTTTTCCCTTCTCCCCTTCCTCTTCCTCCTCCTTCCCTTTTTTATTCTTCTTCCCCTTCTTCCTCTTCTTCCTCCTTTTTCTCTTCTAACTCTTCCTCTAACACCTCTTATTATTATTCTCTTCCTTCGTCTCTGGGACTCAAATGACTCCTTTGTTGTTTCTGTTGAATTTATCAAAGACTTCTATTTTCATCTGTTCACATTCTCTGAGAAGTTTATCTATTTTCTGATCATTTACTTTAAGGTTCTCTTTCAATCTCTTGTGCTATATGGAGTTGTTTTGCATCTCATCCTTCTGGCTTTCTGACCCCATCCCCAGCTGCTGTTACTTGTTGTAGAGGCTTTTCATTGAGGTTTTTATTCCATCTACTGAGTTTTTCAGACCTGTTGTTTCAGTTTGGAGTTTTCTGAGTTCTATTTTTGTGGTTTGATCAGTATGATTTATGCTTTCTATGAGTTCTCTGAGCATCCTCCATATTTCTACTATAAACACCCTATCTAGCTGGTTGGTACTTTTCATGTCATAGAGCTGCTATCTTCATTCTCTATATGTGGGTTTGTCCTGCATTGTTTCCTCATTGCCACACATGTAGTGTGGTTTTTACTATGTGCTGTGGTGGGGTTCATGGGTTAGAAGATGTGCATGGCCACAGAGCAACGTCCTCCTCTGGCTCCATCCACCCTTATTGGGTGGGGAGAGCTTACCCATGGGCCCTGGAGAGATTATATTTGATTGTGTCTTCTTGGCTGCTTCGTGCAGAAAAATATGATTAACTTTCTGATTTGGTCTTAGAATTTGTTGCTATCCCTTAATTATTTACTTATTTACGGAAGTCAGATGGAAGAAATAACACTTTGAAATCTCAGTGAATGTTTTCCATTTTATTTTATAGGCTCTATGTTATTAATAAATTACTTTTGCATAGTAAGAGAATAGGCTCTTAAATAAAAATGAAAGTAGTAATGATCCTTCTAGAACAATTTTTGACCCCAGTAGTCAAAGCTAATTTACTGTCTAACTATTTTATCTTAGATTTCTGTGTCCTGTTGTGATATATATATATATATATATATATATATATATATATATATATATATATATATATATATATACTTTGTTGTTGTTGTTTTTTGTTTTTTGGGTTATACCCGGCAGCGCTCAGGGGTTACTCCTGGCTCTATGTTCAGAAATTGCTCCTGGCAGGCTCAGGGGACCATATGAGATGCTGGGATTCGAACCACCGACCTTCTGCATGAAAAGCAAACGCCTTACCTCCATTTTATCTCTCCGGCCTCCTGTTGTGATATTTCTGTGTTTATATGTATTGACAGTGAAAATCTTGTCACTTTAGTTTGATTTGGAATTTTCCTACATTGAAATGCTCAGAAATATTGTCACATTAAACACGTATTTAAGAAATATACTGCAAGTACAAAAGAAAAATAATTTGGTGTTTGTTGTAAAGATAATTTTAAAAATACATTAAATATAAGCGTTCAGTTAGTCTCCCTTTGCTTAAATCTTTTAGCTAATTATGATTTACCTTTTTTGGGGGGGGCATACCCGTTGATGCTCAGGGGTTACTCCTGGCTATGCGCTCAGAAGTCGCTCCTGGCTTGGGGGACCATATGGGATGCGGGGGGGATCTAACTGCGGTCCATCCTAGGCTAGCGCTGGCAAGGCAGACACCTTACCTCTAGCGCCGCCATGTCGGCCCCATGATTTAACTTTTAATCCTAAAATTTATGTATTCTTCAGAATTTTAGTTAACTTAAAGAAACAAAACCTAGGGGTCGGAGAGATAGCACAGTGGCGTTTGCTTTGCAATCAGCCATCCCAGGACTGAGGTGGTTGGTTCAAATCCCGGTGTCCCATATATTCCCCAGTGCCTGCTAGGAGCTATTCCTGAGCAGATAGCCAGTAGTAACCCCTGAGCACCGCCTGGTGTGGCCCAAAAACCAATAAATAACTAAATAAGTAAATAAATAAATAAATAAATAAATAGAAACAAAACCTAGCAACAGCCTCAGTTCCATTTTCTTATTTATCAAAATAATACTTGGCTTATTAAATTGGTTTTCCTCTTGCCAGCCACTGTATCGTACATTACTTTTATTTTCAGACCTTTTAAAATATTGCTATAACATTTTAGCAATGACTTTGCTCTCAATAAAGCATTGTTTACCAACTATTTGCAATTGTTTTTATTAAAAACTTCAGCATATAGTTATTAAAGCTTAACATTTTAAAATTATTCAACCATAGAATATTTATTTATTTATGTTTGGTTTTTGGGTCACACCTGGCTCTGAACTCAGAAATCACTCCTGGCAGGCTTAGTGGACCATATGGGATGCCAGGATTTGAACCACCATCCCTCTGCATGCAAGGCAAATGCCCTACCTCCATGCTATCTCTCTGGCCCCCAGATATAGATTATTTTGTGTAATGTTTTTAAAATTCTGCAGGTCTTCTTTCACTGAGAATGCCGCTTGTATTGATATATGCTTTAGCTTATTCTTTGCAAAAATACTGTTCTGACTGTAGCTACTTTTGTTCATAGCTTCCAATGTTCAGGTTCCCAGTCTAAGAGGCCCAGGAATGATGAGGAAGAGGATGAGGAGGTGTCAGCTGCAGTCAGTGGAGTTAAAGACTCCAGCCTTCACCTAATCCCTGACCACCTTAACATCAGTGAAAAGCCAGAAGCAGCACCTAAGTCGAGGAGCACAGAAAACCCTTCAGAGGAAGAGATATCTGCTAGCAAGATACAGCTGGATCCAAATTTATCAAATAACACCAGACTCTCTGGTGAGAAATTGGCTCATTATATTGTGCACACAGTTAATATCTGGTTGATGATTTAATGCCTTACATTTATGTTCCCTGAGACAGACACATTACTTCACATATGCCTTTTTTAAGCAGTGAGCTATCTGAGGTTTAGTATAACTTTTTTTGGGGGGTGCGGGGGGGTTTGTTTCTGAGTCACACCCAGCAGGGCTCAGGGGCCACTCCTGGCTCTATGCTCAGTAATCACTCCTGGCAGGCTTGAGGGACCATTTGGGATGCCTGGATTTGAACCACTGTATTTCTGCATGCAAGGCAAATGCCCTTCCTCTACGCAATCTTCCTTGCCCGGTTTAGGATAACTTAAATCAGGTCAAGAGAATGTTCTCAAATTCAGGAGCACTACTGCTGTGTGTAATGGAATTGTGAGTCAGTCTGCAGTGCTTATTTAGTTTACTAAAATAGAAGATTCTAAAATAAAAAAAATATTGGATGAAACTCAACTTATAATATGCAATCATTTTGAGAAAGATTCTCTTGAATTCACATATAAGAATGAAAACCAATTGTAGATAATTTTTTTGGAGATAATTTTAGATAATTCTTAGCTTCAAACTTAACATGAAGGAGAAAATAAAGATTAATGTATTAAAAAAATACAACAGGGGGCAGGAGTGTTAGCACAGTAGGTAGGGCGTTTACCTTAATATTGCCAAACCTGGTTTGACCCCTCACAACCTGTATGGACCCAAGCCTGCCAGGAGTGATTTCTTGTTGCAGAGCCAGGAGTATCTTCTAAGCACAGCTGGGAATTACCCAAAAACAAAAAATAAAACAACAACAATAACAACAAGGATAGAATTCATCCAGTGTTGTGAAATCAGATGCATAGCCCTCTGACTGTTTTCTCTTTACTAAAGCCATCATCTCTGTAAGTCTGAACAGCTTTGACTTTCCCCATTACAAGCATATTTCTCTAAAATTATTTTAATGCTTTGCCTCTTCAATATTTTTTTTAACTGTTTTACCCTTTTACTGGTTGAACTTGTTGATAATTTTCGTGCTTTTCTTATCACTTGTCTGGTTCATCCTTTAATTTTGGCACTCCCTGGAATTACTATCTTCCTGCTTTCTCCTTGTTAAGTACACCATATTTTCTTGTCTGGACTTTTGCAGGAGTCGTTTCTTTTTGTTTTGCCCACTGCCATTCTAGTCACTCTTAGCATGTCTATTCTCTGGTGATAGTAATAGTATTAGTTAAAAATCTAGTTTTTGCCTTCTTGTTACTCTTATTTCACTGAGATAAGAAAAAATCCTTATCATAATTTCACATAATCTGATCCTTGACTATTCCATTTTTATTGCACTTGGGTCCTGAAATAATCTGTTTATAAAATTTAAGCAGTAGTCTCATTTTCACTGAACTTATATCCTTTATTGAAGAGCTATATGAGAAAACATTTAATTAGAATCCAGTATGTTAAGTATCATGGTTGAGATAGCACAGAACATTGCTGGTATATAAAGAAAAGATCTGCAGTAGAAGGCTGGAATAAAAAGATTCTTCAAAAGGATAATTCTGAAATTGACCCTGTATGAGTGTATACAGAAGATTACGAGGTGGAATAGAGAGTAATAGGAATGCTAAGCAGCCAGGCAATACATGCAGATATTATTTTTTTTAAATTTCTTTTCTTTTATGCAGATATTCTTATAGGAAATCACCATAGATCTTATTGTACAGAAACTAGTTTTGTGAATTACTGGGTTATTTAGTGATTTAGGCCAAAGATACGTACCAGTTTTAATTAGTTCTTTGGCTATATATATTTTTTTTTTTAAATTTTTACTCCCCGCATTTGAGAATTGTAGACTTCAGCATTAGAGCCAGCATGGATCAGCTAATGATTCTTATGTATTAGTGTGTTTATGCATGTGCATGCATATGTGTGAGTTTATGGATAGAGAAGGGTGTTAAATAGAAATGGCAGTGAAAGAAAACTTGCGATAGTCTTCTTCCTTTATATTGTCAGTATATAGAGTATTGGTGTAGGAAATAATTTTTATTCCATCTATGCCAGCTTACATATGTTTCTATTTACAGTTTCTGAACTGGATTATTTCATCAGCTGCTCTTGGTATAATATATTAAATTTTGATTATGATTTTTTAAATTCTTTTTTTTTTTTTTTTTTTTTTTTTTTGCACAGAGCATGGCCAATGCCAGTATCACCATCCAGGTTTGATGCTGAGCATAGAACCAGGTATGGCCCAAAAGTGAAAGAAAGAAAGAAAGGAAGGAAGGAAGGAAGAGAAGGAAGGAAGGAAGGAGAGAGAGAGGAAAGAAAGAAAGAAAGAGAGAGAGAGAGAGAGAGAGAGAGAGAGAGAGAGAGAGAGAGAGAGAGAGAGAGAGAGAGAGAGAGAGAGAGAGAAAGAGAAAGAGAATATTTTATATTTGGTTTTGGTGCCACACCTGGCAGTGCTCATGGGTTACTCCTGGCTCTGCACTTAGGAACATTGAAGGTGAGCTCAGAGACCCTATTTGATGGTAGGAATTGGAACCAGGTTGGTCATGTACAATGCAAATGCTCAACTATCACTCCAGTATGTTTTATCACTCCAGTATCTATCATTCTTTTTTTTAAATAGACATTTCAAGATGTTTTTGGTTTGGATAATTACTATAATTAGTATGGCTTTTGACATTGATTGTTAGCAGAGCTTATTAAAAATTCCTTGATTTTCATTTGCCATATTCTTTTGTCAGACCTTTACTACTGCAAATAACATTGCAGTCTTTATTTTATGACCTGTTTGGTTTATATCTATGGAAGTTTAGAGGGCAAGTTTGAGATGGAAGTCTGTTGAGAATAGTTTAACAACTCTACTCATTAATAGTATAATGCAAAATTTATTAACAATCTTGTTTTACTCCTCAGGAAACAACTATTTAAATGCATCTCTAATGGAAGAAAATAAAACTGAGGATGACGGGTCCTATTCCACCACTTCACCTGCGGATCCTAATGAGGTTGTTGATTCTGTATCTCATGGTGACTTGTTATCTGAAGAATCAAACCCACCTAACTTTCTATGGTCTAAATCATCTGAGTCATGTTTCTCAGTTGTGCCAAATAATGGTGCATTGATAGAAGAAGAAGTGAGTTATATGGAGATCTCAGAAATGGCCTTGAACCTGGGAAGAACCTGTAGGAAAGCGAATGGCTTTAAAGTCTGTAGTCTGTGCAATGCTTGTTTTTTTTTTTTTTTTAATTTTTTTTTATTTAAGTAACATGATCATAGTTGGGTTACAGTCTTAAACTGAACACCCCCCTTCACCAGTGTAACATACCCCAACCCCCCTTCCCATCCCCTGCCTGTATTCAAGACAGTTATATACTACAGTTATTTTTTGTTTGTTTTTTGTTTTTTGGGCCACACCCGGCTATGCTCGGGTTACTCCTGGCTGTCTGCTCAGAAATAGCTCTTGGCAGGCACGGGGGACCATATGGGACACTGGGATTCGAACCAACCACCTTTGGTCTTGGATCGGCTGCTTGTAAGGCAAATGTCTCTGTGCTATCTCTCTGGGCCCTACAGTTATTTGTTTTTAAGTTCATTAAATTGTATTTTTTTTCCCTTAAAGGATAAGAGTAAAAAAATATAGTAAAGGTGTGATAGTGGCAATTGCCGTTGTTTGCATAGGTCCAGAAAAATGGGGAAAATGGAAAAAAATCCTTGACCAGATTACATAAAGGCCTCACCCCAGAAGTTTATTGGCATAAGACAGACTCTGGGTTCCAGGCATACCAGTCTGTCCAACCCGAGTCATTCTCTGTGGTCCCGGTGAAACTTTTTCACACTTTAGCTATTTTTGGTATCAGGTTCTTCTTATATATTAAAGATTCTGGATTCTGTGCATTACTTTCATCGATGTCAGGCTGATGTGGAGCATCCTCTAGTTTCAGCATTAAATGCGGAGCGATCTGCCCTGCAAGCAGGCTGTTGCTGAGTTTTGAGAGCACTCTTTGGAGTAAGTCAATGCCAAAGCAGTGGTAGTTCTTCCCTGGTAGAGGCTTGGATCCTGGTAATGTTATAGACAATTGTGGTTGTTTCCATATATGGTATCTATTGTTCAGGTGTGTGTGGGCGATGCCCATTCTTCTAAAGCCTAAGCCAAATCATTATGTCAATGTTCAGGGTATAAGGCCCAACTCCATCACTAAATTTGTGTTCCCATCTCTATTAGATAAGAACTTGTTTCCATATGTATTATTTTCCCATTTAATGTGCCTATGCAAAAGAGAAGCGATGCCACAAGATACTGTAATGCTTGTTTTTAATTTCTTTGTTTTGTGGCAATGGTAATTTCTGAAAACTAGCTTTATTTACACCAAAATCATGCTTTAGGGCACAGGTAACATTTCATCTTGATTGGACTTAATCCTGTTAAGATAATATAAAGTAAGCTTTTGTTATTGAGCTCTCATTTGCATGATGATGATTCAAAGAACACGAAACTTTTGGTGGCACTTTAGAGCTTAATTTCTTTTGATTTCAAAATTAAATTTTTATTTTGAGTTAATTATAGATTCATAATCATTATAAGAATTAGTATAGAAATGTCCTCTGTACACACTTTGCCCAAAGAACTATCTTAGAAAACTACCATATCGGGGCCTGAGAGATAGCATGGTGGTAGGGCATATGCCTTGCATGCAGAAGGACAGTGGTTCAAATCTCGGCATCCCATATGGCCTGCCAGGAGTGATTTCTGAGTGTAGAGCCAGGCGAACCCTTGAGCGCAGCCGGGTGTCAGCCAAAAACAAAAACAAAACAAAAAAAAAAAGAAAACTACCTTAGTGGGCGAGCAGAGTGATCACATGGATCCAGGTTCAATTCTCGCCATCCCTAATGGTCCCTTGAGCCTGCCAATAGTGATTTCTGAGTAAAAAGCCAGTCTTAGCCCTTAATATTACTGGGTGTCACCCCAAAACAAACAGAAAACTACTGTAGGGTGTTGCAACAATAGTGTAATTGATTCAGTTAAGGTACAGAGTTGTTTTTTTCTAAGCTAGAAATGATTTACCTATGTGATTCTGTTCTCCTTCCAGACTTCTGTTTTATCTGTCCGTCCGTCCGTCTGTCTGTCCATCTATTCATCCATCATCTCTATTTTTATTTGTTTTGGGGCCACATTTGGTGATTCTCAGAGGTTACTCTTATCTTTGCCTTCAGGAATTATTCTTGGCAGTGTTGTGAGATCATATGGGATGCCATGGATTGAATCTGGGTTGTCTGCTGGCAAGACAAGAACTCTTCCTGCTATACGGTCTCTCTGGTTTGCACAGCTTCTGTTTTCATTAGGACTCATTTCAGTACTCTTTCCCCAGACATTTTCTTCATGAACTCAGAATATAGTTCAAGCTGGCTTTTCTGCCAGAAACTAGCCTTTTGCCTCATAAAAAACTCATCACTGCTCTTTAGTATTGAGCTTTTTATTCCAATTCTTCTTAGTCTCTTACTTTTTTGTCCTGTTTTGTTTTTGGTTTTTGGATCACACCCAGGGAGCCCAGCAAGTATTTTATCCTCCTGTACTATCTATCCTATCTACCTCTTTGTTCTTTTATGCTCTTGTACACTCTTATTATTACATGCTTTTAGCATGTACTGTCACTGAAGTTTTAAGATTGTGGAGCCAGAGAGATAATGTAGGGCTTACAGAACTTTCTTTTTATGCATCTAGTCTACTGACAGACATCACAGGTCAGTCCCCTTAGTACCATATATAATCCCCTGAGCACCACATGGAACAACTGTTGAGCACAGAGCCAGATATCAGCTCTGAGTACAGCCAGATGTGACCCTAAAACAAAATAAAAAAAAATATTCTGAGTCTCAGTTAAACTAGATTGTTTTGTAGTTATTGTAGGAATTCGGGAACCACTTGTGGCCTATATAATATAGCCAGAGTATTCAAATGGATGAGTTAGAGAGTCTCAAGTATTTGAGCTGGTACTTGGATTTGCCACTTAACAGTCCCATTTCTTGATTGTTCTTCCTTATTTTACCTTACTAAAGGCCTTTTTGTTTGTCTTTGAGTAGCAACAGAGATAAAATAAAATATAGATTATTTAATAATTTGATATACTGATCTTTTTGTGACTGTATATTTTACTGAATTCTAAAATATTTATCAAAAATGGACCAGAAATAAAAACATATCTAATTCATTAGTACCTAAGAGAAATTTGAAAATAATGTTTAAATACTAAACTAAATTTGCAACTTAATTTCATATGGGAATTAAATGTAGCTGAGCAGATAATTGGTTTTTTTTTTTTGTGAAGTGGTGAATGAGTCAACTGCATTTTAAAATTACATTTCATTGCATTCTTCAAGCTAGGTTGGAACTGACAGTAACTTTTTCATTTCCTTGCATTTGGTTGATGTAGTTCTGCCCCCAGTGCCTTAACCTTCATCTTTTATGATTTTTCCGAAACAGAGACAGCTTAGGAAAGCAAATGCTTGACTAGTTCTCTTCTTAGAGACATGATATTATTTGCAGAATATGACATTATTTTCTCACATCATTGTGTCCTTTAAGTAATACAGTTGATTTTTGCATAGTTCTTTGGATTTGTTTTGTTTTTGGATGACATCTGATAGCATTCCTGGCTCTACACTCAGGGATTACTTCTAGCAGACTTCAGGGACCTGTTGCTGTGGTTCTGAACTGTGGGATTGAACTGAGTCAGTCACAAACAAGGCAAACACCCTGCCCTCTGTACTGTCTCTACTGTCCTGTTTGTTTTGTTTTGTTTTGTTTTTGGGCCACACCTACTGATGCTCACCACTCCTCCTGGCTATGCCCTCAGAAATTGCTCCTGGCTGGGGGAACATAATGGAATCTGGGCATTGGACCCAGGTCTGCCCTGGGCAGCCACATGCAAGGCAAACGCCCTACCACCATGCTATTGCTCTGGCCCTGTGGTTTGTTTGTTTGTTTGTTTTGGGGTCACACGAAGTGGTGCTCAGGGGTTACTCCTGGTTTGCTCAGAAATCCTTCCTGGCAGGCACAGGGGACCATATGGGATGCTGGGTTTGAACCACCATCCTTCCTGGATCAACTGTGTGCAAGGCAAACACACTACCTCTGTGCTGTCTGTTTGGCCCCATACTGTCCTGTTTTTATGTAGCTCTGATCACTAAGTCTTAGTTTAAAATGTTAGGAGCAAGGAATGCAGGTCAATTGTAGAGCATATGCCTTTCATGTGTGAGACCCTAGTTGTGTGTGTTTGTCACGCCCTAATGTGTGTCACTCCCTAGCTGTATAAAAGAAACAAAATATTCAGAGTAATGCTCTGTTTATACTTTTATTTGTGGTTTTCACCAATTTTTTTTATATTTTATTTAAACACCTTGATTACATACATGATTGTGTTTGGGTTTTAGTCATGTAAAGAACACCACCCATCACCAGTGCAACATTCCCATCACCAATGTCCCAAATCTCCCTCCTCCCCACCCGACCCCCGCCTGTACTCTAGACAGGCTTTCCATTTCTCTCATACATTCTCATTAATAGGACAGTTCAAAATGTAGATTTTTCTCTAACTAAACTCATCACTCATTGTGGTGAGCTTCCTGAGGTGAGCTGGAACTTCCAGCTCTTTTTCTCTTTTGTGTCTGAAAATCATTATTGTAAGAATGTCTTTCATTTTTCTTAAAACCCATAGATGAGTGAGACCATTCTGCATTTTTCTCTATGTGATCATCATAGAGAGGGTTACCTATCAGTTCTTCCTTTTTTTTTTTTTTTTGAAAATACAGTTAATAAATTTAGACTAGTTTTAAACATATTTTCAAAACTTAGTAACGGATAGAGTTATTACAAGTTTGACATGCATACTCTGCATTTAAAGACACACACAGACACATTTTTGTAGGAGTGAGAATCTTGCAAGTAGAGCCTAGTCTCAAGGGTCACTCTTAGTGATTCTTAGCCCAGCCCTGTGGGCATGCATGGTAGTTGAGTGTTTTTGCCTTGTCCTCAGCCCTTGGAGCTAGCTCCCTGGCCCAGGTGTTTTTACTAATTTTCTCTTGGGAACATTCCAATCTATTTTGACTTATTTTTTGGTTTTAGGTTTTTGCTTTTAGATCACACCTGGTAATGCTCAGGGGTTGCTCTTTGCAGGCTTGGGGGAACCATATGGGATGCGGGGGATCAAATCTAGGTCTGTCATATGCAAGGGAAACGCCCTACCCACTATGCTATCACTCTGGCCCCTATTTTGACTTTTAAAGTATCTTTTTTTTTTTTTGTTTGTTTTTTTGTTTTTTGTTTTTGGGCCACACCCGGCAGTGCTCAGGGGTTACTCCTGGTTGTCTGCTCAGAATAGCTCCTGGCAGGCACGGGGGACCATATGGGACAACGGGATTTGAACCAACCACCTTTGGTCCTGGATCGGCTGCTTGCAAGGCAAACACCTCTGTGCTATCTCTCCGGGCCCTTAAAGTATGTTTTAAACAAACCCAATGTAGGTTGGAGAGTGAGTTCAGATAACTGAATCAAATCCACATTATGTAGAGTCCCCTGGTTTGATTCCTAGCTCACACAGTCTCTTTAGTACTGCTGGAGGTAGCTATATTGCCTACTGGCAGTATTAGGCCTGGCCAGCACAAGGCCTAGGGCTTTTTATTTATTTGCTTTTATTTGGGGACCACACCCAATGCTGCTCAAGACTTACTAGGAAAAATGCAAAACCAGTCACTAAAAAATAAATTACTTTATCTCCTAATTTGTAATAAGTGCAAGTATATTTTCTGATTAGTCATAAGACATTGTAAACAATGTGTTTTTGTCTAAAACCTTCTTTATGTTTTTGTTACAGAACGAGACAGTAGAGGGAGAGACTAAAACTGCTAAAAGTTGGCGTCATCCACTTAGCAAGCCCCCGGCAAGGTCCCCATTGACTCTGGTAAAACAGCAGGTGGCAAGCGATGAAGGTGAGTTTGATGCTTTCCAGATACTATTCTGTTTACTGTAGAGTGTTTATTATATAATTTATTTAATTTATATAATTTATTTACTGTATTGTAAATACAATATCAAATTGATCAAATAGCATGGACATACCAATACGGGATAAAAATTAATACATAAATTTATAGTTTATAAATTTATAATTTATAAAATTTAACAATTTATAGATAAAACAGTAAACAAAGTTTAGGTGAAGGGATTTGGATTTTAGGGAGAAATGCTTGTTTTACACAGTTTAGTCATTTCATTAATAAAAATAAAATTTTGTATGCTAGCATAAAATCGATCATGTATGACCTTGCTTTAAGATGCTCTAGAAGTTGAGAATAACTTCTCTAAAAGTGTCAAATCACAGAATTAATTGCATGTAGTGTCTGGCAAAACATAATTTTTTCTTAACTGGATTCTTTTTATGAGGTAGAGCAGTTTTATTTATAACCAGTTACCAGGTGAAATTTATCTTTGTCTAACAGTTTTCCCATTTTTTTTACTTCTTTTTAAGGAAAAAATGTCCTTTTTTGACCTTCAGTTAAAAACCACATCACTCTCTGAATCCATAGCCCAGAGTAAACCCTGAACCATTGCTGTCCCCCTCCCCCACAAAAAATAATAAGAACAACAAAAACCCAGATCATATTCTAGTTAGTTATTTCTTTCTTTGTCTCTTTGCATAATGAGGATCTTATTTTATTTTAATTTTTTTTGGGGGGTGACACCCGGCAGTGCTCAGGGGTTACTCCTGGCTCCACGTTCAGAAATCACTCCTGGCAGGCTCAAGGGACCATATGGAACGCCAGGATTTGCACCAATGACCTTCTGCATGAAAGGCAATCACCTTACTTCCATGCTGTCTCTCCAGCCCCGAGGATCTTATATTTTTAAATAATTTTTTTATTGACGAAAGTGTTCAGGGCTTACTCCTGGCCTTGCACTCAGGAATTACTTCTAGAAGACTCACAGGACCATACATATATATTGCCAGGGATCAAAGCTGGGTCAGTCGTGTGCTAGTCAAATGTCCTACTTGGTGTACTATAGCTCCAGCCTCTGTAGTCCTCTGAGAATTTTTGACAATTGAAAAAAAAAAAATCAGAGAATTTTAGTGATTGTTTCAAATTTTACAAACTTCTAAACTGACATTGGTGACTGTTCAAGGGCCTGGGGCAAATTTAGTATCATTTGGTACTTGAATATTTTTTGAGCCTTGTATTTCTGTTTTGTGCATTTAACAGTGAATGGATATCATATTAGACATTGATGAGCAGTGAGCTTAGTGCTCATTGGATACATATATCTTCAAACCACTTTTTCTGGGAAATTTCTGCTCTCGAGGCTCCCTCTTGCACTGCTCAGAGAGAAGTAGGTATGTTTGCCAGATAAGAGCATAACCAGATCAGAGCATCTGATAAATTACATCTCTACGTGACAATCAGTGCCCTTCGTTGATGAATGAGCATTTTTTTTTTTTGTCTGCTGAAGCTGAAATTTTGATTCCCCACTGAAAGTAAAAAATAGGGGAAAGTTTGATCTAGCACTTCTGGGATCGAATATTCAGCTAGAGATAAGAATCTGTTCTCTGTACAACACAGTGGCTCTTTGATACTCAGCACCCAAAATGTCAGATCATTCTGATGGTAGAAGATCTAGTAATTTATAGAACCAGTGACTATTTTCAGACTCTCAGCCAGTTCTTTACTGTAAGAATTTACATATGTAATAGTAACACATCAAAGACTATGGTAGTAGAGTAAAGGGATATAAAAAAGAAAATAAGTATGATTTGAATATAGTTCTGTGCATGAAATTAGTATCTAGTTAATTTTTGTGATTAGTGTAAAAAATAATTGTAACATTTATTATTTATAGAGTTAAAAAAATTATTGACTTCGGGGCCGGAGAGATGGCAGTATAGGCAAGGCATCTGCCTTGCAAGTGCTAGCCTAGAATGGACAGCAGTTCTATCCCCAGGTGTCCCATATGGTCCCCGCTCCCCATACCAGGGGCAATTTCTGAGCATATAGCCAGGAGTAACCCCTGAGTGTCAAATGGTTGTGTCCCAAAAAACAAAAAGAAAACAAAACAAAAATTACTGACTTCATTGTTGTTTTCTTTGAACAAAGATCATTTGCTTTGTACTCCTTAAACTAGAAAGCTCAAGAGATCCTTAAATATCTATTAAATTTGATATATTTCAATAAATAAAGAAAAATTTATATTTTATTCTTAATTGGGTTGATTTCACAAATGTTGAATTGAAATGGACTTGATGGAGAATTACTTGGAAGATTATTTTTGTGGCTTTCTGGATATGTACTCCCATCTGTTCTTCTGACCTATTGATATTGTGGTATATTCAGGTGATCTGATTTCAGAATCTTGATTAAAAATTTTTTTTTATTTAAGCACCATGATTATAAACATGATTGTAGTTGAGTTTCAGTCCTAAAAAGAAATCCCCCTTCACCAACTCCACAGATGAGACTATTCTGTGCCTATCTCTCTCCCTCTGACTTACTTCAGCATGATAGTTTCCATGTCCATCCATGTATAGGAAAATTTCATGACTTCACCTCTCTTTATAATTGCATAATTATTCCATTGTGTAAATCTACCAAAGTTTCTTTAGCTATTGAACTGTTGAAAGACATCTTGGTTGTTCTTCAAAAGACTGGAAATGGAACTACCATATTATCCAGCTATACCACTCCTAGGAATATACCCCAGGAAGACAAAAACAAAAAATGCCTTCTGCACACCTATATTCATTGGCGTGCTATAGTCAGAATCTGGGAATAGAACTTTTCTTTTGAGTTACCAAAGAAGGATGGAGTGTTTGCAGAAAAGCTGATTCAACTAGGCTCTGAGTTGGCACTTGTTGTGCAGGACATGGCACATGAGAGGTCTAAATCTGGGGCGGAATGGTGGGCAAGGTCAGAATTCTGCTGCATTATTTTTTTAGTGTTTTTGAAAATCCCTGCTAGTTGCTCTTAAATATTTTTTTTAATTTTGCAATTTCATACAGGATAAAAAGTTAAGACTCTTTGTGACCCAGTATTTCTCACCTTCATTTGCTTTGTCTATTTTACACAGATTCTCCTTTAGAGTATTTAGACTTTTCCTCTTTTTTCTGAATATATCTGCTGCCTCATGCTTCTGTCCATATGCCTGAATCCCTGAATCTTTGTTTCTTCGTCAAAATTACTTATTTCTACCTATACCATCTTTCCTGTATCTACTCTCATAATGTTATACTTAGCAATATCATACCACTTGGCTACTCATAATGTAGCTTATTATTCGTCTGTGTGCTTTGCTTCTTCTTTTTTTCTTGCCTACCTTCCAAAGTCCACTATTTATGACTTAAGTAACCAGTGGATCAAGTAGGAATCCACTTCACCAATGGAAAAAGCAGAAATGATTTTGTCATTGATAACAATGAAGGCAGCCAAAACCAATATTAACTATCACCTTAAAAGGAAATATAATTCTTATCTAGGATATATATTATAATAATAACTTCTTATAACAATATTTTTCTTCAGTAGCATGTTAGCAGTTTGGGTTCAAATAACTACAGAAACTTCTGCATTGATTATAGGATATTAGATATCTCACCTGACATGTTATTTTTTTTTTTTTTTAAGGTATCTTTTTTTTTTTTTTTTTTTTTGGTTTTTGGGCCACACCCAGCAGTGCTCAGGGGTTACTCCTGGCTGTCTGATCAGAAATAGTTCCTGGCAGGCATGGGGGACCACATGGGACACCGGGATTCGAATCAACCACCTTTGGGCCTGGATTGGCTGCTTGCAAGGCAAACACCGCTGTGCTATCTCCCCGGGCCCCTGACATGTTATTTTGAACATTATTGGAACTGTATTAATTTGAATAGTATTAATATGAATAATATTTGAATCAGTCTGCCTAACCCAGGAGTCATTGTTTGTCCTTTGAAATTCTCATCTTTCACACTTGTAAGCCTTTTTTTCCTTACCCTTTGGAAAAGTTACTGTATTTGTTTATATATTACAATTTATTTATCATATCTTTCTTGTTTTGTTTGATTTTGCTTTTAAGTCACACCTGCCAATGCTCAGGGGTTATTCTTTGCTCCACACTTAGGAATTACTCCTGGTGATGTTCGGGGGACCAGGGGATATGGGGGATCAAACTTGGGTTGGTCATGTGCTAGGGAAATATCCTACCCTCTGTACTATCTCTCTAGCTCTTACTCATGTATTTTTGAAAATTTGGGTTGTTTCAAATCTTGGAATCTCTGCATAGTGCTTCAGTGAACATACAAATACGAATACGAATATTTTTTTGAAATAGTGTTTTTGGGCCCTCATGGTACATGCTGAGAAGTTGAATTGCTGGGTCAGTTCTAAGTTTAGTTCTTAGTTTTATTAGAAGTATCCATATTGTTTTCTAAAAAGGTAGAACAACTCAACATTCCCACTTACAGTGAATAAGAGTTCTTTCTTTTCCTCCCACATCTATGCAGCACTGATTATTTTGTTCTTTTTTTATGTGTGTCAGTCTGACTGGTGTTAGGTGATGTGTGGCTAGTCTTAAGACATCTGACATTCACTGTAGATTTTGGTATGTTCATATTTCCCTGTGATTCCCAGATCTGTATGATGCCATTGTTAGTTTAATTTTTATCTTAAATGGAAGTTTTTTCTTACTGGCCTCAGTTCTTCCATTGTGAAATGTGTTTCTTAGTCACAAATGTTCATAGGGTTCACAGGGTTCTTAACCTACTTATTCATGAATGTATTTTCAGCATCTCAGAAAACTTGAAATAACTTATTACAATAATATCATTGGATCAATTTTATAAAAAATAAATTTTCAGCTATAATTTTTTGATTTCTGGGACAAGTACACAAAAAGACGGAAACTTCAAGATAGACCTCTGTAGTGTTTACCTAAAGTATAGATGTGATTTTTACCTGCTAACTTGAATATTGGCCAGTTCAAATAAAAACCCTGGTTATAGCTCTGATTACTTTTTTCTAATCTAAACCATCTAGATAACTCGTAATAAATAATTAATTCAAGTGCAGTACTCTCATTGCTGTTAAGCATTTCTTTGAAATTAAAGACAGCTTAGACCTTGATCCTTATCTTTGTAATGTCTGCTTGCCCTAGAGTTAGATTGAGAGTATTTCACACACCGTTAAAGCAATTTATTTTCTGTAAGTCTGTTTATATTAATATTATAATTCATGTGTTAATAAATTAAGTTCTAAAACATAGACATGGAAGAGATGGAAAGTATTCTAATTAGAGATTCTTATTCTTGGTATTTGACCTTTAATTTATTACCCTTTTAACCTAGATTTTAAAGAATAAAACATATTCACTTAATTTTTTTTCTCCCACACCCTGTGCTGCTTTAGACTTACTCCTGGCTTTGTTCTTAGGAATCACTTCTGGTTGTGCTTAGGGGACAATATAGAATTAAACCTGGGCCAGCCTTTGCAGAGTAAATGTGCTACCCATTGTACTATCACTCTGGCTTCTTAATTACTTTTAATTAAGAGATATCATAGGGGCCCGGAGAGATAGCACAGCGGCGTTTGCTGTGCAAGCAGCTGATCCAGGACCAAAGGTGGTTGGTTCGAACCCTGGTGTCCCATATGGTCCCCCGTGCTGTTAGGAGCTATTTCTGAGCAGACAGCCAGGAGTAACCCCTGAGCACTGCCGCATGTGGCCCAAAAACCAAAAACCAAAAAAAAAAAAAAAAAAAAAAAAAAAAAAGAGAGAGAGATATCATAGGAATTCAGCTCAGGCATATTTTGAATATGTCTCCTAGTGATTCTGTTTCAAATGACCGTGTTTTGTTGCAGTTCATTATTAATCCCACTCATCATATTTTCGAATTCTAAAGTTATTTACTGATTTCACTTCATTTGGATGGACTTCTTTTTTCTTTTTCTTTTTTTTTTCTTTTGGTGTGAGTGAGTGTGTGTGTGTGTGTGTGTGTGTTTGTGTATTTGTGTGTCTGTCTCCCAGTCCCAAGTAGTGCTTGGTGGCTACTTTTAGCCAGGGTGACCAGGTGATATCATAGACGGGTTGCATTTTTCTCGTGCGTGCGCGCGCGTGTGTTTGTGTGTGTGTGTGTGTGTGTGTGTGTGTGTGTGTGTGTGTGTGACCAGGTGATATCATAGACGGGTTGCATTTTTCATGTGCGTGCGTGTGTGTGTGTCCGTCCCCATCCATTCCTTCGTCCTAGTCCCAAGTAGTGCTTGGGGGCTTCTTTTAGCTCGGGGAAACCAGGTGATATCATAGTTCAAACCTGGGCTTCTGTATACACAACGTGAACTCCTGTTCTTTGAGCCATCTCGCTGGCTCCTTCATTGGAGATTTTAATTTATTTTTGGATTGCCTGATGGTTCTTATGGTGTTTTTTTGAAGTTTATTCTGTCACTCAATCATTGTGAGTAATAGTGCACACACTGGCTTTGGGTACTTTACAAAAGCACGTTATTAGAATTGCCTTATTTCAGTTTACATTTGGTGGATTGATGCTTTTTGGAGATACATGCTTACCTGCCTTGTTACTCTGCAATTTTTATCATTTTTAAGAATGTTGCCATTGACTTGCTAGTCCTTATTTATTTCAATGTTTTATTATGTATGTATTGATCAAATTTAATAAGGATCACTTATTTTAATATTGAATTAAACATGAGTTTTATTTTAAATTCTAAAATTACTGAATTTATTTGTTTTGTCAGAGTTTTTTTTAATAATTATCTTTATTTAAACACAGTGATTACAAATATGATTATAGTTGTATGATTAGAGTCATGTAAAGAACACCCCCCTTCACCAGTGCAACATTCCCACCAACAATTTCCCAGATCTCCCTCCTCCCCACCCCCCCACACCTGTACTCGAGACAGGCTTTCTACTTCCCTCATACTTTCACATTGTTATGATAGTTTTTAATGTAGTCATCTCTACAACTGCACTCATCACTCTATGTGGTGAGCTTCATGTCATGAACTGTACCTACCAGCCCTCATCTCTCTTGTCTCTGAGATACTGTTAAAAATGTCTTTCATTTTAAAACCCATAGATGAGTAAAACCATTCTGCATCTTTCTCTCTCCCTCTGACTTACTTCACTTAGCATAATACATTCCATGTACATCCATGTATAGGAAAATTTCATGACTTCATCTCTCCTGATGGCTGCATAGTATTCCATTGTGTATATGTACCACAGTTTCTTTAGCCATTCATCTGTTGAAGGGTATCTTGGCTGTTTCCAGAGTCAGAGATCTTAATATCTGGTTAGGGTATATAATATGAAATCTGCCCTCTAGCCTTGTCTTGCCTATAGATGGTTATATACCTTGGAAAATGAAATTATACAATATCTTAAGGCTCATCACTTATTTACTCATCCATATGATTATAAGGTTGGATTAATGCTCCTATTCTTTCAGACTCCAAAGGTTTTGTACTTATGAAAATGTAGCAGGATTGGATAGTCCTAGCCTCATGCTAGCCTTTCATTGGAAAGCAAAGTAGTCAAGTAATAACCTTTATTGTTATCATTATTTCCTCTTTGTAAAAAGGAGAAAATTAGTTTTCTAAGCTAGTTTTAAAAAATAAATGTAGTTTATATCTGCTGCATGTATTTCTCCAAGTGTTATTAATTTTGATGTAATGTTCTCTTTTCTTTGTTCCATCAATTCTTATTAGCTTGAGGTAATATTATAGTTTCATAATAAACACAGTTTAAGCAATAAAATATCAACCTCAGCAGATTACTAAGTAGTATGTCAGAATATTTGTTGATAGGTCACAGTGCATATTTTCAAGCATTATGCTCATATAAAACTTTAGGTGCTATTCTGTCTTAGATTAATGGATATTTTATATAGCATGAGCTGTGTAATAATAACCAAGCAATTTCAGTTTAGTTTGCTTTCTCAGTCAGCGAATTCCATTGGATGCCTCAATGGCATTGTCATTTATTTCAGTATGGGGAATGAAAATAAAAAAAAAAAAACATCTTGCTTTTAATTTGTTGATTGTTTGGTTTTGATTGGATCTTATGGGAAAATTTTAGTTTTTATGATTTAATGTTTTTATGGTACTTACTATACATTTTAGAATCAATCTAGAAATTTTTCTCTTTTTCGGGGGCCACACCTCACAGTACTCTGTGGTTACTCCTGACTCTATGCTCAGAAATAACTTCTGTCAGGCTCAGTCAACCATATATGATGCCAGGGTTTAAACCTGTGTCAGCTGCACTCAAGACAAACATCCTACTCATTGTGCTGTCACTCTTGCCCCTTAGTCTAGAAACATTTCTATACAATAGTTGCGGGAAGTCTCATGATCAGGTGTCTTAATGTGCTGACTTTTTAAGATTGGGAAATGATAGTCAAAACATCATTTAAAATTTATACTTTAACTTTAAAGCATCTTGGAGGAAATATGTAAGGAAAAACTTTTTGTTTAACTGTACAATTAATTTCACTTTTTAGACAATAAATATTGTTATATGTTGAAATTTAAATTTTCAACATTTAATTTTTTTAATCTGTAACTGTACAAAAAGTACAGCTTCTTACTCTTAATCTTAAATGTATTTCTTTCTATAACTTTAAACTTGTCCACAATTCTCTTCAGGATTGAAAGCATTTGATACTTATGGGTTTGTCCTTTGTTTGTTTGTTTGTTTGTTTGTTTTTTGGGTACCACCTCTCTCTGTGCTCAGGGCTTATTCCTGGATCTCTTCAGGAATCACTCTGTTATGGTTAGATGGGAACCAAGTGTAAGGCAGAGGCCCTATGTGCTATATTATCTGAGGCCCCTAAAGGACACTATCTCATTCCACATTTTCTGCATTATTCAGGGGGTGGGAGGCAAACCTGGTTAAGCATTTTCTGCATTTTAATTTTACCTTTTGTTTTGTTGTGAAACTATGAACATCAAGAATAAGGATGTGAAATGAACAATTTTATAAATTAAATAATTTAATTCTATGATTTCTTTATGATCTTTATTTTTCTTTAGTTTTCCTGAGTCCTAAGTAATTTACATTATTTCATATTGACATTTTAGGATTGCTTCATGGATTTCAGCAAAGGAATTTTTTTTTTTGTTATAGGGAATTAAGTGACATCAAGGCTTCCTGATAGAAATTATTAATACGTGATTCAGTTTATAGTAACTAAATTTTCTGCACAATTCTATTTTATTCTTTTCATCTTTCTCATTCTTAGGTACCCAAGTAAAAGTGCAACCATGTGCTGATTTTTTTTTAATATCAATATATTTCTAAATGATTTGCTGATAAATTTATTGGAAAGCCTCTCCAACAGGGAAACAGCAGCCATGGACAGAATCAGTGAACTGGAAGATGAAATGCAGAACAACTCCAAACAGTAGAAGAGATTGGAAAAGAATCTTAAGGCATATGATCAGGCAATGGAAAAAGTATTAAAGGAATGTAAACAGATGAAAATAGAAGTTTTTGATAAACTCAACAGAAACAATATAAGAATCATTGGAATCCCAGAGGCCCAAGTAGGAGATCTCCAGGAAGAATCAAGAGTCAAAGACATCATCACAGAAAAACTGCTAGAGCTAAAGACCGCATGCAATCAAATCCTGTATGCCCAAAGACTACCAGCAAAAAGAAACCCAAAGAAGAATTCCCCAAGATACATCCTAGTCACAATGACGAATCTCACAGATAGAGATAGAATACTGAAAGCAGCAAGATCAAAAAGGGAAAGTACATTGAAAGGATCATCCTTATGATTTACAGTAGACATGTCATAAGAAACTCTCAAGGCCAGAAGACAGTGGTTGGAGATTGTGACGAGACTGAACGAAATGGATGCTTCACCTAGAATACTGCACCCAGCCCAAATCACTTTCAAGTTTGAAGGAAGGATACATAGCTTAACGTATAAGCAATAGTTCAGAAACTTTACAGATGCAAAACCACCCTTAAAGAAAAAATTAAAGGTCTCCTTTAAGACAAGACAGACCAACAAGTATACCAAACTTATACACAAAGATGACATTAAATTCTATGACAGTCATCTCCCTCAATGTCAATGGACTAAATGCACCAATTAGGAGACACAGAGTGGCTAAATGGATGAAAAAGATGAATCCAACCTTCTGCTGCCTACAAGAAACACACCTGAATAGTCAGAACAAACCTAGACTCAAAACCAAAAGCTGGAAGAAAATCATCCAAGCAAACATTATCCTTAAAAAAGCTGAGGTGGCCATATTAATATGAGAAGACACAAACTTTAGACTTATAAATGTTGTAAGGGACAAAGCTGGATATCGTATTTGCTGGCATATAAGATGACCCTTCAACCCATGAAAAAACTTCCTAAAAGTAGGGAGTCATATTATATACTGATATACAGCATGCTGAAACTTGTTCCAGCTTCAGGGACGAGTGATCCACAACCCTCTTACTTTTAAGAAGTAACTTACTTTTAAGACTTTTAGGAAGTTTTTCATGGGTTGAAGGGTTGTCTTATAAGCCAGCAAATACGTTATTTCTTACTAATCAAGGGATATGTACAACAGGAAGAAATCGCACTAGTAAACATATATGCACCCAATGAGAGACCAGCAAAATATCTAATACGATTATTGACAAATTTGAAAGAGAACATCAATAATAACACAATAATTCTGGGAGACCTCAGCATGGCCTTGTCAACAGTTGATAGGCTGACGAGACTGAAATCCAAGAAAAATATACTAGCCCCGAAAAGAGAAATGGAAGAAAGAGGCCTAGTAAGATATATGTAAGACACTTGATCCCCAGAAATCTGGACACAAATTCCAATATACATGGTCATTCTCCAGGATAGACCACATGCTGCACATAAAATATACCTTCATAAAATCAAGATAGAAATTTTGCAGGCTACCTTCATTGACCAGGAGGCTTAGAAATTAGATGTGAACTACAAGGTGAAACAGCAGACAAACCTTAATAACTGGAAATTAAACAGCCTACTACTGAACAACCAGTGGGTTTGAGGTGAAATCAAAGAGTAAATCAAAACTTTCCTGAAAACATGACAATGAAGACACAAACTATCAAATTCTATGGGACACAGTAAAAGTGGTCTTGAGAGGAAAATTTATAGCTTTGCAAGCACACATCAGGAAGCAAGAAGGGGCATACCTGAATAGCTTAATAACACATCTTATAAAATTAGAAAATTGTCAAAAAAGGAACCAAAAATATGAAGACAGGAGAAGATAAAAAAGCTTAGAGGAGAAATCAATGAAGTGGAAACCTAAAAAACAATACGAAAGATTAACGAAACTAAACTTTGGGTCTTTTTTTTTTTTTTTTGGGCCACACCCGGCATTGCTCAGGGGTTACTCCTGGCTGTCTGCTCAGAAATAGCTCCTGGCAGGCACGGGGGACCATATGGGACACCGGGAAACTTTGGGTCTTTGAAAAAATAAACAAGTTGATAGACCATTGGCAAAACTCACAAAGAAAGCGAGAAATAACCCATATTAGAAATGAAAAGGGGAGATCACTAAAGATATTGCAGAGATTCAAAGGATAATTAGAGACTACTTTGAGAAACTGGAAGAAATGAATAAATTATTGGACTCTTATAACCTTCCACGGTTGACTAAGGAGGATGTAGCATATCTAAACACCCCATCACTATTGAGGAAATTAAAATGATAATCAAATGTCTGCCCCAAAACAAAAGCCCAGGTCCAGATGGATGAATTCACTAATGAATTCTTTCAAACCTTTCAAGAGGAATGACTACCAATCCTGGCTAGGCTCTTTCGTGAAATGGAAAAACAGGAACACTTCCAAATAGCTTTTATGAAGCCAACAAAACCAGACAGAAATGCTGCCAAAA
Organism: Suncus etruscus; assembly: GCF_024139225.1. Taxonomy (NCBI): domain Eukaryota; kingdom Metazoa; phylum Chordata; class Mammalia; order Eulipotyphla; family Soricidae; genus Suncus; species Suncus etruscus. The sequence goes on from NC_064848.1 coordinate 33,265,320, forward strand.
ATATTACAGACCAATATTCCTGATGAACACAAATGCAAAGATTCTCAATAAAATCCTGGCAAATAGAATCCAATGCCTCATCAAGAAGATCATTCACTATGATCAATTAGGTTTCATCTCAGGAATTCAAGGATAGTTTAACATCCATAAATCTATAAACATAATACACAACATCAAGAAGAAAAATAAAAATCAAATGATCATATCAATAGATGCAGAGAACTCATTTAATAAGGTCCAACACATATTCTTGATAAAAATTCTAAGCAAGATGGGAATGTAGGTAACCTTTCTCAATATAGTGAAGGCCCTCTATCACAAGCCAATGGCAAATATTATCCTTAATGGAGAAAAACTAAAAGCCTTCCCTCTAATTCTGGTACAAGACAAGGCTACCACTCCTATTCAACAGAGTACTGGAAGTACTTGCGATAGCCTGTAGGCTAGAAAAAGATATCAAGGGAATCCAGATAGGAAAGGAAGAAGTCAAGTTCTCACTGTTTGCAAATGACATGATACTCTACTTAAAAAACCCTAAAGACTCTACCAAAAAGCTTCTAGAAACAATAGATTCATATAGCAATGTGGCAGGCTACAAAATTAACACACAAAAATAAATGGCCTTTTTATACACCAATAATGATAGGGAAGAAATGGACATTAAGATAAAAATCTCATTCACATTAGTGTCACACAAACTCAAATAACTTGGAGTCATCTTGACCAAAGACGTGAAGGACCTATACAAAGAAAACTATAAAACCCTGCTCCAAGAAATAAGAGAGGACACACAGAAATGGAAATACATACCCTGCTCATGTATTGGCAGTATTAACATCATTAAAATGGCAATACTCCTGAAAGCATTATATAGATTTAATGTGATCCCTCTAAAGATACCCATAACATCTTCAATAAAGTGAATCAAACACTTGTGAAATTCATTTGGAACAATAAATACTCACGAATAGCTAAAGCAATTCTTGGCAAAAAGAATATGGGAGGCATTATTTTTTCCCTAATTTAAACTGTATTACAAAGCAATAGTTATCCAAACTGCATCGTACTGGAATAAAGACAAGCCCTCAGATCAGTGGAATAGCCTTCAGTACTCAGAGAATGTGTCCCAGACATACAATCACCTAATTTTTGATAAAGGAGCAAGAAATCCTAAATGGAGCAAAGAAAGCCTCTTCAACAAGTGTTGTTGGCACAACTGGTTAGCCTCTTGCAAAAAAGTGAACTCTGACTCCCAGCTAACAACATGTACAAAGGTAAAATCCAAATTGATTAAAGACCTTTATATTAGATCTGAAACTAGAAGTTATATAGAACAGCATGGAGGTAAAACACTCCATAACATTAAGACTAATGGCATCTTCAAGTAGGAAACTGCTCTCTCCAAAAAGTGAAAGCAGAGTTAAACAGATGGGAATGTATTAAGCTGAAAAGCTTCTGCACCTCAAAAGAAATAGTGCCTACGATAAAAGAGCCAACCACTGAGTGGGAGAAACTTTTCACCCAATACCCATCAGATAAGGGGCTAAATCCAAAATATACAAGGCACTGATGGAACTTTATAAGGAAAAAAACATTTAATCCCATCAAAAAATGGGGAGAAGATATGAACAGACACTTTGTCAATGAACAAATACAAATGGCCAAAAGGCACATGAAAAAATTATGAGGTACCATCTCACACCACAGAGATTGGCTCACATTACAAAGAATGTGAACAAGCAGTGCTGGCGGAATGTGGAGAGAAAGGAACTCTGGTGGGAATGCCTTCTAGTTTAACCTTTATGGAAAGTGATATGAGATTCCTCCAAAAACTGGAAATTGAGTTCCCATTTGATCCAGCAATACCACTCCTAGTGATATACCGTAGGAAAACAAAAATACAGTGGAAAAATTCCTTCTTCAGACCTATATCCATTGCAGCACCATTTACAATGACCAGACTTTGGAAACAACTTAGATGCCCATCAACATTTGAATGGCTAAAGAAACTGTGGTACATATACACAATGGAATATTATGGAGCCCTCAGGAGAGATGAAGTCATGAAATTTTACTATGCATGGATGTACATGGAGTGAAATAAGCCAGAGGGGGAGAGATAGATGTAGAATACTCATCTATGGGTTTTAAGAAAAATAAAAGATATTTTTGCATAATTCACAGAGACAAAAGAGAGGAGGGCTGTAAGTTCCAGCTTTCAAAATGAAGGTCACCACATAGTGATGAGTGCAGTTAGAGAAATAACTACATTTAGAACTATCATAGAATAGTGAATGAATGAGAGGAGTAGAAAGCCTTTCTAGAATATAGGCGAGTTTGGTCTGGGGAGGATGGAGATTCAGGACATTGGTGATGGGAATGTTGCACTGTTCAAGGGGGGTGTTCTTTACATGACTGAAACCTAACTACACTCATTTGTGATCAAGGTGTATGTATGTATATTGCAGTTGTTTGCATAGGCACAGCAAAATTTGGGCAAAATTTGGCCTATGAATGGAGTTATTATTTATGAAATATCCTGGCATGAGTCCAACTACTGCTCCAGGCATGCTAAGTTGTTTAACCCCAATGGCATTGGGACCCAGAAGGATGCTGGGAAATACCTAAAAAGATAGTCCCATTTGTATTTGGTGGAAGGGATTAAGGCCCGAGTTTCCCTATTTCCTCCCCAAAACCAACCTGGCTGTTTTCAAAGGGCAGATGAACAGTGAGGGCTCTGGAACCCAGAAGGAGACTGAGGGAAGGCTGGAGAGAAGGCCCCTTTGAGCTTGGTAGAATGGATTGGGACTGGAGTCTCCCTCTTCCTGCCCAGAGAAAGGCCTCACTCTCCCCAGGGAACAAAGATTTAGCAATGATGCTGGGACCCCTCCAAAAAGGGGTATCTCAACATTTTTGAGTTTTGTGTTATATATGCTATGAATAAAATAGCTAAGGAAACCAGGATTTTATTTTCATGTCACCACTTCTAGGTAAAATCAATCCCAACAATTTTTTAGTGTTTTTCTTTTTGTATATTTAAACGTGTTTTTAGAAATATTTGTAATATATTTTGCATAATATGTAGTTTGTATTGGAAAGAGAACAGTTCTCAGCTTTGAAATTTTCTTTTTTTTTTTTTTTTTTTTTTGGTGTGATTCTCCTCTTCCCAATTTCTTTAGTATACTTGAGTCCAAATAGAATGCCTCCCAGGAGTGATATTTTTCACAATTGTGGAAAGATAACAGATGCTGCTGGTCTCTTCATACCGGAAAATAGTGATACACCTGCCAAAGCACATCACTGGAACATAACCCTGGATACAAAATCATTGTGGTGATTGGAAAGGGGAAATTGTACTGTAGTAGTCCCAATGGCTTTTCCCATCTGCCAGGTTTCATCAGCGAATTCTGGACAGCAGTCCTTCCACATGGTATAAATGTTTTACTTTGGAAAAATTCACTTTCACTTAGTAGGCACAATTTGTTCTAAAAGACTGTACTGAGTGGTAAGTAAGTCACATATTATAGATATCTGCTTTTAACCTTGCTATGCCATTTTTCCCCCTATTAATGTCTCAGGGCTTACTCCTGACTCTGCTCAGTCAGGAATTACTCCTGGCAGGCTTGGGGGGCTGTATGTATTTAACTTGGGTCAGTTGTAGAAGGCAAATTCCCTACCCACTGTACTATTTCTTTGGCCATGACATCTTCTTTTGGTTGTTTATTTGTTGGCTTGTTTAGTTTGGGGGCCATAACCTGCAGTGCTCTTTGCTACTTATAGCTCTGTGTCTAGAACTTATTCTTGGTGATTGTTGAGGGGATGCCATGGTATGGATAAAACCTGAACCTTTTATATGCAATGCATGATTTCTGGCCCTTGATATTTTTATCTTTGTTATATATGTCTGTCTTTTTATTTAGTTACTTATGTATTTTTTGTTTTGGGCCCTACCCAGCAGTGGTCAGGAGTTACTCCTGGCTCATGCTCAAAAATTACTCCTGGTAGGCTTGGGGGACCATATGGAATTGCTGTGGATTGACTCAGGAAGGCTCCAGGCCAGGCAAATGCCCTACCCTCTGTGCTATTGCTCCAGCCCCGGTATATCTGTTTTTAAGTTAATGTTTTTCTTCACTATTTTTTCTGACTGCATTTAAAAGTTTTTTTTATTCCTGCGTAGGTAATTGAAATCAGAACTTTATTTTTCATGAAGTTACTTCATCATACTTTTCCAGTGCCATCTATTCCATTCTCAGATTTCTGTCACAAAATTTTTATTTCTACAGAAGTAATCTAAGTCAGAAGCAAAGTCTGATTTCTTAGATATAAAAAAATTAGAAAAGTGGGCTGGAGAGATAACATGGAGGTATGTCATTTGCCTTGTATTCAGAAGAACAGTGGTTTGAATCCTGGAGTCCCATATGGTCCACAGAGCCTGCTAGGAGCAATTTTTGAGCGTAGAGCCAGGAGTGACCCCTGTGCGCTGCTGGGTGTGTCCCCAAAACAAAACAAAACAAAAATTAGAAAAGCATTTTAATATTAATATTATACATGATGAGGCGTTTGTCTCACATACAGCTTTATGTCTTTGATTCTGGCTCCAGTCAGCAACAACACTACATCTGGTTCTCTGAGTACCACCAAGAGTCACTCCTCAGACCAAGAGCCACAGTCTCTGAGCACCACTTGGTGTGGTCTCAAGTCCCCAAGCTCTTGCAGCTCTAATTTGACTATTGGTGGATGATCTATAGTGTTTTTTCGGGAGGCGGGGCGTGTGTATCTATAAATAGTTTCTTATGTATGAAATAACCATGAATTTTATTGATATGGTGACTGAAAATTTAAGAGGTTGAAGCTGTTCAAGGTCTTTTTAAATGGCAGCAACATTTTTAACAGTGACTTTAGTTTGTCTGTCCAATATTTTATTTTTTCCTATCTGCTTTCAGTGGTGCTTATTATGATCATAAACATATGAGGGAGCTTAAACATTACTTATGTTTTTGTATTCAGAACAAGTTTTTGGCATAGTGATGGTGATGCTGGAGTTGTGGTACCAACTGCCTCTGTGAATCTTCTTCATCTTCTTCTTCTTCTTCTTCTTCTTCTTCTTCTTCTTCTTCTTCTTCTTCTTCTTCTTCTTCTTCTTCTTCTTCTTCTTCTTCTTCTTCTTCTTCTTCTTCCTTCTCCTCCTCCTCCTTCTCCTCCTCCTCCTCCTCTTCTTCTTTCTTCTTTTGTTTTGGTTTTTGGGTCACAACCAGCAGTGTTCAGGGGTTACTCCTGGCTTTCTGCTCAGAAATCGGTCCTGGCAGGCATGGGGGACCATATGGAAAGCTGGGATTTGATCCACCATCTGTCTCAGATTGGCTGCTTGCAAGGCAAAAGCCCACAGTTGTGCTATCTCTCAGTCACTCTGAATTTTCAAGGGCTCATATTAATAGACGAAGTAGATGAGATAAAGTATACAGCCTTGTATACAGCTGACCCTGGTTTGATTTCTGGTCCAAATTCCTACCACCATTAGGTGATCCCCCAAGGATGGTCCCCAAGAACAAAACAAGGACTCAATTTATAGCATAGACAGGTATGGTCCTCAGACCATAAAAATACAGCAACTTAAGAAAAACCTGTACATTTACAGGACTGCTATGTGTTAATGCTCATGATATTCTTTATTGAAATACATGTAGTACAGAGACATGGGAGTGCTTTTTTCAATATAAAACTTTGGAAGCCTTGAAACTTGTTCTAGAAAATCACGCCCCTCCTTGCTGTAAATTTTAGCATTTTAGGCCTTCCTCAACGAACTGGCAGGAAAGGAGGCCACTTCACCGTATTGACTTGTTTTCTTTTAGCTTGTTGACTGAATAAAGTTGTTTATGAAATTTTTGCTTGTTTTCCAGAAAACAATTTGCACCCATTTTATTAAGTTTGTATTGTTTGAAAGTAAGTTTCTTATTTAATCCTTTTGGATGTGTGTTACTAATTCTTTTTTTTGGGGGGGGGGCGGGGCACACCCAGCAATGCTCAGGGGTAACTCCTGGTTATCTGCTCAGAAATAGCTCCTGGCCGGCACATAGGGATGCCGGGATTTGAACCAACCACCTTAGGTCCTGGGTCTGCTGCTTGCAAGGCAAATGCAGCTGTGCTATCTCTCAGGCCCATTAATTCTTAACCTTTTGTTCGTTTTAATCTTTATTTTTCTGCCACACCCGGTAACTCTTAGGGATTACTCCTGGCTATGGGCTCAGAAATCGCTCTTATCTTGGGGGACCATTTGGGATGCTGGGGGATTGAACCACAGTTCTTCCTAGGCTAGCGCTTGAAAGGCAGACACCTATGCCCTGCGCCATCGCTCCTGCTCCTTCTTAACCTTTTTTTTTGTCTCAGAACCCCTTGATGCTCTTCGGCAATTTGAAAACCCCCAAAGAAAGAGCTTTTTTTTTTTTTTTTTTTTTTACTTTTTCTCCCTATTCTCTCAAATCTCCAATGTGTGTTTACTTTAATAGCAACACTATTTGCTTAAAGTTAATCGTGTGAAAAAAGGAAAATTTCCATGCCATTTTATTTAAAACTAGCAATAATGCATAAGCAGTAGAATTTATTTTCATAAAACACTAGTGGTTTCCCCAAACCCTAAATTTAAAGAGAAGAGTTTCATTGGTATATACTTCATAGGCATTTATACTAGGTTTAATAAAAACAATATTCTACAGTTGATTTCTGTAACAGTATGTATTGTTTATGAGTCAAAATAAGGAAGCAAGTTCAGTCTTGATTATAAGAGGTGGAATATTTTGGCAACTTTTCAGATAATTATCATGTTCTTTGATAAAATACCAAAAACAAAACAATAGCTTATTAAAGATTTCATGTATACTCTGAAATCAAAAAAGTGAATTTTTATACTTTTAAGCTGAATAGTTAGTATTCTATGTTGCAAGTAAATAATTCTTGCATTATTTTGTAACATTGTTCTTTGACAAATGTCTAAGTCCTGAGTTTTACTTATTTATATCTATGTATATCATTATAAAATATTCACCATCATTCTTTCTGAAATCTGTTTGAAATCATATTGGGAAGCTGTCTTGTTTCTAATAGAGAATTACATTTTCTAATAGAAAATTACAAGTGTGACTTATAAGCTTAAATTTTAGCACTGTCAGTGGTAGAAAATTTTCTCAGTAGTGATTTATTTTAATGTTTATTTTTTGTTCATTTTTATGAACATTTCTGTCAAATATCTATTCTGAAAAGCCATAATTTGCTAGAAAAATGTTATTTCATGTAAAAAAACAGTTCTTTTATCTTATGATTCATTTAGTGTGCAATTTTTCCACAAGATAGCCATTAAATTTTATTGCACAGTTTATTTTATCAAAGATTTCATAAAAATTTTCAGCACCCCCCCTTTTTTTATCAAATCAATACTGTTCAGTGACTAGCTCCGCTACCCAAATGATGTAAAAAATAAGATTATAAAAATAACATAATGACTGTATTGGTGCCAGTATTTTGATTTATGCTAAGGTTCCAACAGTTACTTTCTATTTCTTTTCTATCATCACCACGAATGTCAGCAGGGTGACACAGGCAAAGTCATCTTCATGTTAATTTTTATGTTATTTAGTTTTGGGACCACATCTGGCATTGCTTGTGGGCTACTTTGGGCATAGTCTTGAGAAATCATCTGATTTTGGGTATTGAATCCAGTTCACCCATGTGAGAAGCATTCCTCCAGACCTTTCAATTTTCTCTTCTGTCCTTATCTTTGAGTTATTAAGGAAATAGTTTTGACCATACAGACACCTAAAAAATACTTTTCATGTATCACTTGTATTCCATAGATTTTACTTTGAGATTTTATACCCATCACTTTCTTTACGTTCAACTCTTTAATTTATACATCTTAACATCTCAGGTGTTGGGTTATTTGGGACTTACTTCTGGTTGTGAGATCACTCCTATGGTACTTGGGGCATTAAACAGTTTTATGTTTATCTGGATAGACTGAGTGCAAAGACCCCTGGTTACATTTTCAGTTTTCCTATGTTTTGATGCACTTATAGTATTCTTTTTTCTGCCCTCCAGTAATTCTATAATCAATTATTCCATTTACATGGTACCCAGAAATGCATATGACCTTTTGATTATTTGTATGTTGGTATGCAAAAGCCATTAAAATATTTGTATTTATTAAATGCCCACGGGGTCCATGTGTTTGTATAATCAATAGTATCTTTCTCTTTTATGAGGGTAATATGAAAACTAACTTGATATTTTAAAAGTCTATAAATTTGTAAACTAGGTGGTTTATTTAATTTTAATTGCATGGCATGTTACAAAATATATCATATTGATATATTAGTGCAATTATATTAGGTTTACTAGTCAATTGTAGTTTAAGAAGTGGTAGAAGAAAAGAGATTCCTAGGTGTAGTGATGCCAAATGATCAAAGCATTTAGAAGTTATACTGGAAATATCTTTTTGTCTCTCCAGTATTTGAAAGATAGAAATTGGTTTGGTTTTTTTTTTTTTTTTTTTTTTTTTTTTTTTGGTTTTTGGGCCACACCCAGCGGTGCTCAGGGGTTACTCCTGGCTGTCTGCTCAGAAATAGCTCCTGGCAGGCACGGGGGACCATATGGGACACCGGGATTGGAACCAACGACCTTTGGTCCTGGATCGGCTGCTTGCAAGGCAAACGCCGCTGTGCTATCTCTCCGGGCCCAGAAATTGGTTTTTTAAAAAGAAGTGAATGAAGGCATGCTGACAATTGGTACTAGCAACAGGATTTAAGAAGTATTTAGTAGTTAGAAAGCAAGGGGTTTTATATTTTTGCCATTATGAAAATAGATATCCTGAAGGTAATTTACTCTTCAGAATGCTTACAGTTCTTCAAGGGAGCGAAAATTATATGACTTATTATAAATTTGGAAAATATAATAAACAGGCTTATCTTCTGATTGAACACAGTTGTGGTCAAGAGTAAACAAGAATTCTTGGAGATGGAGCTGGAATGTATAAAACTTGATGAGCAAATTTCAGGAAGGCCAAATACTTACCTTATTGTGCCAATATTTTCATTTTTTAATTAATCAATTAATTTTGGAGGGGCCACACTCAGTGACGCTCAGGGTTTACTCCTGGTTTTGCACTCAGAAATCATGCCTGGGGGCTGGAGAGATAGCATGGAGGTGAGACATTTGCCTTGCATGAAGAAGAACGGTGGTTCTAATCCCGGCATCCCTTATAGTCCCCTGAGCCTGCCAGGAGCAATATCTGAGCGTAGAGCTAGGAGTAACCTCTGAGCACTGCCAGGTGTGACCCCCCCACCCAAAAAAAAAAAAAAAAAAGAAAACACGCCTGGCTTGGGGGACCATATGGGACTAAGGAATTCAAACCACTATCCATCCTGGATCGGCTACATTCAAGGCAAATGCTCTACCACACTTCTATTGCTCCAGCCCCCACTGTGCCAATATTTTTACCTTATAAATATTGCATCATAATTGTGAGTGTGTATTACATTTGCATTTATAAAGTACTTCAGCACTAAGAAGCTTTACATTTAATATTTCATTTGAGTATCATAAAGGAAAATAACCTGAAATTGGTGAGAAAATATTTATCATGATCTTCTTTCACCCAAAATCACAGTCCCTCTGAATCAAAGAATTGGAATTTAAAGCTCAGCATATGGACTGAAAGTTCCCAGTTCTTGGTGCCACATAGGTTGCTGTTACACTATTTTGTAATTTGCATAGTTATGGTGTTAACTGTATACTGTGTTTTACAACATCCTAACAAATTAGGCAGTTCTCTTTAGTCCAGAATATGACCTTATATTTGGAAATTGCCATGTGTAGGGCAGTCTTGTCTCCTGAGTTTGTGTTATGAGAGTTTTGCAAACACATTAAAATTGTTGTAGTAGGTTTTCTATCCTAAGTCAAGTTTCCATATCAATATCTATGACACGCTAAAGGAATTGGAATGTCACCTGTGTTTTAATCTTTTATATTGAAGCAAGTGATATGATAATGTAATGTGAGCAAGTGCGGCAACAGCTATTTATAATAAATGGCTTTGGGTTTTGTTTATTTAATTCTTTTATTAGTCTATATGTGAGAGATACTAACCAGCAAGGGAAGAATTTATTGGCATTTCAAGGTTCTGGTTAACTCACTCATTTTTTGTTTATCACATCTTTGTCTTCACACAGTTTTCTCATTGTCTTTTAGGGGTAACTGAGATGGAATCCATTTATATTTATAGTCAGGCAGTTTATGTTATTGCAAATACAAGCAAATGTTCTTAATTTTTGTTTCCCTGTTCCTGACAAAATATTAAGCCTTTTTTCCTTGCTAATAATAATAGTAATAAAAATGATGATGATGTGATAATGATGATGCCATCTACTTGGAAGTAGGGAAATTCTCTTTTGCTCAGTTGGTATTTGACATCTTCTGAATATTTACAACCCTTTCTATTTTCCCATCTAAACAAATGTGCTTTGACTTTTTCTAAAAAGGTTAAGTCATTAAGTGCTGCTGTATTCTCCCAGGAATATTCCTGCTTTGGAATTGAAAAGATTGCTCCCTTATTTATTTATTTTTGGTTTGGGGTCACACTCAGCAGTGTTCAGGGGTTACTCCTGGCTCTGTGTTCAGAAATCACTCCTAGTAGACTCAGGGGACCATATGGGATGCCAGGAATCGCACATCGTTTCGGCCCAGTTCAGCAACGTGCAAGGCAAACACTTTACCATTGTGCTATCGCTGTGGCCCCCAATAATTTTTTTTTTTTGTACCCAACTTCTCTGTATGGGTCCTCTGTGATATAAATGTTCCTATTGATGTTATCTCACAAGTCTTTTACATTATCATCCCTGGGAGACAGATTAAGTCACACTAGTAGTGTGAAAGCTTACTCCTGGCTCTGTTTTCAGGAGTCACTCTCAATGGTATTAGGGGCCAATATATTGCATTTTCAGGGATAAAACTTGGGTAAGTCGTGAAAAAAGAAAGCACCTTAATCTCTTTACTATTTTTCCAGACCCTGTTAATTTCATAAAATTAATTTTTTAATTTTTTAAATTCTTAAAAAATTGATCTTTTTCTATTCTAGGATAATATTATTTTTCATTTTTTATATATTTTATTTAAAATCTTGATTACATACATGATTGTGTTTGGGTTTCAGTCTTGTAAAGAACACCACCCATCACCAGTGCAACATTCCCATCACCAATGTCCCAAATCTCCCTCCTCCCCACCCAACCCCTGCCTGTACTCTAAACAGGCTTTCTATTTCCCTCATATATTCTCATTATTCGGATAGTTCAAAATGTAGTTATTTCTCTAACTCAACTCATCACTCTTTGTGGTGAGCTTCCTGCGGTGAGCTGTAACTTCCAGCTCTTTTCTCCTTTGTGTCTGAAAATTATTATTGTAAGAATGTCTTTCATTTTTCTTAAAACCCATAGATGAGTGAGACCATGAAAGTTATAAAATAATTTTTTTTATTTTTACAAAATTTTGACAGTGGTTGGGAAGAACTTGAGAATGTGTCAAAGCTCTAGATAGTAAGCAGTAGAGGCAGCTACGCTGATACCACTTGTGTTGATATGCTGTAATGTACTAATTTATGAATTCTTTTTCACTTGTTAGCTATATATATTTTTTAGGAGGAATGATATTAACTGACATTTTATAAAATAACTGTTGGTATGCCATACATCTCTGATCATATGGTATCAGCAGGTGTATTTGCTTAAAAAGTTTAATTTTCTTATTAAGCAAATAAGGTTTGGTATAAGATTTTTTTTTATGTCCATATAGTTGCAATACATTGATTGATATATACAGGTACTCAATGTAATTTGTCATGATTCTGTATACTGCAAAATTTAGCTAAATGCCAGTCAGACATTTTTAATGGAATGATCTTTTATTTGGGGAGAAAACAGTCACTAGACTAGTAAAATCTTTTAGGAGCAGGAAGATAATCACATGCATATAAGCCATATTGCCATTGGCAATGTGATAGTAGTAGAAACACAGGAGTAGATAATTGAAAAGAGATGGCAAGTCAGTTATTCCTATTTGAAATGGGAATGCTATAGTTTGGGGACGGGGAGAATAATAGTACATCAGGTCTGATTCCTTTCTTGAAAAATGAAGATGTAAGGAAAATTCTTTTGGTACACCTCAGAATGCATCCAAACGATATAATAGTTATATAACAATGTCAATACTGCAGTACTTTGAAACATTTGCTTCTTTTCAATAAGGTTGATTTTGTGTGTGTGTGTGTGTGTGTGTGTGTGTGTGTGTGTGTTTCTCATGCTTATTGTAATCTTCATATCTTCTTCCTTCAGAATTGCCTGAGGCCCCATCAACTGAGGAGGAAGTTGCAGAAACAGAGACTTGGGCAAAACCTCTTGTCCACCTCTGGCAGACCAAACCCATCAATTTTGTGGCTGAGCAAGAGTATAATGCCACCACGGCCAAAATGGAGCCCTTCTGTGCCATCTGTGCTCTCCTCATGCCATACTACAAGGTAACAAGGTTAGAGTGTCGTGGTCAAGATTTCCATTTACTGCTACATTTTATTATATGTGATTGTGATGATAGAGGTGATTCCTTGTAGAATAGTATACACAGACATAGAAGTTATTATATTTCTGTAACAAATGACTCAAGGAAAGGCAAACATAAAGTCCCCTTTTACCCCCTAACAAACATTTTTCTGTCTGTTTTATCTTTTTTTTTTTTTTTTTTTTTTGGTTTTTGGGCCACACCCGGTGATGCTCAGGGGTTACTCCTGGCTATGCGCTCAGAAGTCGCTCCTGGCTTGGGGGACCATATGGGACACCGGGGGATCGAACCGCGGTCCATCCAAGGCTAGCTCAGGCAAGGTAGGCACCTTACCTCTAGCGCCACCGCCCGGCCCCTGTTTTATCATTTTTAATATCTTAGTTTATTTCAGTCATGGGGTTAATTCTAACCTCCTCTGATATTAGAAACCAATAAAAATAACTGATAATTTCTATGAAATATGTGTAAGAAAAATGTTTTTAGTAGGTCAACTTTCTCTTAGAGTATATCCTCTTTCCTATACTTACTGTCTGAGAGCCTGAGGAAGAGAATTGATAAAATGTCAATAAGTTGGGTCAAGAAGAAAAACAGGAAAAACTGAGTAGGAAATTAGTTGTTATTGGATCTGAGAGACAAGAACAAATAAGTAGCTCTTTCATGTTTTTTACACTTTGTGGACATTGTGTTTTTCAGCCAGATAGCAGCAATGAAGAAAATGAGGCTAGATGGGAGACAAAAGTAGATGAAGCAGTTACTTCTCGAGAAAAAACTAAGCCTCTCATTCCAGAGATGTGTTTTATTTATAGTGAAGAAAACATAGACTATTCTCCACCCAGTGCCTTCCTAGAAGAGGATGGAACCAGTCTTCTGATTTCCTGTGCAAAGTGCTATGTACAGGTTCATGCAAGTAAATGAATCTCATTTACCAGTCATGGTTTCTTGGTACTTTTCTTGGTCTTTAACTTTAGCCTCCTTATAATCTGCCAAATCTATTATTGCATTGAACTATTGACATTCTTTTCCTTTTTTTTTCTTTGTGTATCTATTGGCATTCTTAATATTTAGATATTCTTTCTCATTTTTGTCTTAAAGAAAATATGAATAGGTATAATATTTTCCCTCCATTTTAATGGGCCATGTCAGGGGTCTCAAACTCTTGCGGCCGTCCGTACATTTTATGGCCCGCGGCCGGCCTTCAAATATCGCAGTATTCGCGATTATTCACTTACGGAATAATCGCAATAAAAATCGCATTAGTAAGAAAAAAATCGCATTAAACATTCGCATACCCCGAGCAGTTTCGTTTAATGCAATTTTTTGCGATTTATTTTCTTACTAATGCGATTTTTTATTGCGAATATTCGGTAAGCGAAATCCCTTATGTGGCCCTGCCTCACCCCGACTTTTCCTCCTGTGGCCCCCAGGTAAATTGAGTTTGAGACCCCTGGGCTATGATTAATTTTGCTTGTTTGTATAGTATGTTGGAACTCCCTCTTTCTCTGTCTTTTTCTCTCTCTCACACACATACTTGGATTTTATTTACTTTAAAAGTGTATTTTGCAAAAACATTCTCATGACTCATGGTATATATTTATATTTATACACATATACATACACACACATACACACACATATGTTGATTTTTGGACCATACTCGGTGACGCTCAGGGGTTACCCTGGCTATGCGCTCAGAAATTGATGCTGGCTTGGGGGACCTCATGTGATGCCAGGTGTTGAACCGATGTCCATCCTGGGTCAGCCACGTGCAAGGCAAATAAATGCTCTACCGCTGTGGTATTGCTCCGTCCCTAGACTCATGATATTTTTGGGTAATTTTTTGGTTTGTTTTTGGACCACACCTGGCAGTGCTCAGGGCTTACTTTCTGTACTTAGACTTCACTCCTGGCTCAGCTCAGGGAACCCTACAGGTTTGTTGGGGATTAACCTGGGTTGGCTACCTTTAAGGCCTACTTGCTGTACTATCTTGCTGGTCACCTCTTAGTAATATTTTAACAATAAATGAATACTCTTGGTATTTGAGTAATTATTGCCAAATTTAATTGTTAAGTTTTCATCTTTTGTAAGAGTTGGAAAATTCTCTGCTTCTTACTGTGTAGGATAGTTACTTTTACTGTTTTTCCTCTAGAATTTAGATGATTAAATTTTGTAATTTTCTATTTTTACATCATTAATGCCTGGGCTGTGAGCATATTTTTTAAAATTTGTCTGCCTTATAAATTCTCGCTGCAACTTTGTTTAAAAGTTTTAATACAGTCCATTTTACCAAATTATCTATATTTAATACTTATTAAGTATATATCAGATAGTTTATATATAATATAGGTATATATTTAACATGCATTTTAAGTAGAGACCATTTTTGTCTGTGTATTTGTAAATGGACATTGTCACATCTATATTTAGCCCAGAGAAAGGTCTTATATTAATTACTGTTATTATAGCCTTGCTGCGTGTTTTTATTTGAAGTTATTTTGGCCACATCTATCAATCTAGGGGTGACCCCTTGCCCAGAAATCACCCCGGCGGCACTCTGGGTACCATATCGGATGCTGGGATCAAACCCAAGATGTTCTATGCACTATGTAATCACTTGAGCCCCAAAATATTGTTTGGTTTTGGAGCCATACTTGACTCTGCTTAGGGATCATTTCTGGTAGAGTTTAGGGGACCAAATGGGATTCTTGAATCCACATGAGGTTGATAACATGCCAGGTAAAATACTTTACCTGATGTACTATCACTCTGGCACTTATCTATAATTTATTATTTAAATAGATTGTTTCAGTTTACCAAGGAATTGACTGTAATCTCCAAAGATAATTATAGCTGTCTCTTTGTATTACTTTGGTAACACCTGCATAGTCTTTATATATTCACTGTACATTGTTGTAGCTATATGAGAACTAAATATCATTTCAAATACCATTACTTAGAAACCTAGGATTTAATCTGGCCTGCTGAATGTACCAGCCATGCAATTAACTATGATATCTTATAAATGTATGCTTGTACATTATATATGTATATATACATATATACAAATATATTCATTATGCATTATATATACAATATTATAAATTGTTGGCTAACTTTGGTAGGCCTTTCTTTGGGCAAGTATATTTGTTGGTTTTCTACACATTACAAGTAGGAAGAAAATTTTTCTTACTAAAAGTTTTCATGATCCTCTTATTTCAGTAAATCAGAATTACATATTTGTTACTAAAACTTCTTGTATCATCAACTATCTTCTTTAACAATACAAGTTTTTGTTGGCCCTTGGAGGTTTGGGTTACACTCAGTGGTCAATTGCTAGGGGTTGTTCTATGGTACTAGAGGTTAATGTGGTATCAGGGATCAAACTTAGGTCACCCACATCAAGGCAAGAGCGTTACCCCTGTGCTGTCTCTCTGGCCCTTATAGAATTATGATTATGATTATTGTTTTTTCTTTGCCCACATCCAGCAGCACTCAGGGGTTACTCTTGGCTCTGCACTCAGAAATTGCTCTTGGCAGGCTGTAGGGATCATATGGGATGCTGGGAATCAAACCCATGTTCGTCTCAGGTGCCCTGTGCCAGGCAATCACCCTACCACTGAGCTATGGCTCCAGCCCTATAGAATTATTTTGCTTCAGGCATTTACTGAATTAGATGAGTTGAATTTGAGAGATAATGTACTACTCATGAATTCTGCATTCTTTGTCCTTGTAACAATTAAATCTAGTTAAACAGTTTTTAAAATATAAAAAAATTAAATTAATTTAAAATGGGAAATTATATGTTACTTTAAAATTTCTCCATACTTTGCATCATAACTGCAACTTTATTTTACTATATATCATTATAAAATTATGTTAATAACAATTTGCAAACCATAATATATAAAATAAAATTAATGTAAAATATATTTTGCATTAGCAAATGTGAACTAGACCTGACAATTTAGGTTTGTTTGTTTGTTTCTTTGTTTGTTTGTTTTTGGGCTACACCTGGTGATGCTCAGGGGTTATTTCTGGCTATTCGCTCAGAAATTGCTCCTGGCTAGGGGTACCATATCAGACCCTGGGGATCAAACCTAAGTCAGTCCTGGGTCAGCAAAGTGCATGGCTGTGCTATTGCTCTGGCCCCCAGTTTAGGAATTTTTAGATTGATTATTCAATAATTTTTATTAACAGTGTATGTCAGCTTTATTTTTAATTTTTAAGGAATTTTCATGTTTTTTTAGCATCTGCACCAATGTATATTCCCATTGATAGCACACTATTATTTCTTTTATATTCTTTATGATAACCATCATGTGCATTATTACATTTTAATATTCCCACTAATGTTTCTTTGGGTTAATTTACAGTTAGCAGTGAGGCATGAGAATTAACAATTTTTGAGATAATCTGTCTAAGCCTTGTTCTAAGCAGTGTGAATTTTTTTAAAAGGGGATATGTTTTTTAGTTATAAGATATGTAATGTCAAAATGAAAGAGTCATAATTCATGGGCCCATACTATTATCTTATAGGTTGTTATGGTATCCCTTCTCATGAAATCTGTGATGGATGGCTATGTGCTCGGTGCAAAAGAAATGCATGGACAGCAGTAAGTGTCTTATTTTAGTATCTTAACTTCTCTTTTTACTTCATCTACTGTGGATACTTTTGAATGTTGTGTGCACAGAGCTCTTTGTGTGAAATACTTAGTTACCTGTATTTACGGTCCTACCTTTCCAATTCATCCTACATACTGGCTTTATATCTGTCAAATAAATATTTAAGTTCTAAGTATACACACTCTTCTGCTCAAAAACCTTCAGGGAATGTCAGTTTATCACAAATGGTCCTACATATTAACACTTTATTTTTCCACCCAGCTTCATTTTGCAATTCTTTTTTTCTTTTTTTTTTTTTTGTTTGTTTTTGGGCCACACCCAGTGACACTCAGGAGTTACACCATGCTATGCACTCAGAAATTGCTCCTAGCTTGGGGGAACCATAGAGAACACGGGTGGAGGAGGGGGGAATCAAACCGAGGTCTGTCCTGTGTCAGCAGCGTGCAAGGCAAATGCCCTACTGCTGCATTATTGCTCTGGCCCCCTTTTTGTAATTATTGAAAATGTTTTTTGTGCAACAGTCAGAGTAGGTATCCTCACTGACCATGTAGAATGCATTTGCATATGCAACCTTTAATAACATGGGCTTCTTCCCTCACTTATTGATTTACACGTAAGCAAATTTTGTGTCAGCTCTGTGTTAGGCATGCTGCAAATTTAACACAGAACCTTCAACAACAAATGAATCATACTTTGGTGGACACACCTAGTTGAAACCTTTCTTTTATATCCAAACATTGAGTTCCAGACCATTAATCCATGATATCACCCACTTTTTTCTTTGATTATGTGTTATTTTATTTTCTTAAAAAATTCTTTTCCGGGGCCGCAGAGGTAGCACAGCGGTGTTTGCCTTACAAGCAGCTGATCCAGGACCTAAGGTGCTTGGTTTGAATCCCGGTGTCCCACATGGTCCCTCGTGCCTGCCAGAAGCTATTTATGAGCAGATAGCCAGGAGTAACCCCTGAACACCGTCGGGTGTGGCCCAAGAACCAAAAAAGAAAAAAAAGAAAAAAAATCTTTTCCAAGAAATAGCAGGACATTCTTGAAAGTGAGGACCTGTCCTTATTCTTGATATCTGAATAGATGCTCAGCTTGATGTTTCCATGGTAATAGTAGCATTTGTTTTATTCCTCAATGAATCAAATTTTCTTGCAACTGAATTTAAAAACCTGAAGGATAATATAGTTAAAATACTTTTACGTGTTAAAAATTAGTGCTGTAATTATGTATTTTAGTCCTCAGTGTTTCAATAGATCTTTGTCTGTAAATTCATGAGGATATCTCTCTGTAGAATTATGTTTTCTGGCCTTCACCCTGTGTAGTGAAAGGAAATTTGATGGGGAGCAGAGAACTACAGACACTCTTAACTTTGATCTGATGTAAGAAGTATTTATCTCTAGAAGTTTATTATATATGGCTCCAGAAAACATTTTGACATTTTCTTTCATGTGGTCATTATGTTATCAAAAACTAAATGTGGAACTAGATAGCCCTGCTATGATAAGTATATTCAGTATTAGTTCATATGTAAATCCTATTCCTTTTGTTCAAGCCGGAATAAAGTCCCAGAGAATCAATTTTACTAATATCATCCTCTCAATTATTCTGAAGTCTAGGTTTAGAAATTGGAGACATTCTATCTTTGTTCCCCATGGGGTGAAGAGTTCTCTGTTCCATTGAAAATTATGCTCAGTTCACTGCTGTGTTCACACTCTGAAAAGTCCCATTTTCAAGGTACTATTATTCTTTGCATGGCAGAAATAGGGCCAGTCCTAGGCCATGTGTTCTGATTCTAAGGCTGCTTCTAATCAATTATGCTTTTGTCTTTAGCATGTGTTAAGGAGGAAATACTTAGATTAATCACTATTTGGAATTTTTTGGAAAAATTCACATTTATCTTAACCCCATTCTCAGAAAATGCAGTATGTCTTTTGTATTTTAATATTTTAATAGTAATTCTAGTAAATCTTGTTCATTTGCAACAGAAATGTTGGTTCTTCAATATAATTTTGTAAGAAATTTTTGAGTCCTAGTTTCTTATTTGCAGTTGGAAATCACTTAAATTCACAATGAGCCAATTTTTAAAAATTTTTTTTCTTTTCTTTTCTTTTTTTTTTTTTTTTTTTTTTTTTTGGTTTTTGGGCCACACCCGTTTGACGCTCAGGGGTTACTCCTGGCTATGTGCTCAGAAATCGTCCCTGGCTTGGGGGGGACCATATGGGACACCAGGGGATTGAACCGCGGTCCGTCCTACGCTAGGGCTTGCAAGGCAGATATCTTACCTCTAGCGCCACCTTCCCGGCCCCTAAATTTTTCATTTTTTATGAAATTTTTGTTCTAATATTTTCTCTGGAAAAATAATTTAAATGAAAATTAAGCATTGCAGAGAAGTAACTGACAGTATTGATATTTTGATTTAACACCTTTATTGTGTGGACTGTGTGTTGTAATATTAAATCTTTACTAAACACTTCAGTATGTATTTTTTGGGATTGTTTAGCTGGAATGATTGCATTTTGAAAGTGTCTTTAGACTTGATTTATTCAAAAACCAATTTAACACTGAATTTTGGGCACCAAAGGAGCCCTCAGCCTCCATTAAAATCGAGTAACTCAAGAAGTTAATAGAAATCTAATAATGCTGATGAGGTCAAATGATATTTCTTTGTTAGTTTGAACTTCACCGATTTTAATTTCTCATTAATTCCTGGTATTTTTGTGAATGTGAAGCTTACATGTCATGAATATAAAATATTCCGATATTGTGTTTGAAATATATGCTTTGTAGCAAATCTGATTGGTTTAGGTCATTTATTTTTCCTTTTATTATGAGTCCTTTGAAAAATATACACTGTAAAGACAATAGTCTAAAACTTTTTGAATTGTTTACATAGATATGTGTGAAAAATATGATGTGGTTCTGTTTAAAGATTCTTTATTTTTTTTTACTTTATTTTATCATTTTTTTCTTTTCTTTTTTTTTAGAAATAAAATATTTAAGCACCATGATCACAAGCATGAGAATCTCTTTATTGGGGGGGGGGGGTTGGGTCACCTCCAGCAGCGTTCAGGGCTTACTCCTGGCTCTACGCTCAGAAATTGCTTCTGGCAGGCTCAGGGGGACGATATGGGATGCCGGGATTCGAACCACCGTCCTTCTGCATGTAAGGCAAATGCCTTACCTCTATGCTATCTCTCTGGCCCCGAGATTCTTTTTTTAAGTGTTCATTGATTTGAAACACTTTGAATTTTTTCTAGGTATGTGTCAAAATATATGTAGTAGTTCTGTTTAAAGATTCTTACTAAATTAATATTGTTAGATATCAATGAAAATATATAACAATGGCTCGGGCACTTGTGTGGCTTGTATGCATTCTATTTGATCCCTGTTACTACATTGTATTCTTCCTTCAGCACTCCCATTGTGGCCTTCATTGCCCCTCACTCCCACCCTCAGGACCACTGCAGAGACTTTCCAAAAATTCTTATTGTAGTTGAATAAACCAGGAAATATGTATATGTATAATTGTGCTTATAGGAATGCTATTCAGCCATGGAAGATGTCAAATGACATTTGAAATAACAATGAGTTCTGAGGGTATTCTTTTAAACCATATCAGTAAAATAAAAATTTTATGCTTTTATATATGTGCTTTTTTGTTGTTTAATTTTTATTTTGGGGCCATACTCAGGGGTTATTTCTTTCTTTCTTTCATTCCTTCCTTTTTTCCTTCCTTCCTTCCTTCCTTCATTCATTCATTCATTCATTCATTCATTCATTCATTCATTCATTCTATTATATATTTGCTGTTTGGGTTTACTCTCAGCTCTGTACTATGAGTTCACTATTGGCAGGGCTCAGAGTAGTATATTGGTGCCAGGTACTGAATGAACCCTGGTGGTCAGCATACAAGTTAAGAGTTTTATCCACCGGGGTCTGAGAGATAGCATGGAGGTAAGGTATTTGCCTCCCATGCAGAAGGACGGTGGTTCGAATCCCGGCATTCCATATGGTCCCTCGAGTCTGCCAGGAGCAATATATAAGCGTAGAGCCAAGAATAACCCCTGAGTGCTGCCAGGTGTTACCCCAAACCAACCAACCAACCAACCAAACAAACAAAAAACAGTTTTATCCACCAGCCTAAGTCTCTATTCATTATGTGGTAGAATCCTTAAAAGAGATTGGATTAATGGTTGCCAGGGGGAATGGTATTGGGGAAAATACATATCAATGGTCAATGGGAACAAACTTCTAGTTTGAAGAGGAGTAAGGCAGTTTTGGAGACATAAGATTTTGGAGATATAAGTCATAGTTACTTTAAAATGCCTAAAATAGTAGATCCTAAAATTTCTTAATACACACTAAAAGTAACCAGAGTAATAGATTTCTTATTGAAATTTACTTTGGTCATCTATACTTGTACATTTATTTTCTTTCTTGGTACATACACAAATAGTGTTTATGCTTTCTCAATTTAGAAAAATCAAGTCATTGTATTGTACCTTAAATTTACAAAAGATGATGTATCAATCAATAGTTTGAGTAAAACATAGATAGAAAAGACTATCAGAGTAGCTGTATCCTAGAGTGAAGCTCAATAATTCAATGTTTTGAAAGACATCTTAAACATTATTTCATTTAATCTCATATAATAAATACTTAAATATATATATTAGAAGATAGCTTTGTCAACATTAAATAGTGCGTGGTAGTGAAGGAGGTATGCAGTGCTGTAACTGACTCATTGTCTAGCTATCTCTTTACCATTTGCAAAAAGTTGCCATGGCTGAGGGCATATTTGCTCTATTAAGTCTTGCACTGGGGAGGGGATTAGAATTTATTTCAGCTAATTGTGTTTTACTGTAGTGTGTTGAATTATATCTAAACAAGCAAATAGATAAGTTAATGTTTACAATTAATTAATAATGATAGGATTTAGTGTTTTTCATTGTGCTTGCCATTCCAGTTTTGACTTTTTCCTACCTGTGTTTTATTTAGCTATTAATTAATTAATTAATTAATTAATTAATTAATTATTTTTGTGTCATACCCGGTTGTGCTCAGGGATTATTCTTGCTCTGTTGTCAGAAATTACCCCTGGCCAGCTTGTGGGACCATATGGAATGCCAGAAATCAAACCACTGTCCGTCCTGGGTTGGCTGTGTGCAAGGCAAACGCCCTACCATTGTGCTATTTCTCCAGCCCCATTTATTTATTTTTAATTTAATGTATTTTATTTAAAGAGCATGTATCATATAATTACACAGTTGATTATAATTCCAGGTAAGTAGGAGTGAAACCATTGAAAAAGAAAAGAAGAGGGAAAAAAATACATTAACAAACAAATTTGTGAAAAATTTTGCCTCTCCATTGACCTCATTGGAGATACAATATTTTCATAAGAATTTCTTTATTTAAGCACTCTGATTACAAAAATGTTTGTAGATGGATTTTATTCAGTGAATGTACACCACCCATCACCATTGTAACTTTCCCACCACCAATATTTCCCATTTCCTGCCTCTGAGCACTCTCTGCCTGTCTTTGGGACAGGAGTTCTATTTCTCTCTCTCTCTCTCTCTCTCTCTCTCTCTCTCTCTCTCTCTCTCTCTCTCTCTCTCTCTCTCTCCTCCCCCCCTCTCGTTGTTATTGTAATTGTTAGAGTAGTTATTTCTCTAACTTTGCTCACCACTCTTTGTGGTAAGCTTCATATTATGGGTTGATCCTTCTGGCCCTTATCTTTATTTTCTTTGATTATTATTACCATACTGTCTTTTATTTTCTTAAATCTCACAGTTGAGACTGTTCTGTGTCTATCTTTCTAATTCCTCTGTTTCTTCCCATAACAGTTCATGTCCATCCATGTATAATTAGATTTCATAACTTCATTAATGGCTGCATAATATTCAGTTATACTATAGTTTCTTTAGCCACTCATCTGTTGTGGGCACCTGGTTATTTCCAGATTCTGGCTATTTTAAATAGTACTGCAATGAACATAGGAGTTATAGAGGGCACTTTTGTATCGTGTTTTTTTTTTTTTTTGTTCCTAGGGTATATATCTAGGAATGGTATAGTTGGGTTATATGGGAGTTCAATTTCCAGTTTTTTGAAGAATCTCTATATTGTTTTCCAAAAAGATTGAACCAGTCAGCATTGCTATCTGCAGTGAATGAAAGTTTCTTTCTCCCCACACCCATGCCAGCAATGGTTGTTCTTGTTCTTTGTAATGTGTGTCAATTTCTATGGTGGCAAATGGTACCTCATTATTGTTTTGATTTGCATCTCACTGATTCTTAGTGATATGGAACATTTTTCAATGTGCTCTTTGGCTATTTGTATTTCTTTTTTGAGTGTTTGTTCATTTTTTTTCTCCATTTTTTAATGTGGTTAGATATGTTTGTTTGTTTGTTTGTTTGTTTTATAAAGTTCTGTCAGTACCTTGAATATCTTTGACATTAGCCCCTTATCTGATGGGTATTGGGTGAATAGTTTCTCCTGTTCTGTTCTGTTCTGTTCTGTTCTGTTCTGTTCTGTTCTGTTCTGTTCTGTTCTATTCTGCTCTTGTTGGCTGTTCTGAAAACAGTGGATTCAGATCTACATTGGCATCTAGATTATTGTGCTCATATGTATATGATAGTTTTCAACAAAAATGGAGTTGTCCTGTGGTCATGTGGTCCAAGAATTCCAATCACTATTGCTGATGCTGTAGCTTTGAGGGGCTTGTTTTTGGCTTTCAGGGCTTCTGGATGTATTAGAAGGGGGTGGAGAGTTAGATGCCTACACTCACCCCCCTCCCCACAATGTGAGCCCAAATACTAGCATACCTGGAGATTTGGTTTAGTTGGTGTCTTTGCACAGAGCTATAGAGGAGTGTTGAATCAGGGCCACAGGGAACTGGCAATTGTGGATGGTGGATGAAGTAGGTGTGACTTTGGCAGGTTGGGACTTGGCCCTTCTTCCCTGAGAGATTTCCATTTTTCAGCTTCATGTTTGGTATTCATGATTTAACATGGCTTAGTTTACATTTCTTTCAAGAACAGTCTGATTATATAGTACTGGCTGCATTTTAGGTATCATTTCTTTTACCCATGTAACAAGAAGCAGTATTGAAGCTGCAGAGCTGGGTGCTAAAGGAAGAGAATACATATTTTGGATTGTCTAACTTGCTTTTAGGATGCTTGCTCAGTACCCAGTTTATATGAAATGCAATGATCAAGTCTGATAACCTCCCGAACAACTTTTATGTATATAACAGTATTCAGGTATATCTATTACAGATTTCTAATGAAATATTTTTTGCTTTGTCTGTCATATTTCACCACGTAGCAGATTAATCACAGTACATCCTGAGAACTATTTTGCTTATGATTTAACCCAACTGTATATTAAGTTCTTTTTTTCTCTCTCTCTCCCTCTCTCCCTCACTCTTCATCCTTACTTTCTGTTCTACTACTACTCCATTTCAAAAAAGTACTCTACTATTGAACCACATCCCTAGGCTAGATTATTTTATTTGTAGTTATGTTTTTCTACCTTTTATGATATTTGTAATTAATTTTATAGTACTTTATTACTATCTATCATTTTAGAACAGTGGTGTTTTGGGACACTTTTCTGGATTAGTGCCAGCCTGCAGCTGAAAGATGTTTGAAAACCCTTCTTTAGAGAACAATTAAAATTCTGATTTCTTGTATTAGATTTCAGTACTCCTGATTATAGTGTACTTCTTGTTATTTTTATACTTAACCCAAATTAAATCACTTTTGAGCTATACCTTTTTAAATATTCTAATCCATTTATATATTTTCTCATGGGCACTTTGGTGGTGATGGAATGTGATTTCTTTTTATATCATTATCATAAAACTGAACAAGGTTTTAGCCTTGCACACAGCTAACCTAGGATGTATTGCAGTTTAGTCCCCCAGTGTTCCATATGGTCCATATGTTCCATATGGTCCCTCAAGCCAGGACTGATCTTTGAGCGCATAGCCTGGAGTAACCCCTGAGCGTCACCAGCTGTGGTCCAAAAAGAAAAAAAAAAAAAACCCAAAAAAAACTATAAGAAAGAAATGGCATTTATTATTGGTAACTTAGGAGTTACTTTATATTAATATTTATTACGTTGATAGAACATAATTTTCCAGTCCTTATATATGCTAGCCCTGTGTTTTAGATTTTCAGCATCACTATGAAAAATTCCAAGTAAACTCAAACTTGTGCTCTGTATTACTAGAGAACTTTTGGAATTATTTTATATATTCCTGGGGGCAGAGAGGGTAAGAAAACAGAAGCTCACATTGCCTGTAATCTAAAGAAAATCTAAATTAAAGGCAGATTAAAAGCTCTGTATGAAGTTTCCATTTGAGATATATGTCTAAGGTCTCTTGTCCTTAAATTTCCTTGAGATGTGTTGCTTTGTATTTTCATTTTGTTTTAATTAGTTTTCTTTAAGAATTTAAGACCTTTGAGAAACCTAAATTTATTTTTAACCTAGTCAGAGGTGATGAGTTACAGAGTGGTACAGGAATTACAAGAGAGACTGGTAATTATTGGCCACATCAGTTGTTGATTTTATGAGCTAACAGGACCTTTATCAACAATGGCTTTAAAGCCTTAATAGAACTTTATCTCAGTTCCTGCCAAGTAGTGCGTGGAAATATGTGTTATCCTCTAAAATTCTTTTTAAAAAATATGATTTTGTTTTTGCTTTTGGGGAACACCTGTCAGTGCTTAGGGGCTATTCCAGGAAGATGGCTTTGGGGACCCTCCAGATGATGCTGGGAGACCATAAGGGCTAATGAAGCTTTTCCTGCATGTGCTCCTGCCCTTTGAACCATCTTTCTAATCCTAAAGTCCTGAATTTTGTGAAATATTTTATTTGAAAATAATATACCATTATATTCTTTTTTAAACAAAAGTAGAAAGTATGGAAAATTAGTGTCTGTGAGTCACTGCAGAGGTGAGGCTCACTTGAGTAGATTTCAGTTCTGACCATTATATTCTTGAGTGAATACTACAATGTGATAAAATGTAATTTTGATGGAGTTTTAAAAAATTAAATAGTAAAAGTATTATACTATTTAATGAAATGCGTAAGGTAAATCTTGCAGATATTTTTATCTATCAAAGAGAATTTACTGTACTCTGTACTGTATATATTTGGAAATAAGACATTCTGTTTCTTTCACTCAATTTTTTTTCTATCTAAAGAAATCTGCACTTAAACTTTAAATAGGCTTTCATCTTGGACATGCATTTAATCACTATTCACTTTACTGTGTTCATTTTGTCTTAAAAAACAAAACAAAACCAAAGTCATGGAGATGAGCAAGCAGTTTCTTGCAATTTGGAATTGTATTTCTTTTCCTTTCATAAAAAAGGAGAATGGGGCTGGAGAGGTGGTGCTAGAGGAAAGGTTTCTGCCTTGCAAGCGCTATCTTAGGTAGGACTGCAGTTTGATCCCCTATCGTCCCATAATCCCTCCAAGCCAGGGTCAATTTCTGAGTGCATAGCCAGGAGTAACCCCTGAGCCTTAAATGGCTGTGGCCCTAAAAAACAAAACAAAACAAAACAAAAAAGGAGAATAGACAATTCAGTGATTAAAATGTAAGTATTTTTGGTATTTATATATTTAATTATTATTAATTTGTCCTTAGGCTACACTGGTACTGGAGGGAATACTCCTAGTGGTATTTGAGGAACCATGTGATAGCAGATTTAACCTGGGTCTCATGCATGCAAAGTATGTATTTAGCTTTGATCTCTCATCAGCCCTCATTTATTTCAGTCGTTCAATTTTTGAATAAGTGACCTATAGGTTGATTGCCATCCATGCCTCAAAGGTTGGATATAGCTGTTATATTTTACTTACAAAAGAAATGAAGTCTTTGTCATATGATTTCTGATAATCAACGACAATGTTATGTGATTTGATGTACCTGAAGCAGTGATCTTTATTGGGGCGTGGGGAACAGTTTTTCTGAAGCAGGGCTCAGGTACTCAAGGTCGCTTCTGGCTATTCTGTGCCAACCTAGCTGTCCAGCTCAATGCTGGGGTCTAAGGATGCACCTGAGCCATGGCTGATCATGTTAAAAAAAAAAAAGATGGTGCTGGCGATCAAAGTAGCATGTGCTTTAGCACCATAGATACTATCTCCCTTGCCCTCTGATGTAGCCCATTCCACAGAGAGTTTGTACATGAATTAATCTATCATTGTTGCATTTTAGAGAATGTCTTAGTCTCTCAATTTTTAAATTTTAGTTGTTTTTTATTTTAAAGTCTCAGGTATTTATCTTTATTTCCCCCTCTGGAGAAGCCCTCTTTCTTCTTTCTTTGTTCACACCCTGCAGCACTCAGGGTTACTCCTAGCTTTACACTCAGAAATCACTCCTGGCAAGCTTGGGGGGGGGGAACCATATAGGATGCCTGGATTCGAATTACCGTCCTTCTGCATGCAAGGCAAACACCTTACCTCCCTGCTATCTCTCCAGC
The DNA here is from genome assembly GCF_024139225.1 of Suncus etruscus. Lineage (NCBI taxonomy): Eukaryota > Metazoa > Chordata > Mammalia > Eulipotyphla > Soricidae > Suncus > Suncus etruscus. Next base: position 33,293,033 of record NC_064848.1, read on the forward strand.
CCCAGAAGCCCTCTTTCTTTTGTTTTGTTTTGTTTTTTGGGCCACACCCAGCAGTGCTCAGGGGTTACTCCTGGCTGTCTGCTCAGAAATAGCTCCTGGCAGGCATGGGGGACCATATGGGACACCGGGATTTGAACTAACCACCTTAGGTCCTGGATCGGCTGCTTGCAAGGCAAACACCGCTGTGCTATTCTCTGGGCCCAGAAACCCTCTTTCTTAATCACACTTTTCCCTTTGTCCTCCATATTCATAGTCCTCTAAATAAATTTCTCTTAAATAAATACTATATTACTTACAAAAAAAATGAAGTGTCAGTTACAAATGATGGACTTATTAAAACTGGTATCCCTTGAATTCTTTGGGAAACTTTGGCCTGTAACTTTATTTTACCTAATAATTGTTTGATGGAGGGGTCTAAGATGGTCTTGGTGGTCTTGGGCTGAGTGGAGGCTCTATAGATGGATTTCACTGTACCTCTCCCACTCTGTTCAAGGGAGTATTTTCTCTTTCTCTCAGGTAGAAATTCATTTAGGGTATGGATAATTCGAGAAAATGGATATAGTTGAAATTGTATGACCTTTAGAATGTAATATAACCTTTCCTACTTCTATAATTCTGCAAAATAGTGTTAATGATAATGAATGTTAGAAACTGCTTAGTATTTGGTTCTTGGAAGAGTTCTACTTTCCAGAAAATAAAGTTTTATCTTTTAACTTTAAGTGTGTGTGTGGGGGGGACCTTGCAATTTCTTCTCACAAGACCCGTCAGCAATTTTTAGCTCGCTTTGTCAGTGGTTTAGTGCACTTACCCAAAATGCCATGCTGCTTGTTGGGGTGCAGTACAGTACTAGGAATTCAATAGGGGTAGCCACATGCAAGGCATGTTCCTCAACAAATTTGTACTTCTCTGTACTTTTAATTACAAATTTAGAGAAATGATTACTTTAACGTGATTTAAATGTATAGAGCTTTCTAGCTTCCAAAAAGTTAATATTGGCGAGAATTTAGTAAATTTTCATTTATTTTAGAAATCTTATTTTAGATGATGTACACGAGTTCACAAGAGGAAGTTTTGTGTTTTGTTTTGTTTTGTTTTTTAGTTTTTGGGTCACACCCGGCAGCGCTCAGGGGTTACTCCTGGCTCTATGCTCAGAAATTACCCCTGGCAGGCACAGGGGACCATATGGGATGCCAGGGTTCGAATCACTGTCCTTCTGCATGAAAGGCAAATGCCTTACCTCCATGCTATCTCTCCGGCTCCTAAGAGGAAGTTTTTTTTGTCCAGGATCACCCAATTTTCCCAATATTTCCAGACTCCCCATCCCTGGACTTTTGCTGTATTGACTTGTTTTCAGGGACAGAAAGCTGAATGATGCTATGGATTTTTTCTTTTTTCTTTTTTGAGTTTTAGTGGAAATTAAAGCCAGTGAGAATGAATGTCATTCTGGTATAAATGGCCACCCTCTTAATGAAGAGTAATTAGCCTTGTTGAGTGGTTGAGTAGAGCAGTTTCTTTCCCTTTTTTATGTTTACTCAATTTTTGTCCATAGGACCTTCTCCTGGAACAGATAATCTCCTGAATTCAATTTCCCAACTGACAACAGCAGTGACATTTTTCTTTTACAAAGAACTCTGAAGTGTCTTTGTAGATCAGAACCATTGATTTTTTGATCAGATTGGCTTCAGGCCTTGAGAGGTCAATGTAGCACTCTTTCCTTCTGTGATATATTTCATGCTTTAAAAAAAATTTCCATGGGATATTGTCAAGATCAGGTGATAGGAGGCTGTCAACCTAAAACACTCATTTAGGTTTACACAGAAAAAGTAGTAGAAAAGTAAAAGTGCGTTCTTGGTGAAGGCAGTGCATTTTCTCAGGCAGTAGCTATTTGCATTCATTTACTTGAGCTTTTCTCCTTCAGTGTTTCTCCAAGCCAAGATCCAGGACTCTGTTCTCTCCCACTTAAAGTAATGCAGTAGGTACAAATAACATTTTACTTCCTGAGCCAGCAGATTATTTTGAACATCTTCAGACTTAAACTTTGATTCCCAAAGGCTAGAGTGGTAATAATTATTTTACTTTAACCAAACAGAACAACACATTTGAGGATATCAATTATTTTGACAGCCGAGCTCTTATGTGGAGGATTTTTGTTAGGGAACAGTTTATAGACTAAAAAGTCACAAGTCATTTCCCTCTCTGTTCTTTTCCCTTTTGCACAGTAAACATTCCTGGGGAAAAAAAATGTCACCCCCTTAGTAATGGAAAGAAAGAGAAGTCTATATAGCTTATTATAAGAGGAACTATGTTCATAATAGCTTCTTGATTGAGAACAAATGCCTCATTAATCTTAAATGCTTCAACCACAGAACACAAAGTAAAGCCAGGAGGAATAATGACTGATATTATGGGAGCATAACATACTGTAGCACACACCAGGATGTGCATACCCAGAGGTCACTGGGCTGCCAGGCACCTCTCCTTAGCATTGAGGGGAGACATCCAGTGGAATACTGGAGGGCTGGGGTTGCGCTTACAAACACTTATCTTGCATGATAAAATTAGTCTGGTAGAAGAAATCGTGTACTTTTTCATTTGTTACTGAAGGTCATGCTGGGTAGAAAGAACAAAGCAGCTGGGTTTTTATGTAAAAGACAAAAATGCTACTTAATTTTAACAAAGTGAGATGTATGTTGACATCCAAGTAGTTAGGATCTTTGAAATACTGTTGTGCAAATGCGCCTCTGACTTGTCATAAACTATAGAGGAACTTCTCCTTGCCTCCAAGTGTATATCTGACTTTCTCTCTTGTTATCAGACAGGTATTTTGATAACTTCAAATTTTTATACCAGTGTAAACAATGCTGTTGAAAATACAAGTGGAGGAAGGTGGAAGGAATATGCTTTGAAACAAGCAAAGTGTATGGTTTTCTGTTACTATTGTTCTTCTTACATACAAGTGATGATATGACTATAGCTAATATGTAGTGAAAACATTGCCATCCCTCAGGATACAGGTGATACAAGTGAGCTCATCTCTGGAACCTGTGAGTATGTTAAATTACACAAAGAAGTAATTATGATAGTAGGTAGAATTAAGGTTGTTTATGAGCTGAACATCAGATGTTAGGTTATTTTGGTGACTTGATGATGATCCAGGGATTCATAGATGTTAAAGAGAAAGGAGGAAGTTAATGCAAGGTGATATGGAAGTGCTGTTTCCGGCTTGGAAGATGAAAGTGTAGGATCCTGACCCAAAGACATAATTCTTTGATAGGGCTTCTAGAATGTCATGGTTGGCTTCATTTTTAGCCCAGTGAAAACCTGCTGAATTGCATACATTCGAATTGCCTTAAATCATTAATTTGGAGATAATTTATTATTGTAGTATTATTAAGAACTAACATGTTCTTGAGTGGAAAGAGCTTTTTGAAAGGGCATTTGTTTTTACTCTTAATTTGGCATTTCTCCTCATTTCCCCCCCCCCCCTTTTTTTTTTTAAATATGGAACACTTCACGAATTTACGTGTTATCCTTGCACAGGGGCCATGCTAATCTTCTCTATATTGTTGCAATTTTAGTATATGTGCTGCTGAAGCGAGCACTTCACTGCATTTCTATGGCATCTAAGAATTTCAGATATCTTTGTCTGTATCCTGTTTTGCTAGTTACTTCCTTTCATTCTTGAATTCTAAACCATCTTTTAAACTGACTGTCCAGTGGCACTTAGTAACTCTCCTAACTTTTCAGATTCTCCCCCCCCCCCCTTTTGTTTTTATTTTTTATTTTTATTTTTTTGTGGTTTTTGGGTCTCACCGACCAGTGCTCAAGGGTTACTCCTGGCTCCATGCTCAGAAATTGCTCCTGGCAAGCACGGGGGACCATATGGGATGCTGGGATTCGAACCAATAACCTTCTGCATGAAAGGCAAATGCCTTACCTCCATGCTATCTCTCCAGCCCCATGTTTTTAATACTGTTTCTTTGTTTATAACCTCATGTACCATGTTGTTTGGTTATTCTTTCTTGAGTTGACTCAACCCTGGTAAATCTATCCCATTTATAAATACTCTCTATCTGCATCACATATATACTGTCTATATGTATTTCTTAACTGCAGAGGCTCTGCAGAAATATATCCAAGATGACTGTGAAGAATCACCCAGAGCTCAGAAGGCTTTCAGTATGAACTTGTAGTTCTAAATGATCCTAAAAGGTACCAGTAATTCATGCAGCATTCTCCTGGTAACTTTTTTATATCTTCTCTTTTTTGAAATATCTCCACTTCCTCCCTTTCTTTCCCACTCACTCCCCCCATAAACTTGCTTTATATTTCATGAAGGAACAGGAAACCATGGAAAGGGTCTACAAGTTCCCTTTTCATAATAACTATGTATATCCCCTATTTGTAGCAACTATGCTTCTAAGAATACATTTTCTCTTCTGTCCATGATCATGGTCTCTACAATTTATTCTTTATTCTTCTATGTTACTGATGTTCTCTTTACTATGCGATGCTATTTGGTGTTTGTTTTTTTTTGGGGGGGGGGTAGGGGAGAGTGGGATAACCTCCCCAACATTGCTGGACAACTGCTCAGGCATATATGCAACCCTACTGGTTGAACTTGGAGGATTATGCACTCTGGGCATGTGTTTCCACCTTTTCAGTTCTTTTCTCAGCCCTGCTCTATTATTCTTATTATAAATTCATATCTATTATTCTTATTACACACTATTTGATCTTCAAATAAATGTTAATAAAACCCACTAACCAGCCGGTCTTAATCATTCTACTTTGCCTGCTTCTACCTTTTTTTCCCCTCATGTCCATAATAATTTCTTACAGGAATTTATTTTTTTTATTCACTTAAGTTCTTCTCCCTTGCTTCTTACATTTATTTCAGTCAGTAAACTGCCTCACATTTTCATAGAAATGTCTATGGATACAGTCAGTTGATACATACAAACTTCCAGTGGGTACAGTCAGTTGATCACTGCCTCCTTTTTGATTCACTCTCTTGCTTGACTTTCAGCATCCAGGCTTTCCTGCTTTTCTCCTTCTTGTTAGCTACTTCTCTGGATTCCCTAGTGATTAAAATATGAGTTAAATTTTCAAGTGTCTATAAGGTAATACTCTTTCTCATAATTTTTTACTGGTCTCAAATACTCTGTAATCATTGATGCCTGAGTATTGAGGATTCAGCATAGCTTCTCTGAAGTCCAGACCCTTAAGTCTAGCTTCCCAAGACCCATCTTGTCCTATCCTGTGAAAATCTCAAATTCCCTGTCTCAAACTAAATTCCAGATCTACTATAGGCTTCTTTCTTTACAGTTGCTGTGACCAAAAACTTGAGAATACTGTGTGATTGTTTACTTTTACTCCTACCCAACACTTAGCTGACCTGTGAACCCTGGCTTGTCTTTTATTATGTAATTAATTTTTTGGCCACACCTGATGAAGCTTAGGCATTACTCCTGGTTCTGCACTTAGGAATTCCTTTTGTTGCTGCTTGGGGGACTATATAGAATGCCAGGGACTAAACTCAGGCTGGCTTTGTCTAAGGCAAGCACCCTAGCCACTGTAGTATCCCTCCAGTTTTAAGATTGCTACTTTTAAAGTGAATCTGGAATCTAGGCCACTTTCACTTTTATAACCTCTCTTGGTATTGTTCAAGAGAGGTATTACTCCTTGCTTTGATATTACCCCTTACATCTCTTTAGGATAAAGACCTTAATTAGCAAACTTCTCTTCCTGACTTCTACTCAAGGGGCTCTGTGGTCCTTTTCAGCCCAGTAGTAGGAATATTCAATTAAAATAAATGTAAGATTCTGTTTATGCTTTTTTGCTGTAGGCGGCTTCTGTCCTACAGCCATCAGTGAGATTTCGGTGAATCTACTTTAGGGAGAGTGGGTTGCACGGATGGTGAAATATGAAATATAAAATAATGAACCCACACACAGAGAATGTGGGGTCAACACGTTTCTAGCAGGAGTGTGACAAATTTAATTTTTTGAGCAGGGGAATTTATAGGGGTAAAATTCGCCACAGGTAAAGAATAATTGTAATCACAAAGCCTATATATATATATATATATATATATATATATATATATATATATATATATATATATATATATATATATATATATATATATATATATATATATATAGTGCAACAATAACAATACCTAAGGTATGGGTGTGACTGTAAAAATTTTAAGTTACAAGAGAGAAGGTCACAACTCAAGGTAACTCCTTGCAAGCTTACTTTAAATGCAAAATCAGGATTAGGAGAAAGTAGGAAATACCTAGAAACTTGATCTTTCTAGGCTGGACTCCATAGTTTTAGAGGTTAAGTGAAGGGAGGAACCAAATCCCCAAAAATGAGCTTCCCTATTCCTAAAGGAGGGTCAAGATCTGCATTCTGGTTATGCCCTTGATGCCAGAAACTGCAGTAGCAAAGAGAAAAATTGTCTTTGCTTTTAGGGCTGCCTATATCCAGTAAAAGGGGTTCTCAAATAAACTTTGGTGCTGGAATTTCTGAGCCAAATCATTTGATAGAAACCATTATTTTGCCTGATGTATACAAAGGAGAGATAGTAAAATACTGGCTGAAAATGTAATGCCAGATGTCTCTTTGGAAATTTTTCAACCATCTATGCAGGGGAAAAAGGTGTCCACAGCGTGCCTTTTGAGGAACTCCATGAGGGTTAAATTAGTTCTATCCACAAGGAAAATCTGAGGATACATCTGGTGGGCTGAGCCCCCCTAAAAGCTTAGGTATGCCCTGACACTTTTTCATGATTTCTATAAGAAAATTTATAGAAGTTTTCTTTCAATCAGATAATGCTCTCTGAAGTTTTAGCATTTCCCCCTCTAATTTTTATTATTATACCCTGATTTACCAAGTTGTTCATGATACAGTCATTTCAGACAATACTCAAATGTCAATCCTACCATCAATATGACCTTCATATTCATTCATCAATGTCCCCAATTTCCCACCCAACAACCTAGTATGTCTCTATGAAGACACAAACAAATGTACTTCATATTACTTGTTACAACACAAAGGTAAATGGGATTATCAAAACTTAGGTGAACACAGGTCAGTTTGAAATGAGTGTTTTATCTCTCTTTGGTGTCACTAAAGTCGGTGTCTGAGGATTTACTGGGCAATGGTTGGTGCTAATTGAGTCGTCTGTATTACTGTTTAGGCTTACTGAGCTCGATAAATTACTATGTAACTTTACCATCAGATTTCCTGTGATACAACTAGGATGATACTATTATAAGATATTGAGTTGTCATGCGGTTGTGCAGTCTGGGATCTAAAACAGCTTTGGTGGCCTGGAAGTTTGATATGGTTAAATTGAGAGCTGGGCCATTTGTGTAGTGTGTGGGGTTTGGCTGCTGTAGTTCTTGCAGAAAGGAGAATTTGTATCTGTATCCTCTTTTCTGATAATACCATGAGGTGTCAGCCAGGACCAGACTATCTGGGAAATAACAGTGCCCATATTTTCTTTTTTTTTTTCGGGCCACACCCATTAGATGCTCAGGGCTTACTCCTGGCTACGCACTCAGAAATTGCCCCTGGCTTGGGGGGACCATATGGGACGCCGGGGGATCGAACCGTGGTCCTTTCCTTGGCTAGCGCTTGCAAGGCAGACACCTTACCTCTAGCGCCACCTCGCCGGCTTCTTCTTTTGGGGTTTTGGTGGGGGAGCAGGCCATTCTGCTTGAGAGATAGTGGTGGTGGGAGGAGATGCTGGGTTTTTAGGTAGTTGGTTGGGTTCAGAGGAAGTTAGTCCAAACCCATTTCCAAAAGAAAAGACCCAGACTTTTCAGCTCTATAGTCTAATCTCTCCTTAGATCATTGAGCTGCTCCTATTATTTGATTTCAGTCGTGGAGCTGTTACCATTCTGCCTCTTACTTTCTGATCACCTTTCCTAGTGGGAAGACCAGGCCCACTTCCACTGTGCTCAACCTCCTCTCCCATTCCAATATTGGCTGGTACAGTTGGGCCTGCTGCAGCAGCCAGAGGGCTGTGTCATTCTGCTGCCTAAAGTCTAGATCGCAACTTAGTGATTAACACGAGTTTACTGGATGAGTGTATCATTTATTTATAATACACATTAGATATGGGATCCTAAATTAAGGAGCTTCCTTAATCTTTGGAGCCTATGGGATTTTGCTCCAGAAGGGTACGAAAGGAAGCCTGCCACTCTCCATTTCTAGTGACTCTAAAATTCCTTCTAGTGCTTTCCTTGCTTGAGATCCTCCCTCTCTCCAGTCTTGACAAATGAGCCACGTTTCCAGAAGTGGTTCTTCCATGTTTTGTGGATCAGCATTTTGTAAGCTAGTTTTCCGTTAATGTGATTAATTACTCTTTGTTTCCCCAGTACAGACAGCCCTATTTTATGGTTTTGCCTTTCTGTTATGAACATGTCAGATAAATAAGGATGTGGGTGGTATTTCAGTTGCATAATTTTTTTTTTTATAATACTGAAAATTGGCTTCACTAGTGCTTATGGTTGTGTCAGCTAAAACGTGAGCTTCTTAGGAGGCAGCTTGTGGATGTTGGTATTGGCATTTCTTTAAGGGATGTTTTATAGAGGAGCCATTGGGATATGATTTTCCTCTGCTGCAAATAATGAATTTCTCTGATAGCCGTTTTTACAACAATGTCCTTCTCGCCATTGTTGTTAATGTTGTGTCAGCACTTGATTATAAACACTCTTTTTTATGGTTAAATAACTGAGCCGGAAAGAAATCATTCCATGTTGTAAATTGGTATTCTAGCCTTCATCTCAGTGATGATTTTTATTTTTACAAAACTAAATTTTTTAAAATGCTTGGTTTTGCTAAAATGGGGCATTGTGAATTATATTCAGATAAGAAAAGAGACATAGATGAAAATGGTGAATTGCTGTGACTATAACCCAAATTTATAAAATTTTCTCCATTTTTTTTTTTTTTAGCTGCCATGAGGAAAGGAGGGGATACAACAGAGGACCCCTTTTAGTGCTGTGTTTGGGGAAGGAACAATTGCATTATATAGTAATTACATTTTTACAGTCTATTTTTTTTGTTTTAGGAAACACTCCTTGACTAGCAATATATCTAAATATATCTAAATCTTTATAATAATGTGTTCTTTCTTATATGGGTGTTTTTATTTTTACATAAGGCACACTAATTAAAAATAAGATAAAATTAGGCTGACAGTGAACACTGTTGTTTTATTTATTCATTTATTTTGAACTGCAAGGTAGAACTTTTTTGGTATCTGTCAATTAGATGGGAAAGAATGACTTTTCAATTGACAGACTAGAAGAAATAATTTAAATATTTATAATTGAGTAAAGGTAAATAGAAGTCAGATCACTTTCGACAGACACATTAATATATACATATTTAATGGAGAATGTTTAAGTTCATTGTGTGTCTATAGATTTCCTTTTGAATAAAAGAGTACCTAATACTGTTGAGAAAGTGATTATTCTCATTAATTTTCTTACATACAGAAAAATGCTCTTACTATTTTGCCTACTCCTTCAGGTCTTCTCTATGTATAACCTAGTTTTGCATCTTGTTTTTCTGGGATAACCTAAATTATATCATTGTTTATTTAACTTGCCATAATATTTCCACTTGATACTACATTGTGTAATTTTTAGTAACTTGATATTTATGCATTTACTATGTATTTTAATCATTTATACATTGTGATGCTCAAGGACTACTTCCCAATGAATTTTTTATGATTTCAGGGTTCACTCACTGAGTACCTAGAGGGCCATTTGTAGTACTGGCGGTTAAACCAAGGTTCAAGCTCCACCCAAGGCATGTAGGGCCTGTACCTATCTCTCTGACCCTCATTATTATTTAAATTTCAATCTTGAATCTAAATAAGGACTCCAGATATTTAAAATAAAATGTAAGCAGCTGTGAATTCCACTTCTTCCTGGATATAACTTTCCTAAGATAAAAATGAAATGAAAATCTGCACATTCTTTTTGCATACTGTAATCTTTTACCTATAATACAGTTGAGGCTGAATTTTGCAGGCTTATAAGTATGTGCATTTATACTTTTTATATTTTGTTATTCTGGTGTAGGTAACATAATTATCATAGTGTTAATGTTTATGAGCTTTTCCCCTTTTTATTTTGGGCCATACATACCCCTGGTAGTACTCAGGGATGGTTCTTGGCTTTATGTTCAGATGTAATCCCTATCAGTGCTCAGGGATTTGAGCCAGGATTAGTGGAATGCAAGGCAAGCACCTTAACCTCAGTACTATTTCTCAGTCCCCATAACATTTATAGTTCTGGTGTATATAGTTAATGTACTTCATTACCACCAAATTGCCCTTGACAGTCTGCTACAGAGTCCTTACGTAATTTCATAAGATACAGTTAAATTTTTTTTATTGATTTCCCTTCAAAGTGTCCTTTATCTAAAAGTCACATTCTAAAATATTTCCCATTTTGGAATGGTGGAGTTAATTTTTGTTGTTGTTGTTGTTGTTGTTGTTGTTGTTGTTGTTTTTGCTTTTGGGTCACACCAGGCAGCGCTCAGGGGTTACTCCTGGCTCTATGCTCAGAAATCGCTCCTGGCAGGCTCGGGGACTATATGGGATGCCGGAATTTGAGCCACTGTTCTTCTGCATGCAAGGCAAACGCCTTACCTTCATGCTTTCTCTCTGGCCCATTATTTTATGTTTTTATCTCTACAAGTTCGCTATCTTTCCAGTAGTGTTCATTGGCAATGAAGAATCTTAGAACCTTTTCCAAAATTTTTAAAACAGGATTTTAGAAGTTACATAAGGAAAGAGATGGTGAGTTAGTAAGGTTCTGGTGATGATAAATGAATGTGTAATAACTATCTCAAAACCATAAAAGTTAAAATGATGGTTGCCATGGTAAACAAGCAAAAAATTTAGTTTTTAGCAAATTATTTGTTGGCTATTACCTTTTTTCTATTGGAAATATATTTTTATGACTTTACCTTTTTTTTGGGGGGGGGGTCACACCTGGCAGCACTCAGGGTTACTCCTGACTCTACACTCAGAAATCGTTCCTGGCAGGCTTGGGGGACTATATGGGATGCCAGGATTTGAACCATTGTCCTTCTGCATGCATGGCAAATGCCTTACCTCCATGCTATCCGGCTCCTTTTATGAATTTATCTTAATTATGTTATATACTTGAGTATAAGAGAGCACACCAAATTTTACCCTAAAAACTGTGAAAACTTAGTGACTTGTACAATGCAGCAGCCTCTGGTAAATTTTAAAAATAAAATATATACCCAAAACAATTACAGTTATTGAGGAATCAGTAGGTTACATGTTTTTTCAATATTTATTGCTGAAAAAAACTGTAAAATAGCAATGATAACTTTAAAATTTTAAATAAAGTGCAGAAAACCATAGCTTAACAGGTAATCAAGGTAAATCACAAAGGTTAAAATTCTTCAAAACGGGATTCCTCCTCCTCATCATCTGTATGTCCAAACAGAGCTTCAGCTGTATCTGATGTGAGTTTATCAACACAGATATTGTCATCATCAATGAGTTCGCAGATATCATCATCACTGCTGTCGGTCTCATACAAAGCACAGAATATTGTGTTCAATATAGTTCAGTGGCATCCAGTTCAGTTCAGCCGCCTACCTCTTTTGCTCAGCCGTGACTTGTGGACTGAGCTGATGCACCCTCCAGCCAGCAGCAGAAAACGATTGGAGACTACGTGCATTTGATTCAGTGCACAGGCACTGAATTAAATAACCTGTATGACCCAAGTATAAGTGAAGTTCAAGTTTATGGCACAAGTTTTGTGCCGAAAAACTCAGTTATACTATATTGTATATGGTTTTGTTTTATTTTATATAAGGTTTTTATTTTTTTTTAACTTTAAAATTTTAATATTGTCAGAATTTATTAATATTTTAAACATGGCTTTTGAATCAGATTTTAAATTTAGGTCTATAACTTAGTTATTATTTTAATAAACGAGATTCTCTCACACAGATATCATTTAATTGAATTCTTTTTATTTATTTTTTTTTTTGTGCCACACCTGGTGATGCTCAGGGGTTACTTCTGGCTATGCATAATTATAATAAAATTATAAAGCTACTGGTGATTAGGTTTTGGGTATACAGGGTTTCAACCCGTTTCCACTTCCCTCCACCAATGTTGTTTGGCACCATTTACCTTCCACAAGACGACTTCTATAAATGTGCTTTATATATATATATATATATAATTTTTCATAAATAATTTAAATATATGTGATATTTACATATATAGTGAGAACTACTTGAGGTATGTCTTATCAGTTTTGGAAAGTTCTCTACTATATATTTCTTTCTAAATATTCCTTTACTTCCACTCTCTCTTTACTCTCTAGTATTCCGCTTATACGCAAAGTGACTACATTTTAATATTCTCATAGACCAAAGGGGTGACTTACCTGTGTATTTATATTTAGTTTTATTTTTGTGTGTGTTGCCGGAGATCAAATGCAGTGCTTCACATATACAAACGTTTAGTCTTTGTTCCTTCTAATAACACTCATTCTCTCTCACTCACTCTCTCTCTCACTTTCTTTATATACACACATACATATGGAGAGGGAGTTATATATTTCTAATTCATGCTTCAAAATAAATCAGTTTGTACGTTGACAGTTCCAGTCTGTTTTGAAATCTGTCTATAGAATTCACTGGTTTTGATTTCTATCATTTACTTTTTTTAAATTCCATTTTCCATGACTTCACTGAGGTTTCCTTATTGTCTACATTTGTAATTTTAATGTACCTGATGGACAATTTAATGTTTTAATTATAATTGTATCTAGCTTTATTGATCAGTTTTCTTCATGAATCTAAATCTCCCTTTCCTGTGTTTTTCACTGTATTTTTGTCATCATGTATTTGATTTGGTTTTTTTAATAGCAGCTGTGTGATATGATTTTCAGAAAGAGCATTCCTTTTGTCTGTCAGGTTTTAGCATCAGAATGAAGTCTGATTTATACTTGACCAGGATCTAAAATTTCTCATAGCTTTAGTTTGTTTTAATCTACCTTAGTTTCAAATATTATGAGGGTTAATCAGGGCTTTCCTTTTCTGCAAAGTCTTTTATCTAAGAGCTATAGAGACTCCAGAGTCTGCTTTTTACCACTGTTTTGGCAGCTTTTAGAAATATGGAGATATCTTCATGCTTTAGATTCTGACTGCTTAGATTTTGAGTGCTGGAGAGTTTTTTTATTTACAGTTAACTTTGTACTTTTGGCACATCAATAGAATCATAATGACAACAGCCATATTTGTTTGTTTTTTGCAGTCACACTCTAGTTACATAGTGGAAACAATATACCTTAACTTGTCTATAACTACAGATAAGTACTTCACATACTTATCTACTATTCTTGTTTTTATTGTGTATTTACAAATGACTTTTCTCAATTTTTTTCCAGACAAAACATCTGAGGCACAAAGGTTAAGTATGAGGTACAAGGTCATGGCAAGAGTAAATAGCAAAATGTTGATTCAAACAATGGCCAACTGGTTTAGACTATGGGGTAATGGCCTGACTCTCCAGTTTCATTCTATCTGATAAGTTTGATTCATTTAATTTGAAATTACATTGCATGGACTAAAATACTGCCTATGCCTGCAAAGATATAATTTTTTGATGGATGAAATGGGATAAAATTGAATGATTTTACACATTTGGAAGCTCTTATTAACTAGACAATTGGAACTGATGGGAATACAGAATATAGGCTTCTGGTAACAAGGTTCTTTGGAAATAATTCAAAATGGATCCTGAGGTATTTGTAAAGTGACAGAATGGAGTTTGTTATCCTCTTTATCTTCATGATAAGTATGGTTGTTAAATAGACTCTGGCCTCCTCTCCTTAATTTTTATTTTACTTAATTTATTTTTTTGTTTGTTGTTTGGTTGGTTTTGGGGCCACACCCACTCATGCTCAGGGATTACTCCTGGCAATGCACTCAAAAATTGCTCCTGGCTCAGTGGACCATACTGGGGATCGAACCCAGTGTCAGCCACTTGCAAAGCAAATGCCAGTGTTATCACTTCAGCCCCTCCTCTCCTTAATTTTAAGCTCTCCAAGGCAGGCATAGTTTTCTAGTAATTTTGGCACTCAATTGTTATCTTATGTTTTGCCTTGTATCTTGAGGGAGATATTTCTAAGAAGCTTATTGTTGTCTAGCCTGAATTATTGTCTGACCCTCAATTCCTATTCTTTTCCTACATAGTTTAATGGTTAGAAATTAGAGAAAATAATAGAAAATAATAGCCCAACACTACACTATTACTGAACTGTTGTAATATCCATTGGTTTACATATTGTCTTACAAATACTGTCCTACAAATAACATAAAAATTTTTACTGTTCCCTATTTCAGATGATTTTAGGTGAATTATGTAGTCTTCCAAATCTTAAGTATGAGATAGAATATTAATTAATGAATAAACTCATACTAAGAAAAGAAAATTATTTTTTGTCTGTTATGGTATAATTGACTTTAAAATTTTAAAACTTTGTCTTTAACTTTCTAGTTCCAATATTTTTATTATCAATAAATAATTTATTGAAACTTTATGTATGCTGTTACTGTTCTACTTTCTCGTTAAAATTTTTCATAGAATTTGTTCTTGAGTGGTACTGGTATATCTTGGTAGGTGCCATTCTTTATGCCACCCTTTTGACCAAGCACTGTTCTTTAAAAAACTCCAGGTGCTTTTTAGCTAAGGTTCAGCTGATTAACTCTACCCAGCCATAAGACTGCTGTCTTTTACTAAGAAATAAGATTTGAGTGAATCATCAAGTTATGACTCTGTGTATGCTATTTGTTTCATAATTCTCAGTTAACTTTCTGAGCCCACTAATTTCTTTCTTAATGCTCCAATATATAAAAATGTTCTTTGCAATTTTCTAATCATTTACTAATTTTCAGAATTTCACTGTGTCCTGTTTGTCATATTTCTTCACTTAGTGAACAATTTCATGTGATGGGTGTACTCCTTTGGATCTTTTAAGAGCTAAAGAGTGAGTCCCCTGACATACATCCTCACTCCTTGAGGATGTATATATACATCCATTATAGTTTCTTGAGGACAGCAAAAGAATGCAACAAATAGTCCACAAGAGTGATGAATAAAAAGTAAGTGACTTGGGATTAGAACAGCTATCTCTAAAGAGACTACAATGAGATAGAGTTCCCAAAGGTATGTTGTATTTAATGAAGAAAAGAGTAGTGTATCTGATGTGTTTGGAGGCAGAAGGAACTTAATGAGTTTAAGAAGGGAGACAAGTCTAGGCACTAGAGTCTGAATCTTCTGTGCCATAGTAAACACTGAGAA
Source organism: Suncus etruscus (assembly GCF_024139225.1). NCBI lineage: Eukaryota > Metazoa > Chordata > Mammalia > Eulipotyphla > Soricidae > Suncus > Suncus etruscus. The sequence continues at coordinate 33,308,433 of NC_064848.1, forward strand.
GCATTTAAATTTAGTTTAGTACATTCACATTGACTGAAGAATTGTGATTGTTAGGTTTGAAGAAGGATGTTGGTAATATGAAGGATATTGGTGGCAGCTATCATGATAGAGAAAAGGTGGGTTTGAAGACGGGAATGCTGGGACTGAATTGCTTGGGTCTCAGATGAGAAGTCTTTTAGCATAAGCTTTTGATAATGAGAAGGGAAGTCTTCTAGTGTATAGTTGAATGATGGGCTGATGCTAATGCTGGGAGACAATGTGGAGGAGTACAGGCTCACAGAGATGTGAGTTCACTATTGCATATGTGTTTGATATATATAGCAGCAGTTAGATTTTCAGAATATACATGTGGTCTTTCTGCAATAGTTTATGAGTCAGATATCCCTTGAGCATATGTGCAGAGAGACACGAATGTTGTGGTAATTACAGTGGTAAAGGAACATGAAAGAGATGTCTTTTAAAGGAAACCCAGGGATCAACTAGCTGATGAGAGTGTGGAGTCATAGAAACTGTATGGTCAACCATGTTGGCTCTGTCAAGGGATCAGTTAAACCAAGCACTTGGAATGATCCATTAGATTTCATATCATGGAGCTCACTGGTTAACCAAAAATCAGTATTTCTTATTATGATAAGTGAGAATATTCTAATTGGACAGAAACTCTTGATTCAACATAGCTGACTTTTGAGAACTTTTTCCTCCACTTGTAATAGTTCTCTGGAACATGTACACCTTTTAATGATCCTAATCAGATGTTTTAAAGCAGCTTCCATGCTGCTTTGCTGTATTTAATTCTGCTAACTTGTCCCTTTAGGCTTCTTCTTACCACTACTTTCATTAATCAGACATGTAATTCTTTTAGTGTCTAAGCTCCTCACAGTCAACAATATTCTTTACACTCACTCAAATTTAGCACAAACTGACATTATTTTATATATAGTAAAAACATGCAGAATTATGTTTTTGTTTTATTTATGTATATATATTTTAACTTTATAGAAAGTATTCAATTACAAGAAAATTATTAAATCAGTTAACTTATGGAATCACTATTAAGTTATTTGTATATTCTAGAATGATTTGAATGATTGGATTACACATACTCATGTTCCCTATATTGATTCTGGATTTCTTTTTTATTCTTTATTTCGTGAGTCCAGTTATTTCATAATCTGGTTTTGTGTGATAGATAGTAAAATTCTCCATGGAGTGGCAATTTGAGCTATATTTATAATGAATTCAAATGCGAATATTATTGACAACTTTTATTTCTCAGAACATTTCAAATAGCTGTGCAGCAACTTCCCAGATATAGTATATCTTTGAATATTTTTGGTTCTTGGCTTCTTTTCCTTCCTGGTAAGAGTTATATAAATATGTATGCTCTTTTAAGTGTTTGGTATTGCTTTCCTCAATGGAATAAATATTATAAAGATGACACATTGTTACTAGTAAAAGATACATTAGAGGGATTTTTTGTAAAGCTAGAATTGTTAAAATTGGTTAAATAAGGTCACCTTGAATAAATAATATATTATATATGTATTATATATTATAGCTTTGAGGAATAAAAATACCCAAATAATCTATAACTATTAAGAGAACTTTAGGGCTGGGAATATAGCTAAAAGGAGCAGAGTGAATGCATTGCATATCAAGAACCTCATGTTTGATCCTGGTTCTACATGGTCTCTTGGCCACTGCAGGGAATGACTGCCTCCTTTACTAACCCTAGAGTAGTATGTCCTCTCCAGCACTACCAGGTGTAACACCCTACAGACCAAATCTATTGATGGTGACATTGGAAAGACAAATTTGAGGTAGAAAATAAATGTTACTTAGGCTAGAGTCATAGCATAGTGAGTAAAGTGCTTACCTTGCATGTGCCCAGGTTCGATCTCCAACACCTCCACAGTTGCCCAACCTATCTGGCATTCAGTCAGGAATAAAGCCCCGAGTACCTCCAGTATGCCCCCACCTGTCTACAAGTTACTTTAGTCAAATTAAAATTTAAAAAATTCTAGACCAGCAAAAGATATATCATTGTTTTCTTCCTCATTTTGTGGTCTTTGATTTCCCATATGATTGTTAGAATTCACGAATAAAAACTACTTGTAGTCAAGGAAATCATCATAGAGTGCAAATGTGTATGATAGCTTAAAGCATAAAAGAAGCTAAAAAATTGAATTTTATGGGAGCAAGCATTGGAGAACCCAGTCACATCTTTTATTATTTTGGCTTTGTAATGTACACCCCTCTAGGGCAACAAGGGAGAACTTTCTCCCAGAGGTGTAACTGAGTAACATGCTACTATACATACTGATGTTTCCATGTGTGTGTATGTGTGTGTGAGTGTGTGTGTGTGACATGCACTGATATTGTTAAAGGTGTGCCTTCTGCTTTCCTATCTCCTTCAATTCCTTTTCCTTCTTGAACTGCTCATGAAGTTCCTGGTGGTTTTGAAAATTAAAACTTAGAATTTATTTGAATAGCTAAGTGCAATCTGATAATTGCATGGTTCTTTTTATCTCCTTAGGAATGTTGCCTCTGCAATTTGCGAGGGGGTGCTCTTAAGCAAACTAAGAACAATAAGTAAGTATTGTATTAATTGTGCTGTATTTCCTTAACTATTTTGCTCTTGTCTGGGTATTAAAACCTTTGAGGGTAGTTTGCTTATCATCATACACATTGCTTTAATGCTTTTGATGTGGAGATTTCAGGTGGGGAGATTCTGGGTATATCTGCAAAGACCATCACCTGACCGTTCTCCCATATCTGCTTGAAGTTGTTCGGAGACTGGCTTATGTTCTCTGTCTTTGATGCCACGAAGAATAACCCCTCATTGTTTATTTTTGTTCATTTGTTTTTAAGATGAAGGCACCCATAGCATCTTGGTGCCATTAGAATTCATTGGTTACATAAAACGGAATCTGCCAGAAAACTTTGAAATTTGTTATCTTTAGATAAATTTACAATCCTGATGTAAAACTTAATAAAATGAATCACTTTTCTTCTGATAGTAACAAATTAGCAAGAAAGTATTTGTTCTAAAAGAGAAAGGCAGAATGAAAACATTAGTTTTAAGGTTTAAAGAGACTCTGAAGATTTTTTAGAGATTGATGAGTGAACATATAATTGGGTCCTCCTTGCTTTTTATGGATGTTGTTGAATTGTGTTTTTGCATGAATTTTTTAAATTTGGCCTCATTAAGATGGAGACAAAATATAATATAGATTTCATTTAAAATAGAAGCATGGAGACATGTGTTGGGTGGAGATAAGCTGCTATTTATGAGCCAGATCTAATCTGAGGATGATATGTTTGATTTGACTGATACCATAATTAGTATGGCCCAAATTAAAAAAATGGAAATATTATAGTTATATTTATTTGTAGGTTGTTCTGACTACTTTGAAGAGTAATGGCATGTATCGTTCTTACATGAAGTTTAGTCTAAGACTGCATTTGTGTTTAGTTAGGGATCTATATCTTTTAGTCCTGTTTTGATTGGTATAACAGTAATTAGTGTTGACTAACACTTGTAAGATGTTAGCAAAGATCATATAATTGGTGAGATATTTTATGCTGCTCCAATAAAGATGGAGATAGAATTTCTCTTCTTATCTTTGGATAGGATTAGGAAAAAAAAGTATAAAAGAGTTTCCTATAGATATACAATATTTATTTAGATTTGAAGGATAGCCCTGGTACTCTTTCTGTGGTCTTTGAAAGCAGGAAGCATTTTAGTTTAAAAGTAAATTAATGAATTAATAGTTATAAGTTTTCTTTACATATCAATATTAAGATTTATTTTGGACTTAACTCATGAGAAACTTATACTTTATTGTTATCACTTTTTTGATGTATTTTAGAATATGTAAGAAACTATGCTTTAAGTATGAAATAAAGGAACTCCAAATTTCATTTCTCCTTAGCTCTTGCCTTTTTTTTTTTTATCAAATTAGGATTGTAGGAGAAATAATTTAAAGACTAACTCATTATTGTTTTTCTGAAATACAAAACTCATTTATATAATGTTCAGTGACATTTGTATTATGTAAAATAATGCATTTGCTTCATGACATTTATATTAAGTAAAAAGATTATAGAATTCCCAACTTAAGTCGTTTATCTCTTGAACTTATCTTTGCTTATGTACTTTAACTAAAGTGTATTAAAGAGTCATGTATTTCAGTGTTAAATAGCATAAAAACATCTCACTAATTTTAAGATTGAAGTGTAGTAGAATAAATGTATTTTACTTGGAAGAAGTCTGTACCTATTTCTTTTTGTCACTATGGTGTACAAGTATGTTCTTGAAAATGTACAGGTGATTATTAATTGGTTGTAGCTTAGAATATATATTTTTCATTCTTATAAAGCCAGTCAAATAGAATCTAGAACAGACTTGAGCTTTTGTTTAATTCTATTGTGTGTTTTCATCTGTGAGAGTTGCCATCATCTGATTGAAGAGTGAAGGTATGTAAGTTTAGTGACCTTTGCTCATGTCTAATGTCTCCATTTCTATAGGTGGGCCCATATCATGTGTGCAGTTGCAGTCCCTGAAGTTCAATTCACTAATGTTCCAGAAAGAACACAAATAGATGTAGACAGAATACCTTTACAGAGATTAAAATTGGTGAGTGGCAAAACTTCTCTTTTACTTCTTAATTTCTGTTCATTTAAGTGTTTTTTAAATTGTTCTTTCAATTCACACATTCCCACTATAATATTCTTAGCTTCATTTTATTTTAACTCTAATTAGCCTCACTTATTATTTTTCTGTTATATTCTAAGTATGCATATAAACAGCCTTAACTTCGTTTTGACATGAGGCAAAGTAATGCTAGATTTCTTGGATTCATGTGAATTTTCAAATTATAGGATATCTATGAAGGTTTGTTAGTAGTAGACCTGAGCTCTCCTATGATTTTTTAAGTCTTTAGTTCTTTCCTATCTTGGCTTTCTTTGACTAGATTTTGACATAGAAAAATGTTTCTGACTTGATTTTATAAACCCATCACCGAGAAGAGATTTTCAGAGCAATAAAAATATAAAACTATACTATTACTAAAGTATTTTCCTCATTTATGAATCAGAAACAAGTCATACAGTTCGCCCAACTATCTGGCTGCTTATCTTCTGACCTGTTCAAAATCTTTATAAAATTCTTCCCACTGATTCTCTTTGTGAAGAATATTTTCTTAATATTTGTCTTAACATTGAATTAACCTTGTAGTTCTATTAAATTGTGAGCCAACAGATCATTAGTTTAGGCCCTTATATTTTATATTAATGAGAATTTTCCCCAAAGTTAGATTAAATGCCCTTAAAACACTGAAGCATGTCATAAAAGTAACTTAACACTGTAGAATTTCTTTAGTTCATATTTTTTTTAAACTTCTCATCACTCCACTCTAGAGTATTTGGGTATCTATTAACCCTTAACTACATTTGGAGTGAAGATTAACAGAGAAAAGTTCTTTAATGACGGGACTTCATGGGAAATTACTGGACTTCCGTTATACTTTGCTCACCATTTGTAAAGATGCCAATTGGAAACAATAAAAATTACTATTAAGGATTAAGAAAATTGAAAAATGCATTTGTTGTAAAATATAAATTTAGGCAACATACATTTTCTACTGCATGATTATTAATATATTATTTGATTTAGAATTTCAGTATAATCTATTAGAGAAATTGAAAAATCAAACAGAGATAGTACGGATGTTAAGGCACATACTTTGCATGAAGCTTTTCTTAGTGCCTTGTTCTCAGTATTGCCAGGTGTGTCTAGAGGTCCAGAGCTCTGCTAGAGTGACTCAGGTAACTTTCTGTATCTCTGGGTTCAGTCTTCCCTGCATCTTCAAGTCGTCTGATTTAATTGCCTACCTGGTTGACTTCAAATCATCAGGTTGGGCCATGGTACATTTGGATACTGCTTGGGAGGCTCTTCCAAAAAACAAACAAACAAAAAACACCAAAAATTTTTTTGGTGTGTTTGAGTCTCTGTATATACATGCATGTGATATGTGCTATATTAGATAGGGATAGAATGAAGAAAAACATTGTTCATTATTTGGATTAAGATTATTGTGTCTGGATGATTTGATCATACAGTACTAAAAAGTCTGTGGGGTTTATTTATTTATTTATTTATTTATTATTTGGTTGCCCTCCATATCCCTCCTTAAGGTGTTCTTTACATGACTGTAACCATACACTGCAATCATGTTTGTTATCACAGTGTTTAAATAAAGATAATTAAAAAAAAGAAAAAAGTCTTGAGGCTTTCTCCCATTTTTGCCTTTAGCTCTATGTAGCAAGGCCATGTTGGTCTCAGTGGGGGCATGTCCATAGGTCTTGGGCCTTAGAAGCACATTAATGAGTCTCAAAATACATATGCAGTGTTGGCTAAGATTCTGAGCCTAGAAATTCTGGTTACTTAAGGATCGAATATTGGAGTTACTTAATACAGGACAAATTGCTCATCTCAACTGCCAAGAGTTACTCGGAATCTATTTCCATTGCCCACTAGGTGGTGCTGCTATACTAGTTTCTTCGTTGTAGTTGCTTTTTTGCCTCAGCAAATGCTTAATTTGAGCCCAGCCTCCACTTGGAGAGACAGAGACCGGCAGAGAGACATATGAGGATGCAGTAGCCCAAGGAATAGAAACTGGGCACAGAAAGTGCTGCTTGCTGTGCATCTAAATTACTAAATTCCATAGAAATGAAGTTTTAGTTCAGTTTTTCATTTAACCAGATAGAAAAGCTGCTTTCGCTTGGGGGCAAGTTAGTGTTTTTTTTTCGGTATAAGTAATAAGCAACACTAGAAATAGCTAGTAACTGCAATAGGCTTAAAGATTGACTGATGGCAAACATGAATTTAAAATACCTTCTGCAGTGTGAAAGTTTATTTTAAAAAGTGCTCATCATTATTAGCACCCCTTTTAGAATATGAAGTACTGGAATTTATGCATTAGTATTTGAATATTATGGTAATATTGTTGTCAGCCTTTTATTTATTCATAGTTTCAACTTGAAGCTTTTGAAGTATCCTCTGTACAATAATTTGTGCAGGAAGGTTTTTATAGAGTATGTAAGAAAGGATTTGTTTACTTGAGCAGGTTTATTTTTCTCTCTACTTACAATGGTTGTTTTAATAAAAGAGATAGCAAATAGAAAACAGTGTCTTCAGTGGATTAGTTGGATCTTAAAATGCTATGTTTTACAAAGAATCTTTAGCTTACCCACCTACCTTTTTTGGTTTCATTACTGGGAGGGCTCTAGTATGTATATAACATAATGGACAATGATATGGGTTTGGCTTAATTTCAATATATTACATTTTGTTTTTGTGACTGACCTTTCAAGAAACCTTAGTATTTCATTACTTTTTTTAAAACTGAATTTTAGGATAGAAAATACTTGTCTTGATAGAGATCTGTGTCCAGTTAATTTTTTTTTTTTATTTTACTCTATTAAGATTTGTATAGAATAGTGATCCTGGGGGTTATTAAATTAATTGCTAAGCTAAAAAAAATGCTAAAAGTTATTTTCTAAAACATCAGCTTATTAAATATAATCATTCTTTTATTTAAAAGAAATGGCTGAAAGTATCTGAATAGGCTTTTTCCAAAGTCATAGTCAAAAGGAAGATCTATTTTCCTCTTACAATTTAAGCATGTTTCAGAATTTTAGTGCCATTTTTACCTTTTATGTATTTTTTTTTCACTCAGTTCTTTGTTTCTGAATGAATGAATTTAAGATGGGAAAATTTATCCTTGTGGCTAGACGTGCCATTTCAACCCATCCCTAGATCCTTCAACACCTTTTCCACTCCTCAGAGAACTTCAGAACATTGGCACCTAGAAGAGGCCAAGTAATGGTCAAGCCAAATTCCTGGATCCAGAGGTGCAGAAATAGCCTTTCTAGACTTGAAGTTATCTACTGTCATGCTTGAGGAGAAAAAGAAAATAATAGTTCCCACCCACCAGGTTTAGGTTTTAGAGTTTATGAAGAATCATTTGCTTTCCTTTATTTTCTGATTGATATTTTGTTTTTCTTACTGATATGATTGGTTTGTTTTAGCAATAACTAAATATCTATAATGAAGACCAAAGTCTACAAAGATGAGAACACAGAAAAATGAAGGAAAAATATGATACACACACACACACACACACACACACACACACACACACACACACACCAACTTAGAATATTTTGGCAGTTTTCAAAGTAGAATATAGGTAAAGTCTACCAAAAATAATAATTCAAGATTGTTACTTATATGATACAAGGAATTCTTTTATAAAATGATCACATGGAAGACTAGTATCAGAAGTAATTTAATTTGATTATAAAATTTAAGGGAAAAACAACTTAAGAAACCTGAATTAAGGCTGTATTAACAGTACTTGCTATTTTATAGGGAAAGAACATTTGTTAAAAGACAAACACAAGCAAAATAATAAAGCTACACGAATCATACAAATTTCTATTTTTTGTCACATATATTTACCACACATTTCTCAGATTTGTTGATTACGTTTTGGGATTAAATTATTTAAAGAACTGTGGGATTTGCCTAAATAAAGCTAAATATGACAACTTTGAAATTTTAAGAAGTTGCAGTAAGCTCTAAATGCAATCATTAGTTTTATTTTATTTTTTTGCTTTTTAAAAATTAATTGAGATTTCATGGTTTACAATGCTATTCATAATCCTTTCTCATGTGCATAATTCCACCACTGCATCCATCATTAGTGAGTGTTCCAGTGAACAGAGTAGTTTAATGGTCTTTTTTGCATTGTGTTCTTGGGCCCTTGAGTATATTCCAAGATTGTTTTAAATAATTTTCCTTCCTATTTGGAGAGAATATTGTATAGATATTTAGATCTTAAATTACATGTATTTCTTCCTCTCCCCCCCCAAAAAAAGATGTCTCTCCTAACTGCTATCATTATCATCAATTTTGGTGGTGGTCTTTTTTTTTAATATTAAGGTTTGTTTTTTAATATTAAGGTTTGTGTATACATAGTTTGTTTTTTTGCTGTGCAAAGTTTCTGCACGCTCTCCACCTTGAAAAGTATTTGGTGATTGCGTTTCGGGTATCATATATTCCTGCCTCTTATGAGCACACAGCATAGTGACTTTGGTTCTACAGTTGTAGATTTTCCTAGGATTTTTACATTTGAAATTCTATTTCTGCAACTAGGTAGAGGGGGAGAAATGAATTTTCAAATAGCTGAAGTTACCCCCAGGCATTTGATGACCTTTGATTTGTATTTGACAAGTGAACCAAGCACTAGCACAAGTGTTCTCTGAGTGAAGAGCATTATTTTGAAAAGGAATTTACACTGCAATGATGACTGAACTACAAGCTTTTCAGAATCTGGCTGAAACCAACTTCTCTGCTTAGAAGCCTCTATACACTTAAAATTTGTACCTGAAGGCAAATAATAGTGAACCTGAAAGCCAAAGATTATAGTTTTGAAAGGTACATCAATTCTGAAAATAGAGTGGTTTCACCGTGGTCTCTGAAGAGCTGAATCATGGGGAAAAATTCACTCAAGCTTCCTAATTTGTAGAAAGAGCTGTTCTCTTACTAACTGGGTTATGTTATCAGATATATATTGAAAGGGGCAGTGGGGAAGGAAAGGGAGAGGGAGTGAAAGAGGGAGAAGAGGAGGAGAGGGGAGGAGAGAAGATGTGCCCCTTGTGCTGTAAGATCGTTTTGAAGTTCATTTGTTAATGCTGCAAAAATGGTTAGAGAATGACTTCCTTTCTTTCTCGAGGAATCATGGTTTTATTGGACAGAGCCTCTGTTAATGCACTGTGAGAAATGTAAAGACATATTGATTATCTTTCATTACTTTCAAAGTAAATATTATGGCTGTAGATGCAATTTTAAAATGTTTCACCTTGACACATGCACTTATTGGTCCCATAAACCCGTGCCTGCATGCATATGGCACCTGCCTCTCCCCTCTTTGAGTTGTGGATTCCCTACTTTCATGCTGGGTTGTGTACTGGGGCTCTCTCCACCTTTGGAGAAGTCTGCATCCTCTCTTGAGCATGTTACTCTCCCTCTTTCTTATTTTCTCCCTCCCCTTCCTCAATACCATCTTAAAAATTACATTTTTTACTTAAAAAATATTCCATCTTAAGTTATGCACTAATTTATTCATATCTTCAGTTGTTTTTAATAACAAAAAGAAAGTTTAAGAAAATAATAAACAGTACTGAGCTTAACTTCAAACTTTTTCAGTATTTCAAAGTTAAGAACAATTTTTGCTTGATATTAATTTTATTGTATGTACATAACATGATATATATCAAATTATTAACTTTTTTGCTTTTAGTGTACAAAATTCACTGTATATTACAAAGTGTCTGAAATCCTCTTTAACTGTCCTTAATTTTTTTGCTTTTAATAATGTACTATTAAAAAAGGAGTAAGTCAAAACACAATTGTGGTATGATATGGTTAGTATTATTATAAATAAGTCTAACAGACTACAAGATAATTAATATTATTTTAGGAAAAATTGTTACTTTAGGGCTGGAGTAATTGTACAGTGGATATCACAGCATAGCCAACCTGGGTTTGATCCTTTTTGGTCCCCTGAGCACCAATAGTATTGTTTTCTGAGTGAAGAGCCAAGAGTAAGCCCTAAGGCTTGCTGGATGTGCTTCTCTCACCCCCCACACCCTAAGAATGTTACTTTAGGCCAGTGCTTCTCAATTATTTTCTATCATGCCCCCCCACCCCTTAGGAAGAAGAAAACATTTTTTGCACTCCCCCCCCCCTTGACTGTAAATAGTATCTTTATTAAAAAAAAAACTTTAACCTACAAAACAAAAATATATAAATAATTTGAGCTTTTTTTTTTTTTTTTTTTAAATCAGAGGTGATGTCTGGATTAATGGCTACAATGAGCACGTTTGCAATGCATAGCTTTTCAAAGCGGGGTTTGAAGCAAGATACAGCAACTCTCAGCTCCAGAGACATACAGAGACATAAACACAGGACTTAGCTTGTTATGACATTTTTTGCCCTGCCTGGGTGGTGCACCCCACTGTTTGAGAATCACTACTTTAAGCACTGTGTAAATTTACAATACTATTAGTGATAGTGTTAATGATACTGTTAATCATACATACAATATTTGGGGCTTTAGTTGACATTGTTATTCTCTCCTCTGTTTCTTTATATCCCACATATAAGAGAGAGCATTCTGTATCTGTCCCTCTTCTCCTAACTTTACTTAGCATGATACTTTCTAAATTCATCCATATAGCAGCAAACTGAATAAACAACTTCCTCTGTATATAACAGTATAATGTGGGGCAGGTCAGGTGGCACTAGAGGTAAGGTGTCTGCCTTGCAAGCGCTAGCCAAGGAAAGATCGCAACCGTGGTTCGATCCCCCGGTATCCCATATGGTCCCCCCAAGCCTGGGGCAATTTCTGAGCACTTTGCCAGGAGTAACCCCTGAGCATCAAACGGGTTTGGCCCGAAAAACCAAAAAACCAAAAAAACAAAACAAAAAAACACCAAAACAGTATAATGTACCATAGTTTCTTTGTCACATTATCTGTTCTGAACTCTTTGGTTGGTTCTTGATTTCATCTATTTTAAATAGGTCTGTCATGAGTGCACATATATTTCTTGAATGAGTTTTAAGGCCCTTGGGCTAGATGCCCAGAAGTGAAGTTACCAGTCAGCTTGAACTTCAGTTCTTGTTTTTGTTTTAAAGTGCCCATTGCTTTACAAAATGGTTGAACTAATCAGTATCCCCACTAGAAGTGAATAGGGTCTCTTTGCTCCTACATCCATGTTAATACTGGTTGGCATTGTTCTTTTTGATGTGTCAGTCTCACCAATAAGAAGTGATATCTCACTGTTGTTTGTCTGCATTTCCTTGATGATGAGTGATGCAGAAGATATTTTTTATATACCTATTGATCATCTTTATGTATTTAAGGAAGCTTCTATTCATCTTGTTTCTCCATTTTTGATGGCATTGATTTTCTTTCTTAAGTTATATATCTATATATGTATGTATTTGTCAGATAAGTTGTTGGAAAATACTTTATTCTGTGTGGATTCTTTTGTGTCTGATCATAACTTCTTTTGTACAAGTTTTGGGAGGATGCATATTTGGACCACACCCAACAGAGCTCATATCTTAATCCTGGCTCTGTACTCAGGATCAATCCTGGCAGTAGTTAAGGGACCATAATCAGTATCTGGGATTGAATTAGACTTGGTGACATGCAATGAAGAGCCTTACCTTCGTACTATTTCTTTGACCCCTTCATCAGGTTCTTTAGGATTTCAGCATACACGTGTCCCTAACTTTGTAAGATTTGAAAATAAGTACAGCATAAAAGCAATATACATTAGTAGCTGCATAGGACTTAACTGTCACAATGATTTGCTGCAGAGACTAGATCCTATTGCAAGCTGTCAAATTTGTATATTGCTGTAATACCAAACCGTAAGATCTTTTGAGTAAAATGGAAAATGTCAGATGGGCTTGACTACAAATAATATACTTTCTAAGTGCTAGAGATGTCTATAGGAGAAAATGTATAAATGCATGAAATGTTATCTTGTTATTATGGATTTTTCTTTATCAGCTAGAAGAAAATTGTAAGGCCAAAGGAAATTGATTAGTCTTCACATTTTTAGTTTTGAACTCATTCTTCCTGAGGAGTAATTTTAAAAACATTATTACCTAGATACACAAAACCTCAGATAATTTGTGATTAAAGAATATTGTGAGAAAGTTATCTTATTTTTCAGTTTGTATTGCTGAAATGGTACTTTTTTCTTCTTCCTGATTTTTGTCTGTGTGAGTAGTGATTGCTGGTAGGTCTTTTAATTGAGTGAGTGATCTAAGGGCAGGGTCTTGAAGTCCATGTCACCCCTATCACTCCAAAATTGACTGGGTCAATACCAACCAATGCATGCCAAATGGAGGCAGCTGCTAGATGGCCCTAAACAATCCATAATGCTTTGCTTGGCCAGTGTTGATTGGTATCAAAGAAGTTGTAGTTTTGGAAAGGTGCAGTCTAATTATTATACACCAGTGGATTAATTATTATATTTTAGTAAGGATGACCTTGGTGACATTTTCTCTAGGGGTCTTCATTTTAGTATGAATTAGATTAGTCCCATAATATGTAAATAATACATATTTACTATTTTTTGAGTGCATGAAAGTGAGGATATTTTTATATTTTTAATTTAATGATATGTTTTAGAAATGCTTCCACAATTCAGTGATGCCATTTTTTTAACATGAGTTTTGAGTTAGATTAAAGTGCAATCATTGCTTTGGTTAATCAGCATATGATGTATTGAGTTAGTATTAAAGGATTTCTGCATTCATTGGTTTTGTCTTTTAGATCATGTAATTCTAAATTGTGGTTACATTGAAATGGGTTCTATGGGTTCTTGAATAAGACCTCTGGTTTTCTATTTAGGCATTTTTGGCCATGTAAATGAATGTCTCTGAATTGCATCTGTGAACTTGGTGGTTGTGAGATGAAAGAAGAAAATGAAAGATATGACATACATTTTCATTGCGAGTTAGCAATATTGGCTATGAACACATAAAGCAAATTCTGTCTTTATTTTCTCACATTAGTAAGTAGTATATTTAACAGTCTTTGAGCATCAAGAAAGTACAGTGTTTATCACTCCGAACGGAGCAGAAGTCTTCCATACACCACAAAAAAAACCAAGAGGAGAGTAAATGAACCTGACAGAGTCTATAGTCAATCCCATGACAATATACTTCAAGGGCGGAGAAACCCTGTATCTCTTAGGCTGAGGGAATTCCTTTTTGAATGACCCCATTATTTATTGTGCCTGTGCAGGAGGGAAGGAAAAAGGCAAAAAAGCACAAAACAATTTTCTTTTTTAATTATTTATCTAGTTTTTGTCGATTTCTTTGTTTTGTTGTGGTTATTGAAGTTGTCTCCATTTATATTTGTTTTTTTTTTCTTCTTTTCTTTTCTTCCTTTATGTGCTCTGCCATGTTTTTTTTATCTCAAGACCATGGCCTTTATGTAGTGCTTATCTTTATTGTTGGAGTGCTCACTGGATGTTTTACTTGACACTTCTTTTTGTACTGTTGTGGTGTTTTACCCTCCTTTTCCCCTTCCTCTCTCAAACCTAGGATGAGAGCCTCCAGAAGGACTCCGCCCATTTTCATCCTATTTGATTCCCCCCCCCCCCCAGTTTAGTACCTTACTCTTCAAACAAAATCACATCACTTGAACTATCTAGTCCCGCCTCCCAATTAGAGCGGGAAATAAGGGAGGTACCAAGATGAAACAGGTGTAGGTCCTCTAAGTAGTAAGCTAGGCACAGAGGGGACCACTTTATTCTAGCAGCCCCGGGGGTGAGGGAGGAGGATATGGGAGATAGGATGGGAGTGGAGGTGGAGGGAGGACAATTCAGTGATTGGAACTCCCGTTTTTATCTTAATATGTACCTAAAATATTATCGTCAATGATATGTAAGCCACTATGATTAAAATAAATATTATATAAAAAGAAAAAGAACCAAAAAGAAAGTACAGTGTGCTAACTAAAAGAATTTTCTTTTGAATGGAGTGTGCTGTTTACTCTAAAATGGCTTAGTTGCATTCGAAAGAACCCAGTTTTATGTTGAAACTGGACATTGCTTGTTGAAAAAGCATCTTGTCAGAATGACTCTGTAAAATTTCAGCCCATTGCTTTGTCTTTTTGCCTTGCATAGTGTGACTGTTTCTGAATTAAGGTATTGGGTTAAGGTATGATCGCAGCCATCAGTTTTAATACCAGGATAGGCTGTCCTTGATTTTGGCTTTCTCATCACCATTTTGTACAGAAATGAATTATATGGCCTTTCATTAGGCACTGTACTTTTCTGAGAGTCCAGGGACGATAACCAGAAGAGTCTTGGGCAAGTCACTTGGTCTCTGTGGCCAGATAAGTTTGTGGTATAAAAATTGAGTAAGTACCCAAGTTTAACCAGCTGACTCCATTTACAAGTCTTTACTACACTGTCTTACAGTTTTTAATTTTGTACTGCATTTTTACCTTCTGCCAAAAGCATCTAAAGGTCCACATATGCTAGTAATTAGTTAACAAACAACAATATAGAAAAAGGGTGTTCACGAAAAGCCCTTCTGCAGATTTCGTTGGTGGAGCTAATTCCAGTCACCAACTTCACATTAACAATGCCATATTGCCCATCTTTCAAGATTCCTGAAAATCTAACAGTCAGCTTTCAGTACAAGTCTTCTCCACCTCACCATCAAAACAAAACAAAACAAAACAAAACAAAACAAAACAAAACAAAACAAAAAAAACACCAGCTAGAATTTTGTCATAAATAAAATACTGGCACTAAATTGTGCTCTAGTAACCATTGTATTTTTTTTAGTGTCTCTCTTGGGGATTAAATAACAAAATAAAATGATTTTATTTAAGATTGCCCTTGGTGAACTTATTAATTAAGCAGAACCTCAGGCCATGAGTACCACATGCTTTTTGAATAGTCTGTATGATGATTGAAAATTGAAAAAGCATCTCCAGCAAATGATCATGGGTAACAACTGTCCTGAGTAACAGTGCTTGTGTCATAGTTTTCTCACCTCTAAGAATAGATAGAATGGGGGCCGGGCGGTGGCGCTAAAGGTAAGGTGCCTGCCTTGCCTGCGCTAGCCTTGGTCGGACTTCGGTTCGATCCCCCGGTGTCCCATATGGTCCCCCAAGCCAGGAGCAACTTCTGAGCGCATAGCCAGGAGTAACCCCTGAGCGTTACCGGGTGTGGCCCAAAAACCAAAAAAAAAAAAAAAAAAAAAGAATAGATAGAATGCTTTTGATAGAATGCCCTTTTAATTTGAGAGAATTAAAAAGGTGATTGTTTTATCATGATATTTAGAAAAATAATGCATTTAAAGACAAAAATAACAGTGAGATCTGTCTTTCAAGATCACCTCTTTTTAATAAGCCTAGTTAGCAAATATTAACATGATAGCTTTTTTTCCTTATAATTGATATTGTATTGCTTTCTCACTGGTTTGTAGCGCTGTATTCATTTCTGAGTTCTGTTTCATTCCTCTGTGTAGAAGCCTCATTGCACAAACCACCAGAGTTCTGCTACTATTCCATGTTCAGATTGTGCACTCCCTTACTTTATTCCTCCTCTCCCATACCACTTCTTCCTTATCTCTCTCTCTCTCTCTCTCTCTCTCTCTCTCTCTCTCTCTCTCTCTCTCTCTCTCTGCTTCTTTCTCTGTGTGTGGCTCTCTCTCATTCTCTCACACTCCTTTGATACTGTTTTTTTCTATTATTTCTTCATATTTTCTGTCTATTTCAAGTACTTTTCCCAAGCACCCTTATCCTTTTGTTTTTCTTTTGTTGTTTATATTCTTCTTTGGTAGTTGTTTCTTCTGTTTGGTAGTTCTTGGTCTTGTGCTCCTTTTTGGGAATGGAGACTCTGAGCAAAGCCTGTAAGAATAGATTGTGTTTGGTATAAGTTGACTTGGTAATTCAGTGAGTTAAGTTCAGAGGTCAGCATCTTTACTCATAGGTGGGTCTGGTCTCGGGAGCTGGGCAGGGGGCAACTCTGCCATTTTTCACACTTTTGTGTAAAAGCCTCTTAAGTTTAGAGTTAAGAGGGCCAGTGGCTTGATCTTCCTTCTTATGAAGTTTGCTGACTGTGACTCTAGTAATCTCTATTCTGCCTGGACACTCTCGTCTCTTTTGCTATTCCTTGGATAATTCCAGAATTGGGGAGGAGGGAGTCAGTATTCATAGAATCAAATTACCTCACTGCTTGTTACGCAGCCTTCAGCCAACCCTCCAACTTTAATTATCACCTTTCTAGCCTTTATTTTTCACCCCAGTATGGTATTTCCACCAATACATGAAGTATTCCTCCCTCCCTTCCTTCCTTCCTTCCTTCCTTCCTTCCTTCCTTCCTTCCTTCCTTCCTTCCTTCCTTCCTTCCTTCCTTCCTTCCTTCCTTCCTTCCTTCCTTCCTTCCTTCCTTCCTTCCTTCCTTCCCTCCCTTTTTTTTTTTTTGCCTTTTGGGGGGGTGTCACACCCAGCGGTACTCAGGGGTTACTCCTGGCTCTGTGCTCAGAAATTGCTCCTGGCAGGCACAAGGGACCATATGAGATGCCAGGAATCGAACCACCTTCTTTCTGGATCCGCTGCATGCAAGGCAGAAGCTCTACCGCTGTGCTATCTCTCTGGCCCCTCTATTGATTATCTTTTTCCTTTCTTTTATAAAACATTTTTTTAATCTATAAAGAACTGTGATTTACAATTTGTATGCTCCATTGTTGCCCAGTTCCTCCCAGACCACTTTATAAGAACTTTACAAAGTTTAGTGGTTGCAGTTAGATCTCATGTTTTCAGTGTTGTTGAGTCTGTGTTTTATAATTTACTTCTGGTAGGAATGTTGTCTGGTTCTATTGACTTTTTCTAGCTTTCATTTTTCTTTTGTTCCTTTTTTTTTTGTTTTGTTTTCTTGTTATGTATTTAGCTCTGTTTTTATTTCAGAGCATTGACGAGCTACATTTTCATCTATGTTAATCTGCTATTCCAACCTCCCCTTTTTCCTTTTCACCTCCACTGATTGAGTTACATGTAATTTCCAATATTATTAATATTGTTTTCCTATCCAACATCACATACACTTACTTCTTTAGAAAGATATTGGCTAGTTAAGATAATATCAGCACGGGGCCGGGAAGGTGGCGCTAGAGGTAAGGTGTCTGCCTTGCAAGCGCTAGTGTAGGACGGACCGCGGTTCGATCCCCCGGCATCCCATATGGTCCCCCAAGCCAGGGGCCATTTCTGAGCGCATAGCCAGGAGTAACCCCTGAGCATCAAATGGGTGTGGCCCCCCAAACAAAACAAAACAAAACAAAACAAAACAAAAAGATAATATCAGCACCAGAAATTTCATTTAAGGTCTCTCTTAGAAAATATGTTGACAATAAACATAAAAACTTATAAAAATGAAATAGTTGACTTTCCATTACAAAGAAAGTCCAACATTCTCAGGAAGGATAAGTAAATTACAACTGATGGAAAAACATCTCCTACATGAATATGTAGCTGCCTGGAAAAGAAATTTGCAGTAATAATCATGTAGATTATTACGTGAAAAGGTATTTATCACACATGTATTGTAGCTCCATTTTCAGTAAAATAAAATATTTTCACTAATAATATAGACTAAAATTGTAGGATAATATTTGTTTTGATTCACATCAGGTGATACCCAGGGATTATTCCGGCTCTGCACTCATGAATTACTCTGGTGTTGCTTGAGAATGCTGAGACTTGAGCCCAGTTCAGCTGTATGCAAGGCAAAAGCATTACCCACCATGCTATTGCTCCAGCCTCTAGATGCAATTTTTGTGTAAATATTTTCTCAGACTCATTATTAAAAATTTTTTAATTCTTTAATTAAATCACCATGAGATACACTATTATGAAATGTTTATGATTGAGTTTCAGTAATACAATGTCCAGCACCTTTCACCAGTGCACATTTCCCACAGTATCCCTAATTTTTCTACGCCCATGCCTACTTCCATGGCAGATCCTCTTCCTCTTCCTTCTCCTTCTTCTCTTACACTTCCTCCTCTGTATCTCTGTTCAGCACCCAATTCTTGTCCTGAGTGATCAAATTCAGTTATCATTATCATAGTGGCCTTGTCTCTGCTCTAACTGCACTGCTCCACAATTGCTGGCAATCTTCCTCCATGGACTGGTCCTCCTGGCCCTCCCCTCTATTGTCTCTGGATGTTATTACCATACTATTTTTTATATCCCACAAATGAGTATGATAATTCTATGTTTATCTCTCTCCCTCTGACTCATTTCACATAATCTTGCATATCTATCCATATATAAGCAAATTACTTTGTTTTTCCAAACAACTGTATAGTTCACATTGTATAGATGTACAAGATTTTTTTTTTAATCCACTCATCTGTTCTCAGACACTTGGTTGTTTCCAGCTTCTGGCTATTGTAAATAATGCTGCCATGAACATAGGTATAGATGCTTTTTCTGTATTTCATTTTTGGGCCCTGAGATATATTCCTAGGATTGGTTTTGTTGAATCTGTAAGTTCAGTTTCTAATTAATTTGTTTTGTTTCTGTTTTTTGGGGCTACACCCGATGACTCCTGGCTATGTGCTCAGAAATTGCTCCTAGTTTGAGGGACCATAAGGGATGCCAGGGATCAAACAGTGGTCCAGGGGCTGGAGAGATAGCATGGAGGTAAGGCATTTGCCTTTCATGCAGAAGGTCATCGGTTCGAATCCTGGCATCCCATATGGTCCTCCGTGCCTGCCAGGAGCAATTACTGAGCATGGAGCCAGGAGTAACCCCTGAGCACTGCCGGGCGTGACCCAAAAACCACAAAAAAAAAAAAAAAAAAAAAAAAAAAACAGTGGTCCATCCTAGGCTAGTGCAGACAAGGCAGATGCCTTACCACTTGCTCCACTGCTCTGGCCCCATAAATTTCTAATTTTTTGAGGAATATCCATATTGTTTTTCAAAAAAGGCTGAGCCAGCCATCATTGCCAATGAAAGTCCCTTTCTCCCTACATCTGCACTAACACTGGTTGTTCTTACTCTTTTTGATTTGTGCCAGTCTCTGTGCTGTGAAGTGATATCTCATTGTTGTTTTGATCCCTGATGACTAATAATGGGAACATTTTTCATGTGCCTTTTATCCATCTGTAATTATTCTTTGAGAATTTCTCTGTTTAATTCTTCTATTTTTGGATGGGATTAGATATTTTTTTCTTATTAAGCTCTATCAGTGCCTTATATATCTTAGATAACCTCTTAGTAGAGGAGTATTAGGTACATATAGTTTGTCCCTCCCTCCCTCCCTGTCCTTTTCCACCCTTCCTTCCATCCTTTCTTCCTTCTTTTTTTCTTTTTTAAACTTTTTTTTTTTCCTTTGGTTTTTGGGCCACACCTGGTGATGCTCAGGGGTTACTCCTGGCTATGCACTCAGAAGTTTGCTCCTGGCTTGGGGGACCATATGGGACACCGGGGGATCGAACCACAGTCCATCCAAGGCTAGCGCAGGCAAGGCAGGCCTACCTTACCTCTAGCGCCACTGCCCGGCCCCCCTTTCTTCCTTCTTGCCTCCCTCCCTCCCTTCCTTCTCTTCTTTCCTTTTCCTTTTTTTTTTCTTTTTTCTTCTGTGGCACACCTGGTGGCACGCAAGGGTTACTCCTGACACTGCACTTAGAAATTATTTCTGGCAAGCTCAGGGTACCATATGGGATGCTAACCCAGGTTGGCCATCTGCATGGCAAATGCCCGACCCTCTGCGATCACTTCAGCCCCTGGGTCAATAGTTTCTCCCCATTAATGGTACAGAAAAAAATTTAATCAGGAATGTTTTTGGTTTGTAATATAAAACATTTCATCACTTATTTTGGAATAAAATATTTTACTTTAAAAATGGAAAAAAAGTAACCAAATAAATTGGCTTACATTGTATGTTTAGTTCTTAAAGTAATTAAAACTTTAAAATTTATTTTCTTAGAGCCATCTGTTGCTTCTAATTGATTTTAAAGCCCATCATTTTTAAACACTTCCACTCATTGGATAAAGGGAAAATATTGGGAGTTCTTTTCTCTAAATAGCAGATATTTTTCAGTAAAAGGGATCATGATGTCCTGGGAAAGGTATGATTTTAATAGACTAATGAGCTTTTTGACCAGAGCCGACTGAGCCTCATTTGATTTTCACAATGATAAATCGACTGTGTCAAAATTTGCAATCTAGTCTGGTGAAATATTTTGTGATGAAAGTTTAATTCTCATTTTTTATTTATGAAAGCAGTGGTAGCGTCACAGTAGCTAATAATATGCTGGCCAGTTGGTATGATTTATTTCAATGAGTGTCACTTGTTGATGTATTTAGTGATTGTTGACCCATATTTAATTCAAAAAACTCTAAGCCACATGAAATATAATGTCAACTACTGTCGTTTAGAAAAACAAGAAGGCAAAACAAACTATGCTCCATTGATCTAGTTTCGTTGTCTTTTCCATAGCTTTAATTATGTCCCATCTTTTCTATTTGACAGCTGTTGCTCTGGAGACAATAGCAGAGGGACAGTTTCTTTACTATTGTGGGGTTTTGCTTAGAACGATTTCTGTTTCAAAGCACATCAGTGAAATGTGCTAAAATCTTCTTTCATTGCATCATTTGGGGGTTCCAGTTTGTCATTTTAAAGGTTTTGACAAAAATTATAGGTAATGAACAATTTTTTTCCTTCATTATAACCTGATAGGACTTTCAGATTGTTTGGTATGTTGTAATAGGCACACAAGGAGCAGAGTCAACACTCTCATGGGGTCTGTGGCCTAGAAGGATGTAGATACAGAGCTTACAGTGGTGTCATTTGTCCTTTTGATGATCATTATGGAAAGCAGAAGAGGCTCTGGTTAAAACATTTTCTTTAGGTATTTACAAATTTGTAATAAGGATTTTTTCCGTGTATTATTATTATTATTTCCCTATATTATTATTATCTAGTGTAGATAACTTCTGAAAATAGAGACAACTCAATTTCAGAAATAAAATTATTTTGATATGATTTTAGAAATTAACCTCTTTTTTTTGTTTTGTTAATGCTTTTTGGCCATATCCAGCAATAATCAGGTTTACTCCTGGTTCTACACTCAGGAATTACCTCGGGTACAGGGGACCAAATGGAATGCCTGGAATTTTTAGTTGTATTTTATTGCCTTAAATTGCAAAGTTCTCAGCTCACTAATTATAACAAGATAACTACTAATTATAACAAGATATTATTTACAGTATGTATAACTTCAAGTACCACAGATTTTGATGGCTTTTTATAAGAATCAAGGAATTATGTTGTTATTGTTATTTCTTTTATAGTACACTGTAAAAAGACATAAACTAAATATTGCTGCAGAAATTTGCTTTAAAATTTCTCTAGCAGGTCATCATCTGAGTGATAATTAGCTTTTGAGATTATTCTTTTATTATTCTCAAAGCAATTCAAATAATAATGCAAATATCATAGGACATGTATGTAGTAGGTCTCTGTAGAACTGAGAGTAGAATCAACACCCAAAAGAATTTAGAAACAAGAAAATTTAAGTTCTTATAACTCTACATACTATTTCTCTAAGAGTTCTTTTTTTATAACTGGAAAATGAAGAAAGTAACAATATGAAAATAACTTGTTTTCCAGCAGGTCCAGCAGTTAAAATATGTGCGTTTTCAGCCTTCTCAATTTGATAGGGGCAATCATCATTTAATTTTAAATTTCCATTTAACTTAGTGATAGCTTTAGAACTATTCCATCTCTGTTTTTATCTCTGACAGAATTACTGTTTCTTTACTCTTTGGCATATGCTGATTTCGAAAGTCTTGCTCCACAACTATGGAACATAATGCCACTGCAACATACATTCTGCATAGATAAGCCATGACAGCTTTTTATCCTTAGCTTGCTGTGCACGCAAAGGGCGATAGCTCACCTGTGCTAGAGAAAGCAAACAGCAAGCATGATGTGTTCTTCATCCTTAATCATGTCCTGTTTCTCCCAGAGACAGTCCAGGAAAATGACAGTCTAAACTCAGAGTTCAAGTTATCGGCCTGAGACACAGGAGGCACAGAAAAGTGCTTTAGAGCTTTGGCTTATTTATTTAATGTTAGAGTTTGAATAGAAAGATCATCTAACACTCTTGGACTTCATTTTAAGTAATTATTTTCAAAGTCCTGTTTTTTTGGTTATAAAAGTAAAATGCGTTTTTGTCATTAAATGAAATAATAAAACACCAGAAAGGATGTGTCGTCTTATCCTGGGCCCTTGAGGATTGCCTAGAGTGGTCTGTTCAAAACAACACCAACACTGCCATTAACAACAGCTGAAGTGTTTATAATACAGAATGATAGTCATCTTCAGTTCCATTTCTCTCCCTAGAAATATTTGTATTTAATATATTCATCGTTTTTATTTTTAACTTTTTTTTTTCCTATGGAGAATTTTACCCATACTGAGCAATAATTGTGTGCTTTATTAGTCTACTCTGTGTTTGAGGGGAAGGAAGAGGTAATATTGACACCTATCTATTGTGACACTATATATGCATATGTATATGTTTTACGTATATATGTATATGTGCTTTATAAAATATCAGTCTTCTTTTAATGATTGCTGTGTCTCCTTTCCTTTGTTTTTACTCAGAATCCACCAGATGACATAACATGCCACATGCTTTTGCTTATCTTACTCATCTAGAAAATTTTTAGATTACACTTTAAAATCTTTTTAAATGGAATTTAATCACCAGGATTGCAGTAAGGGTAATATTGACTGGTCCTCAGGTGTCTCACTTGCACTGAGTGTAAAAGCACTTGGTGTAACAGAGTAAGAGATTTTTCACTCAGACAACTTTTTCCAGTGCTCTCCTTCTAATCAGAAAGTTCTGATCTTGGGTAGCTATTTCTATACCTAAAATCTCTATTGCTAAAATTATTCCTAAGTAAGATACTAATTTTAGTTTCTACTGCTTCATCATAATGACCATTATCTCATTGACAATTAAATGGATATTTGTTATATTAGCACAGTGGCTGGTGCGGCGTACATTTCAATAATTAACTGTCATAAAGTGATGATGTTGATTATTATTTCATAGATGAGAAGTCAGGGGTTTAATGTGGTCATGTTATAGCATTAATAATTAAAGAGTTCTGTGATATTTGAATATCTGGCCTTACTCTCTAGCTACTCTAGGCTATTTATATGCATATTATATAATTATATATTATAATTTTATTTTTGAGTTAGCTTGCTTCTTGATCTCAAAGATTGAGTACAAACACAGTTGTGCAGAAGTTAATTTTTTTTTTTTGTTTATTGGGCCACACCCGTTTGATGCTCAGGGGTTACTCCTGGCTAAGCACTCAGAAATCGCCCCTGGCTTGGAGGGACCATATGGGACACCGGGGGATCGAACCATGGTCCTTCCTTGGCTAGCGCTCGCAAGGCAGACACCTTACCTCTAGTGCCACCTTGCTGGCCCTTGTTTGTTTGTTTTTTTTGTACTGTGTTGTTTTCTGTCTCAGAAGCCTTTGAACATGGACAGTCCTATAAAATGATGTCTGTGTTATTTAAGTCCCTGGGAGAAAGAAGTTGCAAGGGACGGAGACATATTCTTAAGTTGGAAAATATTCTCACATGTTGTCATTAGATTTGCAGGGCCCATCAAACTCTCTAGTTCACTCTTGCATGATGTCAGAGCTGTTGGAAAGCTTTGACAAACAGTTGGTATGCTGAAGGCAGCTAAAAACCTTAGAGAAGTGCATGGAGACATATAAATCTATCATCTAAATAAATTCCACCAGTGGCAGGTGTTTCAGACCCCTAACTCACAGTGATGTAGGCACATGGGTTTTGTTAATAAGAAACAGCATTTTATCCTTGACAGCTTTTAAAAAGACAGTTCTAGGAAGGAATTTGCTATCTGAAAAACTGCAAACTTAATCATGCTTTCAAATGAAAAGATTTTAGTGCATCTTTCTCTGAGAGCAGAAGAATGTCCTTTTTCAATCTTCTAAATGCATTAGTGATTTTTGGATGAACAATTCTTGAAATTTAACCAGTAAGCAAACTTTGGGTATAGAAAGTTACGTACAGTTAAAGTTTGGCTATGTTATTTTTATGCTTGGGCAAGACTTGGAAAGCCCACTTTGTTACTTTTACATTAAATTAAATGCATATGCCTTTGATTCCAGCTACTGCATTAAATTCAGCATTAATATTTTGCTAACCCTCTCTGTAATTTTATTTAGAGGAGAGTTATCTTAAAAGTACACATTTTTGTAGTTGGTAATTTTATGAAGCCTCTTGATTTCTCCAAAAGACATTAATGAATGATTCTAGTTGACCAACTAACATTAACTGACATTGAGACACAAACATGTTATGTCTGTATGTTAGAATACATGTTTACACAAAAATGTGCTTTAAACTTATTTACATATACACACATACTTTCTGTGTGTTGTCATGCATTTGGGAGTTCATAGAGGTTTCAAGATGTTTTCCAAAACCTCCTACCACAAACAGTGAATTAATGATTTACATCCTTGAAAATAGTTGTCTTCTTCCTTAGTGAATAGAAGCAGTGAACAAAATCTTCTTTCTTGAACCAACCAGGGAGTCTGGAATTTTGAAAACCAAACAATTTTCTGCCAAGTGGACTCTGAAAGAAAATGCCTAAGTAGTAATGGTGACCATGATATATAATAAGTAAATTGTCAGACATAAAGTTCATTGGCTAGGTGTTTTGTCCTTGTCCCTCTTGAAAAATCCCAGCTCTGAATACTATTTTTCATTTTACATTCACCAAGTCCTCATAATATAGTTGTTTTGGGGATAAAATCTTCCAATAGCAATCCTTCCAATAGCAAACCAGTGTCCCAAATGTCCCCAGTTTCTCATCCAGCAACCTACCCTGCCCCTTTGCAAGCAGAAACAAATTTACCTCATATTATTTGTTAAAATAAAGGGAAATAGAATTATTAAAACTTATGTCAAGTAGAGTCAATTTGTGGTAATTGTTACAGCTCACAATATTATTACAAAATTAGTTGTCTGAGGTTCTCCTGTGCTGGGTAGTGCTAATTGAGTCTTTTGTTTTATAGTTAAGGCTCATTGAGCTTGGTGGTTTTCCATGTAACTTTTCTATCAGATTTTCTGTAATCCTACTGGGCTAACAGTACTATGCAACTTGGAGGTTTCTTGGAGCTTCTGACATACATTGTTATGCCATCCTGGAGTTACAGATCTGGAATGATTTGGTGACTTACTAGTTTTAAAAGGTTCAGTTGTTGTTCTGGGCCATTTATATGTTGGAGAGTGTCAGGTGTGGCTGCAGATTTCTATGTAGAAAAGAAAATCTTCCTGCTTCCATTCCAAGAAGGTTTGAGAGTTGTACACCTGGACCAATCTGTGTACCTCGGAAGATTTGGCAACATTATGTTTTTTTTTTTGTAGATAATTGTGGAGGTGGATCATTTCTCTGCTGGAAAGATTGTTGTGTTTTCTAGTGCTGAGGGTTGAAGGGTGATCTGAGTTTATATGTATATTTAAATAAAACCCATGAATTGACAAAATCTGCTTGACTTACTGGAAAGAACAAGCAAGATAGTGAAGAGATTTCTCCTCTTATTTCATTTTTAAAAGATTTTTATAGGGGGCTGGAGAGATAGCATGGAGGTAGGAAATTTGCCTTGCATACAGAAGGACAGTGGTTTGAATCTCGGCATCCCATATGGTCCCCCGAGCCTGCCAGGAGCGATTTCTGAGCATAGAGCCAGGAGTAACCCCTGAGCGCTGCCGGGTTTGCCAAATTACAACAACGACAACAACAACAAAAAGATTTTTATAGGTGGCGGTGTTGGTTTAAATCTCTGGTACAATGATTTGTTATTAAAATAATCATTAGGTATCCCATGCATGGAAAGGGGCAGCAGTGATACAACATACAGGCTGGAACTAGGAGTGGATTAGATCCATCACATGCGTTACCCTAGTGAACCGCAACCATTTTGTTTACATGCAGTATTTCAGTCTGTTTTTTTCTGTACCCTGTTTTAGACTTCCAGGGAGGACAAAAACTTAAGAAATTAAGTTTCTGTTCTCCTGAGGCTTTCAGACATGCATAACTCCAACCATTCATTTCAGATGATTTTAAGAAATGAGATTATTTAAGTAGTGCATATGGAAATTGGGCACACTGGATCTGTATTATGCCAAAGCCCTTATTCTCTGAACTGAAATTCATTGGTGTCTGATATAATTAATTTATGATAAGAAAGGCTAAGCATCTATAAAAACAATAACAATAGTAATAATGATTCACTGTGGAAATGAAAGGTTGGTAGAAACAGAGAAGTTGCATTTTCCGTGGTGCATGCATCTCTGCAAACACCTCCTCCTTTCCTTTTCTTACCCTGCCAGTCTCAAGGTGCTCTATTTTCACACAAGGAACCATCAATATTATGTCCAGGAATGGGATATAATAGCCTGAACACTTGACAGAGTCAATTCTGTGTATTTTCTCAAAGACAACATTTCACCTACCATTTTACTAAGGAGTGATAGCAGTTTGTGCTTTAATTGGGATTTTGTTTGTTGACTTTATGTGTGAATAAAGCTATTTCTTTTCACTAGAGCATGCTACATATCCTAGAATCTCTTCTTTTTGTAATTGAGTCCAACATATATACTGTTCCAAGCCTCAGAATTTGTGATTAGATCAAAATCTTGCCAGGGTGCAGCCAGTTAATGATTTTGGTACATGCTGGGGTCACTTCCTGTAGCACAGAGGCATTTTAATAGGAATCTTCGAAGTGGAGCTGTTAATTCTGCAGCACATCACAGGCTCAGAGCCTTGTTTCCTAGGGAATCCACTTTGTATCTCTCAGTCTGATTCCTGCTTTCCTGCAGCACATCAAAGCAACCAAACAGATTTTGAGTTTGGGTGAAACTATCACTCATTGATCAAAGTTCTATCTGGTTTATACATGTTTTTTTAAAGCATTTATGGGAACTGGGCTGACAGATGTTTAGAACAGACCTGTTGTTGAAGCCTATATTATCACATATGCTGCAGGAAGGTAGGCTGTTAACAATCTAAATGTAGTGCCTACACTCTGCCAAATTAAAATTGCCATTGGTATGGTTTTTGGATTAATCCTCAGTGTGATTTGCACTGGATTAGAGGTATACAGAGTTGTTATTCGGTCCCCCCTCTCCTCTATGAAACAAGGTAGCATAGTAATAAAATATATGTGTTGGTTTTTCTATGTCAGCATGCTCATTGCCTAGGTTCTATCTCCTTAAATGGTAGACTGTGATCTCATATGAAGTTGGGTAACTTGAATGTGGGTTGTTTTTTTTTTTTAAGACAATAGTAAAAGTTTTTTGAATTGTAGAATTCACAATTGACCATGCAATGAATCTGAGGTGATTCCTGGCAATTTTTGCCTGAGTTATATTTCTTAGGCAAAAAGGAGCCATGAGTGGTTTTTTGTTGTTGTATTGTTTTGTTTTGAGCCACATCTGGTGGCACTTGGGTTTCTCCTGGCTCTTCACTCCTAAATTGCTTCTGTCAGGCTCAGTGGACCATATAGGATGCCAGGAATCAAACTCAGGTCTGTCCCGGTTCAGCTGCAGGCTAGTAAACTCCCTACCACTGTGCTATCACTCTGGCCCCCGAGTGGGGAAATTTTTAAGAAATGTTGGTAGATCTTGTTTTCTAACAACTCTTTTTAAGTTGATGCCTTTAGTCCCATGCTACATTTCTTAGAACTGAGGATTTTAGTAATTGGTAAGTACAGCCTCTGAGCAACGGGATGTTTTCCTCTTAAACACTGTGCTGGCTATACTGCTTCCAAAATGTGATAGAATGAAGTACAGTATGACAACTTTAATGTCCCCTGATTCATAGTAGTACCTTGAAGCTGTATCATGACCTTTTCAGTCTTTCATCTTGTGATCCAACCCATCATATCCCTATCAAGACAGGTCAGTGCTTCTAGTTTGCAGACCAGGCACCCTAAGGAGACAAATGGCTATTCTGGCATTTCTTTCCATGTCTCCTTCAAAATGGTTAAATACCAACCTAATGCATGACAGGCAGACATACTCACATTCTCCCCATGGTTGCTCCGGTTCTGGTTAAGTAGATGCTGGGCTCTGGGCTCAAATATTTTTTAGTATCTATATGGAACAATTAAAGGGGGAGTATAGTCCAGCATGTTTATATAATTTTGTTCACTAATAATTCTTTATGTGCTATGTTTGGATGATAAAAAATCCAGAAATTACGTAAGCAGGATGTTCCAAATTATTTATAAAAGTATACAGGGAAAAAAATCAAAAGAAATATGCCATATTGTGTTTGCCTTTGGATGACAGAAAGTTGGGTGGCTTAAAAAAAGTTTTACATACCGTTATATAATCAGATTTTTTACCAAAAATTTGTGTTTATTGCACAATTGAAGGAAGAAACTAAACTTGCAGGGGTCTTCAAACTACGGCCCGTGGGCCACATATTGTATTTATTACCATTTTGTTTCTTTACTTCTAAATAAGATATATTCAGTGTGCATAGAAATTTGTTCATAATTTTTGTTTTTACTATAATCTGGCCCTCCAACAGTCTGAAGGACAGTGAACTGGCCCCCTGTTTAAAAAGTTTGAGGACCTTTGAACTAAAGTATAAAACAGGGGAAACACTACTTAAATGCTTTGGTCTTTAATAAGTCTGCCTTGTGGACTCTTGGGTGAGCTTCTGGAAGTGAATACTCCTTTCTCTTAGACACAATATCCAGAGTCATTACTTCTTTCTATTTTTCTACTCTGGATACATTTGCCTTTTCCACCAACCCCTCCTCTCTATCATTTTTATT
Source organism: Suncus etruscus (assembly GCF_024139225.1). Lineage (NCBI taxonomy): Eukaryota > Metazoa > Chordata > Mammalia > Eulipotyphla > Soricidae > Suncus > Suncus etruscus. Next base: position 33,337,964 of record NC_064848.1, read on the forward strand.
AAAATTTATTTAGAAAGATGTGAAGAGATAGTAAGAAATATATATTCAAGAGAGAACACAGAATTCTCCAGTGTGAAATAGACAAGCAAAATTGTTCAAGGTATAAACATAGCCTTGAAGAACAAGTTATCTTCTCTTTTGTTAATAATGTTCACAATTTAATGTACATCCTTATTCTTTCTCTTTCATATACAACATTCTTTTCTCATGCCTTTTTTAGCAATTTGTAAGAAATTATTCATTACTTCCTAGCTTAGTCCAAGATCTATCTATCTATCTATCTATCTATCTATCTATCTATCTATCTATCTATCTATCTATCTGTCTGTCTGTCTGTCTGTCTGTCTGTCTGTCTGTCTGTCTGTCTGTCTGTCTATCTATCTACCTATCTGTCTGTCTGTCTGTCTGTCATATAGTCTCACTACTTGTCTTTAAAAATAGGTATATAGGGGCCGGAGAGATAGCATGGAGGTAAGGCGTTTGCCTTTCATGCAGAAGGTCATCGGTTCGAATCCCGGCGTCCCATATGGTCCCCCGTGCCTGCCAGGAGCAATTTCTGAGCATGGAGCCAGGAGTAACCCCTGAGCACTGCCGGGTGTGACCCAAAAACAAAAACAAAAATAGGTATATAATAATAATTTAGGAATAGATATATAATATAAATTGCCTTTATCCTTTTATTTTCCAAACTCAAAAATAACTTGCATTCAAAATGTATTAAAATTTTTGTCTTATGATCTTTATATTCTGAAATAGATCTGTGTTTTCTGGAAAACATAATTTATACAAGTATTGGGGTTCCCATACTTAGTCCAGAAACCCCTGGTTCATGAGGGGGACTCTCAGGTCTTTGCATACAGAATTCACAGCTGTAATTATAGCTATTACATAGCAAAATCAGCTAAGGGAGAGGGTACACTGGATGAACTCTGAGGAACTAATCCCGGTTTCTATATGCCTCTTTTTGCGGACTTTTAAGTTTTCTTGTGATGAGTTGTGGCAATGCATAAAATGTTGTTACCTAGAGATACTTGTTAGAAAATTTACACTGAGAGCTGACCATGAAATTAGCCTTTGCTTAGAATGATTTCCATATTTCATATTTCCACAGACAAAGCAAGGTTCAGTATAAAATATAAAGCATTTTATTTGTTTTGTAGAAATAGCAGAGAACTATTCTCTTGGAATGTGGGAAAGTCTCCTGAAATCCGAATTCTTAGACACCTTTCATGGGTCAACTACATACATAGTACTTTCAAAGCTAGCAATCTCAGACCTTCTGTGAAATGTTTTTCTACACATTGGAAATTCAGTTGCCTAATTGAATTCAATAAAAAACAACTTTTACTTCATAAAAATGATAGCCATTTATACCATTTTTATTCAAAAATTAGAGTTAAAAAAATAGCCCTAGTATGAGAGTTCACTGCTACGTGCATGACATTGTGCCTCTTTCCTGTAGCTCGGTTTTCAGTTCCCTGAGTTCTACTGGGACTTTGATCTTTAAGATTCCCTGTTTCCTAACACCTTGTATATCAGTGATTTCAAACACTTAGTCAAGAGTTATATGAAGCTTTTCTTAGAATATTGTGCAGTACCTGAGATACTAAATATCCAGACTCTCTTTCCTCAATTGTTCTATAGTGAGCAAGTGAAAGAGGCCACTTTCCCACCACTTTTTGCTCTCAGGAGAATTTTGTCAGCTTAGTAGACAAAGGAGCAGATTTGGAGAACAAGTCTTGAAGAGTGAGGAAAGCTAGGTCAGGTAATAAAAACTGAAGAGAACTGCATGTTAATTCATCTTGACCATCATTTTAAAAAACAAAACTCTTATTTTTATTTCCTTGCTGTTTAAATGTTGTCTAGTTTAGGTAACAAATTTACAATGTTTTTAATGTTTATGGTCTTGATGTACAGTCATTGTATCTTGCCACAATGTCCTTATTATGTTCTCATTGTCTCTTTATTCTTCTGTTCTCATCCTTCACCCCTATCCTCAGGTTTATAATCTTGGAAGCCATGTCAATTATGTATGTGGAGAAGCATAAACTGTATTAGACAATGAAATGCTTGTGTTAAAGCATGTAAACTATATAAACTGATTGGAACTTTGAATTGGAGTTCTTGTCAAGACTCTACTTGTTGGATGAGACTTGGACGTTGGCTAGCCAAATAAACTCCCTTTTGCACTTTGTATTATTGGAGGTGGTTTTTGATTCTCAGCATCGATTTGGGTTGTCAACTCAGACCCTACAACTGTAGCTTATAACACATGCCTGGCAAGTATTGAGGCCTTCCATTCAAACCCTATGTCCTGTCACATGTCCTGGAGATATCCTGGCAATTCCATTTAGGGACTTACTGGTGAGGAAAAAAGGAATAAAAAGTCCTGACTTATTACCTGCTCTCTAAAGCCCACCATCTGCTCCTCTTTCTGGGTCCTTATCTAATCCTCGTCACCTAGCATACTCTGGAAAACCGCATATGCTATCCTGTTCTTTTCAGGAAGGAGATTGACTCAGCAAGCCCAATAATGAAATGCTGACCTGGCAGCACTTTAATTGGAGTGACCCAAGTGGCTGTGTGTGGATTCTATCTCAGAACTGTTTCTTAACCCATAACCATATGTGAGACAGCACTAGGTTTCTCTTCTGAAGCATTTTATCCAAATATACTCGTGATTGTTTCTTACAGTTAGAATTCAGTGAGACAAGATACTTAATATTGAAGATGTACATTATGCATTTATTTTTAAAATGAGTTCATATTTTTCTGATAAATATGTTTTAGCATATTGGCTTGATAAGAACTTTGTATTGGGTGTGTGGGAGAGAGGTGGAAAGAATGATTTCACCTGAGTCTTATCTCATTTATCATCTCAAAGTTTGTCAAAATTATGTTTATAATAATATTCTGGAATTTCATGATGAAAAACAATATACCTTACATGGTTTTTTTTTTACCTTAAAATTAATAAAGAACTGTGTTAACAATAACAAGGCAAGGAAAGAATTTATTTGGAAATATATGTAAAATGTTTTGAAGATTGTATTAGCAGGTAATAAAATTGTCCTGATTGACCTGCTTAATAAACAGGCAGTTAGTTATTCACTTGTGTAAATTAGCTAAGTGCTCAGGGCAAACATACAGCGAATGACAGGGACTGGTGCTGCAGCTTGAACAACCTCAGCTGTTGTAAGTCTTCCAAATTACTCTCTTAAAATATGGGTAGTTTTCTCATCAGGCAGGTGAATGGGAAGGTTGAGTAAGTGACCTTTCAGTAAGAAAAGTGTATGCGTAGGGAGATTACTTCACTTAGTGCTGCCAGTAAACTTGAAATTTTATTGTTCCTTCTCCTTTCCTGAATCTCTTTTATGTGCTGTGGAGACACGTAGATATGGGATGGACCTTGGGATCTGTGCCAAGTGTTTATAGGAAAGAAACTGAAGAATAACTAGGTGACTAAAGTGCTAAGGGAAGGACTTGGTCTAACCGAATGCAATTCCGTAGATTTATGATTTACCAAGTTTGGGGTCTGCAAGGTTCAAAGTAGCTAAAGTAAAACATTCCTCTCTGTGTTCCATTCAACATTCCAAACTCACTGTTCTTAAAGGTAGAGCAGAGGGACACCTGAGCTATTACCCTTCATGTAAATATGTAAAAAATGAGAGAAATCATCAGCTCTCACAGGTGGCACTACTCTATTGACTCAAAGTAGTTCCCAGAGCGTGTCCCTAGCATTCATCCACTTTGAAGATGTTGGCAGCCACAAATGCCAGCATCACACCTGGCATTCTGTTGAAAAACATGAAACACCCTATGGGTCTTGCCTTCAAGGAGAATGAGGAAATCTGGAAAAATAGAGTAATTGCATAACACAGGAAGACAGATCTCTTCCTATGGATGGAAGGAATCTTTTGGGTTTCTTCTACTCATAAAACAATGTATAGATGTGTTCAACGTGACAGAATAGTTTGCAGACCTTCTGCTAGTAGGAAGCAGCATGTGTTACCTCAGAAGCAAAAGAATCATCTTGTTAGGCCTCATAAATTGAGGGGGAAAAATGAAGGGTACCAGGTCCAGACACTCGTATGAACATTTAGTGGAAATAAAAAATGGTCAGACCTGACCATCAAACCCAAAGTCAATGGCAACAGTATCTATACCTAATCCAGCAAGCTGTACAAGTGGAGACCAGTTATACTAGTATTCTGAGGTGTAAAGGAGGGAGATATGGGGTGCATGCTGGGAACAGGAGTGGAAGGAAGACATCACTGGTGGTGGGAATGCCCCTGATTCTTTGTCACTATGTACCTTAAATATTACTGTGAAAGATTTGTAATTCACTTCGACCACAATAAAAATAATTTAAAAAAAGGAAGTACAGTGGCAAAAATTTAAAAAAAAAATGAAGAATTGGGTATATCCATAGCCTAAATTTTTTTTTCTCTTCTCCTGAAATTATACAGGAGAGTCAAATGCTGGTTAAATGGGCCATTTTAGGGAAGGCACTTTGTGTTTTTTTGTTTTGTTTTTAAATTTATTGAATCACTGTGAATGATAGTTACAAAGTTATTTGTGATTCAGTTTTTGGCATATGATTTTCCAAAACCAATCCCTTTACCAGTGTCCTCCAGTGTCACCAGTTGCCCTCCCACCTGTGCACCCATCCCACCCTTTCCCTTCCTAGCTCTGTAAAGACACTAAAAAAAAAAAAACCCCCCTTTAGGTACTGTGCTTTAACATACTGGTACTTATAGGGTATTGTGCATGTCCCTTTACCTCTTTTCAGCACCTACTCCTAGTCTAGAGGGGAAGCACTTTGGTAGATGATATTTAAACACCAGGTTTTTTATATTTGGCTTGATCTTTGTCCTTGTAAAACAGGCAATTCTCAGTTACCATCATGGTAACTGTGAATAAAGTCACCCCCCTTCACTAGAGATGGTCATTTCACCAGTGGGACCCTAGGGCCCATTTTTTGTTGTCACTAGAATCTCACATGGGCCTCAATCCATATGAGGGAGAGGTTTACAGGAACACTGGTAAGACATCTTTCCAGCCTCTTGCTCTAGAGTTGCACAATGAGACCTATGCTTCACTGGGACTAGTACATGCTCATGGATACTTAATTTCAGGTTCTAGCAGGTGGGAATCAGTAGAATCCAATAGGTATTGTTTCTTTATACAGTGAACAAGCTAAAACACTGTGGGCAAAGGTAGGGCATTTAATCCTCACTGGATTTTTTAAGGGCCTTGCACCTTGGGGCCCTTTCTGGGTTGATAGTTCCATTTTGTTGGTTGGAAGTTGGTACCAACTTGTTGACAATTTGACTTGTTGCCTCAGTTTGTCTTGAGCTGTTCACTGAGGCAGATCCTAAGCCCTGGACTGCCTTGAGAGGGCTGTGGTTCCCCCCAAAGTCTTCACTGTTCCTCCAGGCAACAGTGTCTATTCACCTGACAAGTCTCAAGTCTACTAGCTTGTCAGACTTTGCTTCAGATCTCAAACTGCTTTAGAGAACCTTCTTCCTAGGCAGGAAAACCAACTGGGAATAAAATAAGGAAACAGGCAATTTTCTCATGCATTTGCCATAGCAAAAGAGAAAACAATAAGAGCAAATGAATGGTCATGACTTTAGCAAAAAATTAGAAAATATATAGGGGAAGTGATAAAATACAGCATTGACTATTAAGGGTCATTTCACATCTGTATTCATATTCATTAGGGTTTAGGTTCAAATATGGATAAGACATACATTATCCTCTTGATTCTTTTTATGAAGACACTCAAAGTATTTAATGATGTATCAGATAAGGATATTTTATCAGTTTACTAGTCTGCTAATAATTAATAATAGTTCAGGAATATTCCTGAGGCTCTCAGTAGTCCTCTCTGTACATGCATGAATATAAGCACTTGTACATGCGTACATGTATGTGTATGCAGTATATGTAGAAAATACATTTGAATCTGTCAGGAGAAAGAGGCTAATGATATTTGCTTTGGCTATTTTTTACCTTACCAAAACATCATCATAAAGTCCATATTATGGAAGAACACTAGTAACTTGACCTGTTTTTGCTCCTGCCTATGAATCTTTAGTAAAGAATTTAACTCTCTAGGTATCTAATGTTATTTCTAACTAAAAGAGGAAAATTAATAGTGATCATCTAGAGATATAGGAAACCATAAATTATTTCCTGTAAATTGCCTCAGACAAATGAAATTTAAGATCTTTATGAGACAAGGAAGTACCATTTAAATAACAGAATTTTTGTAGAGTATGTTACTTGCATATTACTCTTTATCTCAAAGGGAAAATAGGAGCTCAATCCACTGTACCCCTGAGAAAATGTTTTCAATGCTCTGTGAGTTTTTCATTTGGCAGAAGACCGATTCTGTTGGTGACAGGCAGAGACAAAAAGTGATTCAGAGTATTATCTTCAGTTTTCTATAAGCAAGAGACCAGTGAAGACCAGGCTTTGGGTGACCAAAAACATTTTAGTGAAAATAAGGGTTTTACTGAATGATTCAGTTGCTTGTAATATGCATGGAAACTTGGGGATGTAAGATGAGCTTAAAAAAAAAAAAAAAAAAAAAAAGATGAGCTTGGAGCTTTGGATTCAACATGAGTCCTAATGATCTGCTACTAAACTAAAGCTATTGGAGTCCCTGCCATCTCACATTTGCCCCTTTGCAAGGATGGCCTGGCATCTCTGAGGTCTGCTCCTTCAGTCTGGGCCCCACAGTAGCAGAGGAGCAGAGTAGAGGTCTAGCCAACATTCACAAAAGGAATGCTTTGAGCACTTGGAGATTGTTTTGGTTACTGAAGCATGAAAGATGGTTAATAAAAAGGGTCATAGCAGGGTCGGCCACATTCATAGACTTGGTCTATAATAATTGTTCTGAGCATTGCCAGTGTTCTCATGCTGCTCTTCCTGTCTATTCTTAAAAATGATATACTTAGGGCCACATTTTTTTATTTTAAGTTGTTCTTCCTTTTAAGAACTATGTGATCTTAGTAAAGTTTCTGAATGTCCCTATATTTCATGTTCTTCTATAAAAATGGGCACATTGTATTTGCCTATCTCTTCAAGTTTAGAGGATTAAATGAATGGTGGATATAACACTTTTGAACAATACACTAATATTGAATGAGCATTGATCATTCTGATCATTGATCATTCATTGATCAATTCTGAGCAATTAATTAACAGGGATTATAAGAATAAATAAGCATATACTGATTCTAATGATCTTGGTGTTCTTAAATCTAGTGGAAGAGAGAGTTGTTAATCAAGTAATTAGTTGTAGAGAGGTGTAATGCCCTGAAAATGCCCATCATGGGGAATAATGCAACTTTGGAAGATCATCTGGAGGAATGACATGTAAGAATTAAAATTTGGATAGATGTAACCACAGTGAGGATTGTGATGATGAGCCTCATTACCAGGAAAGAAAAGATGACCTTGGGACAAGAACAAACTAGGCACTTTGGCAATCCCTAAGGAAGTCAGTGGACAGGACAGTTGAGAGAGAGACGGGGGGGGGGGCGATATCTGGAGTGGGGTGGCAGAGGGAAAATAATGTGTGACAATGGGTAGACACCTTTTCAAGATCGTTTTTCTCATGTTTAAAGCAAATGATCTCTTTCGTTCTAAATTTCCCATTCTGGAATTATCTTTTTTTTTATTATGTGTTTCAAAGAGATAGTGAAACTGCCAAAAGCTATTTCTAATGAGTTTTAATCATTTTAGAGTAAACTAAGAATAGAAAAGGGAGGGGCTGGGATGGGAAATAGGCTCTTTCAGGGCTGATGGGTAACCTGACTTTTACTGCTATCTCAAAGGAAAAATAGGAGCTTTTACATTGGAAAATATGGAGTCAAAGTGGCTGACCCTCCGGATATGGTGGGTCCTCAAATGACATTTAATTTTGCTTGAGGATGTTATAGTGAAAGCAGAAAAGCAGCGGTTTGGGCACTCTCCCCCCTGCTCTTAGGCTTGTGGAATTTTTTTTATTTGTTTGTTTCATTCTCTGTTGTATTTTTCTTCTCAGACTGCATGGTGGGATAATTTTAGCATTTATAGAAAACGGTGCTCCCCACTGTGCTTATATGTTAACCCCTCCTGAAGTGAATGTAGCATACCGTAGAGAAACAGTTTTTTCCCCTCTCTTTGTCTTTATTATTTTTCTTTAAAAAAGTTATGCTTCTTGAGTACATTTGATTTCCAGAGCACAAGCAGAAAGAAGGGTTTTCGAATGATCTGAAAGTGATAGATATTTCCGTGTTTTAACCTTTCACTATTCCTGCTTGTAAATTTCTGAGATCACACAGGATTTGGGTTGTGCTTGCTCTTATAGATTACAAGGCTAGTAGTTAGTAGTCTAGAGTAAATGACCTTCTCCCACAGAAGGGTATAATTATCCACAATTTGTGCTGTGTGTCTTCATGAAATTTTATAGAAAAGTGAGGATAGAAGCAATGAGAGAGTTTGTGTTGGATTGGTGTCCATAGGAAGATGCCCAGCACATTATCAGTTTCAGCTTTTTTGCTGGTCATTCCCACTTACTGCCTTGATATATTTGCTTTGCCCTGAGCAGTTCCTTTTTTCTGAGCTGCCATGGGAGTGTGCTCTTCCAGCAGGTTTGTTCATTTTGATGCATACCTCCTTAGTCATCCCTTCTCCTTCATGAGATCTGGAATGCCGGAAGCTCATTTCTGAATTCTTGACTCAGTACATACTTTCCTCTCAAACTGCTCTGCTTAGAAGCAGCAGATCTGCAGGGAACCGCAGTCTATGGGGGCTCTAATCCACCTCCACATCATAGTTGGTTTTCCACTTTACTCTCCTCATCACTGTGTCTGCTGTAGTCCCTTACTTTGTGTTGAGAGAATTTTGACATGCTAAATAGAGTAATCAAGAAAATCAGTTCCCTAGAAAAAAGGAATGAACTGGGTAATGACTGGGCAACAAGTTTTGGTTGTTGCTTTTTACAATTCCAGTGGCTTTTCTCTCTCCCTCTTCCTATTTCTTTTTCCAAGTTAAAATTATTGATGCAGGAGCCAGACAGATAGTATGACATTAGGCTGCTTGTTTTTCACACAGCTGACCCAAGTTTGATCCTAGGTTTCCATATGGTCCTCCAAGCTGGCTAGACCTAATCTCTGAGCACAGAGCCAGGAATAAACCTTGAGCCCAGCCTGGTGTGGCCTCAAAACAAACAAACAAAATTATTAATGCAGTGTTGGAGATACAACACAGTGTGCAGGGTATTTGCCTTGCATGCAACAGCCCAGGTTTGATTCTCAGCACCACATTTGGTCCGCTGAATCCTGCCACGAGTGTTTCTGGAATGCAGAAATAGGAGTAAACTCTGAGCATTATTAGGGCCAGCAAAATAAAACAAAAAAGGCCCCCCCCAAAAAAATTATTGAGGCAATATTGCTTGTAAAACTGAAAATGTTTATATGTTTGGATGTTTTAGTACCTTCACCATGCCCGCCATCAGGTGCCACTCTCCCATCTTCCAGAACTTGTTGAACACCTTTCACCCTTTCATTCCACTCTTTAGTAACTTCAGTGCTGAGGTCAGTCTCAGGGTTAGATTTTGTTTGTCATCGTTACTTGCTTTGTTTCAAACCACATGTGAGTGAGACCACTGGCATTTTTCTCCTGATTCATTTCACTTAATGTTACCAAAGAGTAAGTTAGTCTCCAGACAAAACACACACACACACACACACACACACACACACACACACACACACACACACACAAACAATAAAGCAAAAAAAAAAATTTGGACAGTATTATAGAGTATTTTAAGTGAAAAACGCTTGAGTGAAAAGAATGAATAATGGATAATCTTACCCACCTGTGGTACAGACTATAGTTAACTAAAATGAGGCAATACACAATATTGAATGAGGACAAACCATTGGCTTTTGGGGGGCTGGGTTGGGTCACACTCGGTGGCAGTGCTCTGGGGTTACTCCTGGCTCTTTGATCAGAAATCACTCCTGGCAAACACGGGGGAACATATGGGATGCCAGGATTCGAGCCACCCTTTGTCCTGGATCGGCTGCATGCAAGGCAAATGCCCTACTTCTGTGCTATCTCTCCAGCCCCAAACTTTTAGCTTTTGAGTGCAAAACAGATTACCAAATGGTGGGAGAGAATGGGAAGGAAAATATGACATAAGGACAATGCTAAAGGGTCTTGGTGTTGAAGGTGCAGGAACTGAATATCAGAACTATGAGTTAATATCATTATAACCAAATTATCTAAACTACACTTTGAAACAAGTTATATTAAAATGAAAATCAGACTTTAAAAAACCAACAATAAAATTAAGTTGGGGAACCTGGTGTTTCCTGTCTTTTTTTTTTTTTTTTCTTAAGAGTGCTCTGACTTTTATGCTTCTAAAAAATGCCAGTAATGTTGAATTCCATAGGAATTTTGCTGGAGATTGTTCTGAACCTGTACGGTGATCTTTATTTGTTTTGATTTATTCAGGCGGGAGCTATATCTGTTGATGCTCATGGTCATTCCTAACTCTGCACTTAGGAATCACTCCTGTGGTGATGTTCAGGGGACCATATGGGGTGCTGGAAATCAAACTCAGTTCAGCCACATGCTAGGCAAGTGCCTTAACCATTATTCTATTATTCCAGTCACAGGGGGGGTCATTTTAACATGTTAATTTTTCAAATCCATGAGCACAAAATATCTTTCCACTTCTTTCTTTTTATCAATTATTATTTTTGTTTTGTTATTTTTGGGAGGTTACACCAGTGATGATCAGGAGTTTCTGCACTCAGAAATTGTTCCTGGCAGGATTGTGGGATCCAATGCATGCTAGGGATCGAACTTAGATCATCCACGTACAAGGGAAATGTTCTACCTGCTGTGTTCCAGCCCTGACTTACAGTTTTATCTTAGGGTTCTTTCTATTCTAAGTGGAATCCTAGGTGGTAACATCTATACCTCTACTGGGATCCATGAGAAGTGAGCCTGGGTAATAACTGAGATTTGCACTCACAAATGCTAGATAGTAGAGAATGTCTCTAAATTTGTGTAGGCTTTAGATTCCAGGAGTTTGTGATCACAAAGATCCCTTAGTAGCTGATACACCAAAATTGATCAGGCCTGTTAAATTCAGGAATTTAATATGTTGAATGTCCAGCAGTGGCTCTTATAGGGAGTGCAAACAGATTGAAGAGTAATCTGGTTCAGTGATCTAGTACCCAAAAAGCAGCTATGTTGTTGAGGTCAAACAAGCCTAGGTTTACTGGGATTAATGATCTCAAGTGCCAGTTGTAGCTGTGGTGTCAAGCAGATGTGAATCAGACTGTCAAATTGTAGGGATTCTTAGCTGTTGTGCCTTCTTGGAGTTGCAGCACCCAAACCAACAGACTTTATAGTGTTCAGGGACATGCAATTGAATTGCAAGTGCCTAGGAAGATTTGTTGAGCCAATTTTGAGCTGCTCTGAGTGGTGATCAAAGGTTTGAAGTCCTACTGCTCAGCAGTGTCTGCGTGTCAAGTCTAAGCAGCTATTGGCAGCAGCCATGGGAAATTGACCCAAATGACCAGCAACTCAATCTGTGTGTTTACTTTGAGGGGGCTCTGCATTTTTAGAGGGTCTGAGTGGTGATCAGACTATTGAAGTTACTTGTGTCAGTAGACTCTAATTTGCATCAGTCCGTGGTGCTTACCTAGGAACTTGTGTTTGAGATATGGCCTCTAACTCACCTGGTTGATAGCATGTATTTTGGAGATGTATATGAATAAAGTTGAGCTGTTTTTGGATTGACAAGGAAGCCCAGTGGGCAGTGAGTGTCCCCTGGGGAAATGGCTATATTTAGAAAGATCAGAGCAGACCTCCTGTGTGTAGGGATTTGTCTTTTTGCTTGCAGTCAGAAGTGGATCGGCAGGGGCAGAGTCTGTTTGCTTGTCATAAGTAAGCAATCTTGGTAATTATCTCTCATCCCCAGTAGGCTCAGCTAAGAGTGAGGGATGGTTGATGTTCTTCTCAGTGATTTGTTCACAGCAACTTTTACTGTAGAGAGTGAGATCCAGTTTGGTGTCCACTAGCACCTCTGTCAGCAGACATCTGAGGTCACCAAGATTTATCTGCCTATTTATATCTTGTAATTCTTGCTTCTATTCTATTTGATAAAATCTTAGGATTGGGGTGACAGGTGCCTGATCCAATATAGCTCTTGGCTTCCCGATGTTAAATTTCACACCTTAAAATTTTTTTCCTGTTTTCAAATTGTTGCTCTGTGATGAGGTAGCTATTTTTTTTTTTTGAGGGGTGGCACATCTGGCAGTGGTGCGAAGGGGTTACTCCTTCCTGGCTCTGAGCTCAGAAATTATTATCGGAAGGCTTGGGAGACCATATGGGATGCCGGGGATCAAACTTCAATTAAACTCATGCAAGCCAAATACCCTACCTGTGTGTTTTCCCTCCAGCCATCCTAAGCTAGCTTTCTTACATAGGATATATCTGTTTGCAATTTGTCTGAATAATGTACTTTTGTTCCTTATAATAGAAGATTTTGTTCATCTGGATTTCCAGTCAGTTTCTGTGTGAATGAATCCAAGTTTTAGTGTTCTCTTACTGTGTTGCAGGCATGTATAAAAACAGGTCATTCCTCCTTAATCAATCTTCCTCTCTTTTCACTTTGGAATAATTCAAGCAATAACCAGAGACTATCTTGTAATAAGGAATGAGGGGTGCATTTAAGTATATAACTCAGAAAGCATCATAAGAATTGAGGCTTTATTGTAGCAAAACCTCCAAAATCCCATCTATTTTTGAAATGTGAATGATTTTCTTTAAATTTAAATCAACCTCTTTTATTTTCCAAATTATATTTGGTGTTTGCATGCATATTTGACTTATATATTGTAAGATATTTTTATACTCTTAAAATCTCAAATGTATGTGAGCCTATTTCCTTACTGATAGCAGTGCTTGATCACTTTTTCTTTTTTCTCTCTCTTTATTTAAGTACCATGATTACATACATGATTGTAGTTGGATTTCAGTCATAAAAAGAACCCCCCCTTCACCAGTGCAACCTTCCCACCAGCAATGCCCATCCATCTCCCTCTTTTCCCACTCCCTGACTGTATTCAAGACAGGCATTCTACTTCTCTCACTCATTAACATTGTCATGATATTGGGGGCTGGAGAGATAGCATGGAGGTAGGGCATTTGCCTTGCATGCAGAAGGATGGTGGTTCGAATCCTAGCATCCCATATGGTACCCCCCCCCCCCCCGAGCCTGCTAGGAGAGATTTCTGAGCGTAAAGCCAGGAGTAACCCCTGAGCGCTGCCAGGTGTGACCCACAAACAAACAAACGAAAAACATTGTCATGATAGTGTAGTCATCTAATTAAGCTCACCACTCTATGTGGTGAGCATCACATCAAGAGCAAGTTCTTCCAGCTGTCATCTCTGTTATCTCTGGGCATTATCTCAATAATATCTTTTGTTTTTCTTAAAGCCCATAGATGAGTGAAATTATCTTGTGTCTATCTCTCTCCCTCTGACTTTTTTCACTCAGCATAATAGATTCCATGTATATCCATGTACAGGAAAATTTCATGACTTCATCTCTCCTAGCTGCATAACAATTCATTGTGTATATGTACCACAGTTTCTTTAGCCATTGAAGGGCATGTTGGTTGTTTCCAGAGTCTGGCTATTGTAAATAGCGCTGCAATGAATATAAGTTTGAGGAAGGCATTTTTGTATTGTGTGTTTGTGTTTCTAGGGTATATTCCAAGGAGTGGCATAGTTGGATCATATGGGAGCTCAATTTCCAGTCTTTTAAGGAATCTCCATATTGTTTTCCATAATGGCTTTACTAGATGGCATTCCAACCAGCAGTGAAAAAGAGTTCCTTTCTCTCCACATCCCCGCCAGCACTGCTTGTTTTCCTTCTTTGTGATGTGTGCCAGTCTCAGTGGTCTGAGGTGGTACCTCATAGTTGTTTTGATTTGTTTTGAAAATGTGGAGCATTTTCTTATGTGTCTTTTGGCCATTTGTACTTTTTCTTTGAGGAAGTGTCTGTTCATTTCTTCTCATTTTTTGATGGGGTTAGATTTTTTTTTTGTTAAGTTCTGTCATATTTTCTGAATATTTTCTGTCATAAGTTCTGAATATTTTCGATATTAGTCCCTTATTTGATGAACATTGGGTAAATAGTTTCTCCCATTCTGTGGGTGGCTTTTGTATTCTAGGCACTATTTCTTTTGAGGTGCAGAAGCTTCTCAGCATAATATAGTCCCATTGATTTATCTCTGCTTTGACTTGCTTGAAAAGTGCCTCCTTGAAGATTCCTTTAGTCTCAGTGTCATGGAGTGTTTTTACCTATGTGTTGTTCTATATACCTTATTGTTTTGGGCTTGATATCATGGTCTTTAATTCATTTGGATTTGACCTTTGTGCAAGGTGTTAAATGGAGGTCTGAGTTCACTTTTTTCAAGTGGCTGAGCAATTGGGCCAACACCACTTGTTGAAAGGCTTTTTCTTGTTCCATTTTGAATTTCTTGCCCCTTCATCAAAAATTAATTGATTGTATATCTGGACATATTATCTGAAGACTCAAGTCTATTCCACTGATCTGAGGGTCTGTCTTTATTCTAGTACCATGCTGCTTTAATGACTATTGCTTTGTAATACAATTTAAACTTCGGGAAAGTGATGCCTCTCATATTCTTTTTCCCAAGGGTTTCTTGGGAACAGTAAAAACTTTTGAATAGCTAAAATAGCTAGAGAGAATGATTTTTTTTTCTTTTTTGGTTTTTGGGCCACATCCTGTAATGCTCAGGGTATGTGCTCAGAAATCGTTCCTGGCGTGGGGATCATATGGAACACCGGGGATCAAATCAAGGTCCATCCTGAGTCAGCTGCATGCAAGGCAATTGCCCTACTGCTGTGCTATTGCTCTGGCCCCTAGAGTGAATGATTTTTTTATGAGAAGAGAAAAATACTTAAAATAACACTTAATGGGGCCGGTGAGGTGGTGCTAGAGGTAAGGTGTCTGCTTTGCAAGCACTAGTCAAGGAAGGACAGCGGTTCGATCCCCCAAAGCCAAAGGCAATTTCTGAGTGCTTAGCCAGGAGTAATCCCTGAGCATCAAACGGGTGTGGCCCCAAACCCCCCCCAAAAGTAAAATAACACAGAATCTATGTCATTTGACTAGTGTATAATATATGTCCATGTTTTACAGATATTTTTAAAATGAAGATATTTTTTTCTTTTTTTTTTATTACCCGTCCCGCACCCCAAAATGAAGACATTTTAAAAAATCTTCATCTGTCTGCTTAGTTCAGTTGTAGTTTTACTAAAACTTTGCTTTTAATATCACTAATATTCTATTATGCATGTCTGATTTATAATAAATTCATAATAAGTAATAATCATTTAAGCCATAAAACATTTCCCTTTTGGTGTTTGGGCCATATGTGGTGGTGCTCAGGTCTTATTCCTGGTTCTCTGCTCAGGGATCACATGGAGTGGCAGATATTGAAACTGAGTTTTCTATACAGGGCAAATTTTCAGTCCCCACAAGACTATTTTATTTTGTTCTTTTTGGGGTTTTTTGGGAGATGGGGCACACCCGGTGATGCTCAGAGGTTACTCTTGGCTATGCGCTCCTGGCTTGGGGGACCATATGCGATGCTGGGGGATTTAACCTCGGTCTGTCCTAGGTTAGCACGTGCAAAGCAAATGCCTTCTTGCTTGCATCACCACTCTGGTCCCTATTTTAACTTTGAACATTTCCATACCTATGGTTTTTAAAAATTAAAGTTAATTATTACTTTTTTTTTAAATTTTGATTGGGGGCCATACCCAATAGTGCTCAGGGCTTACTTCTGATTCTACACTCAGAGATCAATCTTGACTGGCTCAGAGGACTATATGGAGTGCCAAGAACTAAACCCTGTTTAGGCCAGAAGTGTGCAAGGCAAACTCATACCTGCTGTATGTACTGTTGCTCTGGCATTCACACATGTTTTAAATGTAGAGAATTATGATGGAATGGTCAGGAAAGAGTTTTGAGCATAAAAGTTGCTTTTGAGATAAAATTTTTGTGGGTAAAGTAAAATAGAGACAATAGAAGTTGAGAATGAATGGCTAATAACATATCAACTTTCTTTTTATGAATATAAAGAGCTTTCTTTATATGAACATATAAAGAATATGTAAATATAAATGATTAAAGTATTATGATATTTATAATATCATTTATTAATAAGTATAATTTATATGTTAAATTATAGATTTCACAATTATTTAAGGGCTTGTTTATTACTTTTGGGGGTTTTTTTTGGGGGGGGCTATACCTGGTGACACTCAAGGATTACTCCTGGCTATGCGCTCAGAAATCACTCCTGGCTTGGGGGATTGAAAATTCCATCCTAGGCTAACACGTGCAAGGCAGATGCCTTACTGCTTGCACCACTGCTCCGGCCACTTGTTTATGACTTCTTAAGATTATATAAAAGATTACATAAAAGTTTTTTTTTTGTTCATGAAGGAAGCTGACTTGAGATGCTGTACTGTTTTCTAAACCTAGCTTGCAGCACCTATTAAAAGTTAGATTTCTGGGCTTCCATTCACACGTTGAGTCACCAGCTGTATCAGGAAGATGGCACAATATTTTTAACCACATTTCCTGTGACCAGTCTTACATCCCCCTTTCTCTTTTTGCTTCTGCTTCCTGGCCTGTAGCTCCTGCTCTCCTCTCAGAAGACTCCTGAAGTAGAGTAGTTTGTAGGTGGGGCAGGGTTGTGAATTCCTCCAGTGGGTAATTGGTACAGCAGAATGCTCAGATAGGAAAGAATAACAAAACCAGAAGTTCATAGATGTTCATCGTGGGGTAGGGAATTGAAATAGTTTTATGCATTGACTTTTAGGAGAGGGTCACCTATCTGTTTCCTCTCTTATATCAAAAGAGTGTTTTTGAGCTCTCCATTAAAACCTTGATTCTTGTCAAAATTGTTCATTTTTGTTTTGAAATTGTGAAGACTTAACTATTCATGATTAATAGTGACCCACAATTTACCCGGAATCAGCAAAAAAAAAAAAAAAAAAAAAAAAGGAACTTGAAAATCCTTTGACTGCCAAAATTTGAGTCTATTAACAATTCAGATGCAATCAGTGATTTCTAGCTATCTTTCTGAATCTTCTGATCAAAAAAATTTTTCCTCAGGAAATGAGATATGGCTATTATTAGGCGGTATGAAATAGTTCAAAGAGCTTGGACTTAATGGACTACATTGGGTCTACATTGCTAAGAGTGCATTGTCTTTTGCTATTTTTTCTTTTATGAGAAAAATTTGTTGCTATTTCCTATGTCTCAACAAGATAAATGAAGTAATTTAAAATATTTTCCACGCCTCATCTGTCCACTACACAATCTGTCAGTGAGCTTGGATTGGGAGCTCGCATGCCAAGTAGTCCTCGGCTGGTAGGGCTGTTATTCAGAGAAGAGAATGTCATTTCTTTAGTGCTTTGGAATTCCTTTTCGAGCATGCCTTCTCTGCTTTCAGGATTGCAGGGTGAGCAAGTCAATATGTACTTGAGCTTTTGAGCCTGGTTTGTCTGATTTAAATGAAGTCATTATAGTTTCTCTCCCTCTCTTGTTTTAATTGAAGTGGTGGGAGACAATTTTCAAAAATGGATGACAGTACTGGGGTGGGGAGTTATGGGCAGGGAGGAATAATGAGATAAAAAGCCAAAAGAGAAAGGAAGAAGTAAAATTCTGGAGTTACTCACATACAGGGGACAAAAAGTCTTAAAATTGAAGAAAGTTGCTCTTTTCTTTGGATGATTTCTAATTTTAGATGTCTTAAGGAATTTTTTGAATTGGAAATTAGGTTTTCATTGATTTAGTACATTTTTGGCTTCTGTGTCATGATTCCTTATATTTTTATGACTTTGTACAGTCAGTCAAATTCTTTATATGTTCCACTGCAGCACATGGCTGGAAGTGGGGTGGTGGTGATTATCTACAGAGCCTCCTAGCTGCACACAACTTAAAAGGGATTTTATCTTTTTTTTCAGGGTGGAGTTTTTTTCTCAGTATTTGCTTAGTGTTATTTTGTCGAGGCAGAGTGAAAAAAAGTTATACATTGGAAAGCATTTTTACTGTTTCTGAGATAGTACAGGCAGGTTCCTTTTGGAGTTTCTGAACTTTTTTTGACTTAATAATTTATTTTAATGAGTCTTTGGGGGAAGCTAGGACTTGACTATACTGCTTATCGCTGCCGCCTGCACACATGACATAATACTCTTGTGAGGTATAATATTAAAATCATCTCTGGCTAAAAGTGGATTTTGGCTTTTGGCCTAACACTGAACAAATAACCTTTCCAGTCTGAGTTAAATGTTCCCATAAGCTCCTTAAATTTTTTTTTCCATGTTAAAAAATAGTTACTGAATATAATTCCCAAAGGGTGGGGAGATGGAAGCAATTTAAACTAGACTTAAAAAGAAAATCCTTGCTATGTTTTGCTGGCTTGTCCTTTCTATTGCTAGGTTCGCTAGCCCTGGAAATGGAGAGATCACATTCTCTTAAGGGCTCTGATGGTCTGTCTCTCAGAGCTCCTTCCTGGAACTGTAGTCTAAAAGGAGCATGCAGATCTCTGTCTACCCATGGACCAACTGTACCTTCCCTGAGGGATCATTGCAGCATCTCTCGCAAGCTTGATCTTTGTACTCAATTGTGACCCTGTTACTATTCAAAAAGCTAAAGCCTCAAAACTTCTATCTCCTTCATAATCCAAGACCAGGCTTTTTTTTTTTTTGCTATTGCTTTTTCTAGGAGTTCTGCTCCAAGGAGAATGAAACTTGATGGATGCACTTATAACCTCTTCAGCACTTTCTGTTGAAACTTGACAAGTAGATTCTTTCTCCTAAATATTTTAATACTCAGTGTTTAAAATGTCATTTACCTCTTCTTGAACTACGTTTGACAATGGAATGTAGTATTTTTTTTTATTTTATTTGAAAACATTATTTTGGGGTTTTATAGAAAAAATAAAATATTTATCTCCACAGTTTCTTATCAGCAGCAATAATAGACATTCTTGAATGGATGGAAGGTTTATTGGTAGAAAGATTCCAGAAGCCATTTTGTGATAAAGGATTTCTTTGCATTTTTCCTTCTACTCAAATAAATTGCTTGTGGGTTTACACTAAGAAAAATAATCCCTTGGGTGCTGCTTTTAATTTGATCAGCTTTAAAATATTTTCAGAAAGGCTAATCTCCCTTTTCATAAATAAACTGATGGTCAGTAAAGGAATGGCTTTGGGATGGGCCAGGGTTTTTTTTTATGACATATATTAAACTTTTCCACAGAAAGTTCACAATGTGTCTCAACAATAGCACCGATTTTATTTGAGCTATGTGGTGTGACCTCTGCCTCAACAAGTAAAATTTTCTATGCATGTTTCTTGAACTCATGTTTGTTGTAAAAGTTTATATTTTGGGGCTGGAGAAATAACACAGTGGTAGGGCATTTACCTTGCATGCAGCCAACCCAGGACCAACAGTGGTTCAAATCCCATATAGTCCCCCATGCCTGTCAGGAGCGATTTCTGAGTACAGAGCCAGGAGTAGCCCTTGAGCAGTGCTGGGTGTGAACCTTCTCCCCCAAAAGTTTGTTTTTTTGACTTACATCCTATATATACAGTTCTCACTTTCAAAAAAAAAAGGTACATACCTCAAGATCAACCCACTGTTAAATCTTTTCTTTGAGTGCTGATAAGCATACTTTTCTTATAAGGGGAAAAAATCATTGTTTGTTTTGTTCTTATTTATTTGGTTTTTGGGCCACACCCAGTGATGCTCAGGGGTTACTCTGCTCAGAAATTGCTCCTAGCTTGGGGGACCATATGGGACACTGGGGGATTGAACCAACGGTCTGTCCTAGGTCAGCCACATGCAAGGCAAGCACCCTACCACTGCGCCACTGGTGTAGCACCCATTTTGTTCTTATTAACTAGAGAAACCTTTACAAAAATATATAATGCTGGTTGGAAATATAGGCATATTTTTTAGTAGTTGGGGAGGAAAATAAACAAAACCCTTGGTAGCTTTGGGGCTGTATGCTTGTAATCTACATATCTGCTGAGTTCATGAATGTTCCCTTGGGACTCTCAGATAGTTTCAATAGAAATTTTCAGACTTTTTATTTTCAGAGGAATGGTTTTATCCCCAATGCAAGTCCAAAGTGGATGTCTGAATTCACATGAGAGAAGTATGAAAACCCTGTATACCATTTTGGTAAAGTTGACATAAGTCATTTCACATAGCTTCATTTAAAATCATGCAAATAGTTTTCCCCCACACCCTTAAAGAAAAGCAGAAATACATTCTTTCTGTACTTAAGGGAGATTCCATCAGCCCAGATAGCTAGTTTCTTACATTTTGATGATTCTTTGTAGATAAATGATTTTAGTGACCATACTTAAGAGAATAATTTAGTGCACAGTGCTGAGTAAGGCCAGATAGGGGAATTTAGCATAGATCAAATAAATCAGAGTTATTTGATAATAATTGTTCATGCTTGTTCTGACACAGTGCTTTAGCAATTGCTGCTGTGCACAGTTTTGTTATTTATTTTTTAATCATGATCTTGAGAGACAAAACTCAGGTAGTAGTGCACATGTCTTGATAGATGATCTCATGAGTCTCTCCCTTGCTACCCAGAACTGACAGGTGTGACCTGGTGGCTTGTAAGCACTACATTAACATGTTGAACAAGGTTGGGGCTGACTCCAGGTTCTCCTATACCCCTTTTTGCCCCAAGGACTACTAGATGGGGCCCCACATAAAAATATCACTTTACGGGGCCGGAGAGATAGCATGGAGGTAAGGCATTTGCCTTTCGTGCAGGACGATGGATTGAATACCGGCGTCCCATATGGTCCCCTGTGCCTGCCAGGGGAGACTTCTCAGCATGCCCCTCCCTCCCTTCCTCCCTCTCACACTGCTCCTTCCTTCCTTTCTTCCTTTCCTTTTATTATATCATTTAAAGAAAACAGGGTCACGAGACATGTTTGTAAAATCTTTCATATCTTGGATATACTCTATCCATTATCCTATTAATTCCTACAACAATTCATCAAAGTTTGGCTGTAGAAACTAGGGCTGTACACCGTATCTTGCCTCTCTGTTTCTTAATGGGAGACTGAGACTCAGTCTGTGTCTCCTTTGCTTCCTCTGCTTCGACAGATTGAGAATTTTGGGGTTAGATCAAAATTGCTTAAATATTGGTAAACTTTATGAGCCCTAAATATTATTTTTAAAACAACCAGATATCTTAAATTCCTTTATTTAAATGGAAATTTAAATTTATTCCTCATCTGCCTCTCATTTGACCTGGACTAGTTGGACAGAATTCAGAATAATAATGTGGGTAGTTTTTCCTTTATAATTTACCATTGCAAAATATCTCATCTTTTACAGTTTATCAGCATTTTTATTTAAAAACAATGAATAGTTTGCAAATAAAGTAAAATTTTACCTTTTCCCTAGAAGTTAGTTTCATCTAATAATTTTTTAATTTCATATTTTAAAATTTTAGTTTATTTAAATAACATCTATCACTATCTCCAATGAGGTCATTAAGACATTAGCAGAAGGTTTAGTAAGCTTTTGTGGCTAGTTGACCATTTCTTTATTTTATTTGTTTCCAAAGTGGCCTTTGTTGTACATACTCTCAGTTGCCAGGTCTCCTGGAAGTAGAAGAATGCAGGGGATGAGGGTGAGAGTAGGGTACCTTCACTCACTCTAAAAAAGCCCTGGTGATATCAGTCCAAATACTGGCATACCAGGAGTTTGGTCAGTTCTCTGCAGAGAATCATAGAGGAGTGGTGAAGCAAGGTCACAGACAATGTGGCAATTATGGAGGATGGATGCAGCAGGTGTGGCATCGCCAGTGATGGGGGAAGCCCTTGTTCGTCCCTCTCCTAAGGTTGCCAGCTTTCAGCCACATGGCTGGCATGCCCAGGATTTTTCCTGGTTTGGTTTAGATCTTGTCTAAGAAGAGAGTCTATGGAGTTGGCCCTGTGAGAACATGATGATTGCATTTGTCTACCTAACAATTTTGTTTTGTTTTGTTTTGTTTTGTTTTTGGGTCACACCTGGCAGCGCTCAGGGGATACTCTTGGCAGGCTTGGGGACCATATGGTATGCCAGGATTCGAACCACCATCCTTCTGCAAGCAAGGCCAACTCCCTACCTCCATGCTATCTTTGCGGCCCCTACCTATTTTAATGCATAAGAGATAACATTGTTATGGTGAAAAAAATAGAAATTTTTGTTGTTTGGTTGGTTGGTTGGTTTAGGGTTTCTCCTGGCTCTGTGGTGAGGAATCACTCCTGGAAGGCTCTGGAAACCCAATAGGCTCTGGGAATTAAACCCAAATCAGCCTCCCCACTGTACTAATATTCTGGCTCTAAAACATAGAAATAATACTTTTAAAAAAAACAATGCGGAACCTTTTTTAAAAATAGATTTAGCATTCGTTTATAGGACTACTTATGTTTTAAAATCCTAATAACCCACTTCACTACCCTTTGCTTTCACTTTTCACTTTCTCATTGTAGCCTTAGGTTTGTTGTCAGAATCCAAGGTTTGTTTGTTTTTTAATGGGACTCTTTGGTTTTTCTTTTTATTGCACATATCAGACATTAAATTTTCTTCCTGACTTATTTTACTTAGCTTAATCACCTCAAGGCCTATTTATGTTGTCACAAATGGCAAGATTTCATGAGTTGCTAATATAATAATACTTGTGCATAATTGTATGTCTCAGCTTTATCCAGTTATCAGTAAATGAGTATCTTAAATTGTTCTAAGTTATATTATAGTAAATAGTGCTGCAGTGAACATGAGGGTGCACATGTCTTTACAAATTAGTGTTTCATGTTCTTTGGATAGATACACAGAAGAAAAAATTGCTGGATCCTTTCATAAATAAAACTGTTGGATCATTTCATAAATAAAATGTCTGCTTTTATTTATTTGAGGAATCTCTATTCCCACCTTTCTCCATACTATTTTCTTTTTCTTTTTCTTTTTTTTTTTGTTTTTTGTTTTTGTTTTTGTTTTTGGGCCACACCCGGCAGTGCTCAGGGCTTACTCCTGGCTGTCTGCTCAGAAATAGCTCCTGGCAGGCACGGGGGACCATATGGGACACCGGGATTCGAACCAACCACTTTAGGTCCTGGATCGGCTGCTTGCAAGGCAAACACCGCTGTGCTATCTCTCCGGGCCCTCCATACTATTTTCTATAGAATCTGTACCAATTTATATCTCTATCAGCATCAGTTGATGTGAAGTGCCCTTTTTTCCACTTGCCCAAACAAGTGTTTGCCAACACTTGTTGTTTCTAGACTTTTTTTTTTTTTTTTTGACATATGGCTTGAAAACTAGTACTAAAATGTGTGCCTAACTCAGATGAAATCAGTTTGGGTTTTTCTTTTATTACTCAGAAGCTTGATTCCCTTTGTATGAAACAGATAAGTTCTTTCTGTTTACAAAGAGACACAAGTACATGTGAAAAGAAGTCTTGTGAATTTCACAAAGAACTGGATGAGCTCCATTTTTTGAGAAAGAAATGTGGGAGATTGAAGACTGCACTTTAGTTTTATGATCGCCAATGAATCGTAATATAAGACGTAAATATCTCTTAGAAAATCAGCACATTGTTATACACATCTGCTTGTGTGATTCACTGTTCTGTTCAAGAAGACCTCACGGAAATGGAATTTTTAAATATTGAGAAAAATTTCACCAAGAAATAAAAGAATGAAAAGCTCATTATAAAAAGTCATGTCAAGAATAAAGAAGATGGGGAATAACATCTGAAACATATTTGTTTTTAATTGTAGTGAACTTTCAAAGAAGTTAATGGTCTCACTCTGTGAAGAGTTTATGTCTGGTCTATCTTATTACTTGTTTGGGGTTGGTCAGTAATTTTCTTTTTTTAACCTTTACTCTTTTTTTAAATTTTATTTAAAGAAAAAGCATCACATAGTTGATATAGTTGGATATAATAAATTCCATATAAGTGAGAGCAGTTATTATTTTTAAGAGAATAGAAAGTAGAAAGAAAAAAAACAAAATTTAAAAAAAAGAAAAGTTAAAAAATTATACTTTAAAAATTACTGTATCTCATAGGCCAAGGGAATTCCCTCTATAATATCCCCAATAGCTACTGTGCCTATACAGGGGGGAAAAGAAAAGAAAAGAAAAGAAAAAAGGACAAAACAATCATTTTTCCACATATTTATTTATCGATTGATCAATTTTTTTGATGTCTTTATATTAGTGTTGAGATTGAAGTTGATGTCTCCAATATTATTTTATTTTATCTTATCTTTCTCTTTCTTTTTGCACTCCGGCATGAGCTGATTTCAGAACTAAGTCTGTGTGTGGTGCTCGTCTTTATTGCTGTGGTGCTCACTGGATATTTAATTTGATATTTCTTTTTGTATTGTGGTGGTGTTTCAATTGCCTTTTTCACATCCTCTCTCAAACTGAGGTTGAAATCCTCTGGAAGGACTCCGCCTATTTTCAGCATATTTGACTTTTTTTTTTCTTTTTTTTTCTCTCTTATTTTGTACCCCAATCTATTGCTTTTCTTTCCTTCAAACAAAGCCACATAACTCGATTTATCTAACTCCACTTCTTAAATAGAGGGGGAGACAGGGGAGGATACCAGGTCCAAACAGATATATGATCACTAATAGTGAGCTGGACAAAGAGGGGACCACCTACTCTAGCAGTCCGGGGAGTGATGGTGGGGTATATGGGTTGCAGAAGGGGAACTGAGATGGGGAGAGTACAAATTTGGTGATGGGTATTCCCCCGATTCAATGTTGATATGTACCTAAAATACTACTGTGAAAGATATGTAAGCCATTATGATCAAAATAAAAATAAAAAAATATTGTATCTCTAATGAAATCATTAATACAATAGGAGTTTTAGTAAGCTCTTGTTAATTGCACATTGTTGGGTCCCGTTTACTCCTTTGTTGGTTGTTTGAGTATCTGCAAAGAGCTCCCAGAATGAGAAATTGATTCCCATCTTCTTGTCCCGTTTTGGGGGAAAATCTTGGTAATATTTATCCACAGCAAATAATCCACACAGACAGGAGGGTTTAAGGGTAAAAGGTTGAGCAAAGAGAGTCTTTTGTCAGCTGCTGCTAGCTCCAAAACCCATCTAAAGCCAGCGAGCCAACTCTGGCAAAAGACCCTGAACACCTCGCTCCCAAACTATTTATTCGGCTCTCAACAGCGCCCCCACCTGGAAGGTCAAGGTGGGACAACAGGCAAAGAATAATCTTATGGAAATATTTTCATACAATAATACATTATGGTTTTTTAAATTTTTTAATATAAATCTTTATTTAAGCACCACGGTTACAAGCATGTTTGTAGTTGGGTTTCAGTCATAAACAGAATACCCGCCTTCACCAGTGCAACATTCCTGCCACCAATGCCCCCTTCACCCGCCCCTGCCTATATTCACTACAGATATTCTAATTCGCTAATTCTAACATTGTCATGCTAGTTGTTAGTATAGTTATTTCCCTAACAGTGTTTACCACTCTTTGTGGTGAGCTTCAAATTGTGAGCCAGTCCTTTTGGCCCTTCCAGTCCTTAACTCTATTGTCTCTGGGCCTTATTACAGTAATGTCTTTAATTTTTCTTAAAACCCGTAGATGAGTGAGAAGAGTATTCTGTGTCTATTTCTCTCTCTCTGACTTATTTCACTCAACATAGTAGATTTCATGTACATCTATGTATAGGAAAATTCATGACTTCATCTCTCCTGACAGCTGTATAATATTTATTTATGTATATGTACCACAGTTTCTTTAGCCATTCATCTGTTGAAGGACATCTTGGTTGTTTCCAGAGTCTGGCTATTGTAAATAGCGCTGCAATGAATATAGGTGTGAGGAAGGGATTTTTGAATTGTATTTTTGTGTTCCTAGGGTATATCCCTATGAGTGGTATAACTAGATCATATGGGAGCTCAATTTCCAGTTTTTGGAAGAATCTCCATATTGTTTTCCATAAGGGCTGACTAGACAGCATTCCCACTAGCAGTGAATAAGAGTTCCTTTCTCTTCACATCCCCACCAGCACTGATTGTTCTTCTTTGTGATGTGTGCCAGTCTCTGTGGCATGAGATGTTACCTCATAGTTGTTTTGATTTGCATCTCCCTGATGATTAGTGTCTAATTTTTAAGCTGTCATTAAGCTATTCATGTAGGCCCCTTCTTCCTTCCTGGTGTGTGTTTGCAGAGCTATACATTTTTCTCTCAGTACTGCTTTTGCTGTGTCCCATAAATTCTGATAATTTGTATCTTTATTATCATTTGTTTCCAAGAATGTTTTGATTTCCTCTTTGAAGACCCAGTAATTTTCTTTTTTTCTTTTTGGTTTTTGGTTTTTGGGCCACACCCGGTGATGCTCAGGGGTTACTCCTGGCTATGCGCTCAGAAGTCGCTCCTGGCTTGGGGGACCATATGAGACACCGGGGGATCGAACCGCGGTCCATCCTAGGCTAGCGCAGGCAAGGCAGGCACCTTACCTCGAGTGCCACCATGCCAACTCTGAAGACCCAGTAATTTTCTATGGCAGAAAAATGACATTCCATATAATGTAGAAAGGATATGTTTGGAATCACATTTTTCTTGTATCTACACTTTTTATGGCATGTTTATGACTTGTTGGAAAGACAGTGTATCAGAAGATATTGCGGAAATCTTTTGACTTATTGTGGGATTGAATTTTCCCAGATTTCTGAATCTGCATAAGAGGAGAAGGGAAAATTTTCAAAGATATCTAGGTAAACATAACAATTTACCTTAAAAGAAATAAACCCAGAATACTATTAATCTACATGTCATGTTTCTTTTTTTAATAATATATTTATTTAAGCACCGTAATCTCAAACATGTTTGTAGTTGGGTTTCAGTTATAAAAAAAGAACACCCCCTTCAACAGTGCAACCTTCCCCCATCTCATTTCTCCCCTACTCTCTGCCTGTATTCACAATGGACATTCTTTTTCTCTCACTAACATTGTCATGATAGTTGTCAGTGTAGTGATTTCTCTAATTGAACATATCAGTCTATGTGGGTAAGCTTCATGGGCTGGTCCTTCCAATCCTCATATCTATTATAGTCTGTAGGTAGTATTACAATAATGTCTTATTTTTTTTTCTTAAATCCCATAGATGAGTGAGAATGTTTCTTAATTTTGCTTATTTATTCACATTTCTGTTCACATGTATATATGGTTTTATTCTTTGTTCATATTGATTATAGACTTTAAAGGTGGTATTGGGGCAATGACAGTGCTCAGGACTCACTCTGGCTCTGTGTTCAGGGGGCCATAAATGGTGCCATATGTAACCCACCATCCTATCTCTCTGGGCCAATAGCAAACAGAAAAAATAAAAAAGAATAGATAGCATAGCAGTGGGCCGTTTGCTTTGCACGCAGCCAATCCAGGATGGATGGTGGTTCAAATCCCGGTATCCCATATGGGCCCTCAAGTCTGTCAGGAAATACTTCTGAGCGCAGAGCCAGGAGTAGCTCCTCAGCGCCACCAGTTGTAACCCAAAAAAAACAAAAACAAAAACAAAAATTAAAAAAAAAAAAAAGAATAGGATTGATTTACTTTGTTTTACAATATTATAACTTAGGGTCCAGAGTTACAGCTTCACACTTAGATGTGTGCATATTTCACTGTGTCTTATCTCAAATTCTAGTGGTTTTCACACTATGAAATTGAGAGGGTGTGATATTTACTTTCATTCTCTCAGGGGACTCAGAGACCCAAAGAAGGTTCCAGATTACACTGCTGTTCTTTTTTGGGGAGAATTTTGGGCCACAATTGGTGGTGTTTAGGGATTACTCCTGCCTCTGCCTTCAGGGATAACTCCAAGTGGTGTGTCTGGTACCATAGGGTGCTAGAAATGAACCTGGGTCTGCTGAATGCAAGGCAAGCACCCTACCCACTTACTACTTTTCTGGCCCCTATACTGCTGCCCTCAAGTCTGTGAGGAAAGACTTCTGAGCGCAGAGCCAGGAGTAGCTCCTTAGCACCACCAGTTGTAACCAAAAAAAAAAAAAATAAAAAATAAAAACAAAATAAAAAAAAGAATAGGATTGATTTACTTTGTTTTACAATATTATAACTTAGGGTCCAGAGTTACAGCTTCACACTTAGATGTGTGCCTATTTCACTGTGTCTTATCCCAAATTCTAGTGGTTTTCACACTATGAAATTTTTGTTGTTGTTTTTGGGCCACACCCAAATCTCACACACCAATCTCAGGTTACTCCTAGCTCTACGCTCAGAAATTATTCCTGGCAGGCTTGGGGGACTATATGGGATGGCAGGAATTGAACCCGGTTTGGGTGCTTGTGAGGCAAACGCCCTTCCTGCTGTGCTATTGCTCCAGCTCTCTCAGTATCAGATTTACCCACCTTGATTTTTTCATAGAGTATAAGTTATTTTTGTTTGTTTGTTTTTATAGCTCACTTGTTTTACTTGTTTTTTAATTTTCATATGAGAGAAAGCATCCTCTCTAATTTGCATTTTACTTTCTGATTCCCTTCACTTAGCATAATCACCTCAGGTTCTATCTATGTTGCCACAAAAGGCACAAATCCATCTTTTTAACTGATACAGTATTCTCTTGAGAGAGAGTATGTGTGTGTGCATGAATGACAAATTCTTTATCTAGTAATTGTAGGGAACTTTAACCATTCTCTATCAGTTTCTAAACTTTTTTATTTTATGAACTCCTCTGGTAGTTTTAGGGAAAGCATGTTGTGAGCCAATTCTGTTGCAGTCTTCAGCGCCTGCAAACAGATCCTTCGTGGAGTCCGGGAAAAAATTCCACGGGGAGAGAGTGGGTACACGGAATGGCGAATGACGGAACAATATTGTAGAAAATGACATGAGACCACACAGTATGCATGGGGACTTAACGTCTGAAAAGACGAAGACAAATTTATTTTTTGAGCTGGCTGACTTCTAAAGGTTTGAGGCTTGGAAAGCAGGGTGCAAATTCTTGACATCAAAGGAACTGGGAAAAGAATGGAGGACCCTGGCTAAAATTAGCATATTAAAGAACCGATACTGAAGGTGAAAAGGCAGTTTCTGTTGGGCTTGCTTTGTTTTGGGTAAGCAGAAGGGAAACAGGTAATTTTCAGGGAAGTGGGAAGAGAGAAATGTTTTAGGGTTTTTGGGGAAAACTGAAAATTACCTTGTTTTGAGTAAACAAGGGAAAACTGAAAATTGCTTTACTATGAGCTAAGTTTTGGGAAAAACCTGATCTTGGCGCCAAAGTAGCAAAAATTACAGGGAGCTGTTAAGTGGGAGACTTTTGGCGGGATTTGTACTGTCCTCCTTTGTTAAAAAGAATTTACTAAGGCCTGATTTTTAATATAGGTTAAAAATAAAGAGAGAGATAGTTACAGCCACTTTTGGAATTATGGCCAAACAATCCACGCAAAGGGTCAAGTGATTTTGACTGCTCTAAGCTGGCCTTTTTGGCAAATAATTCCTTTTCAGGAGAGCACTACACTTTTTGGTTGTGCCCCTCCTGAGTGGGATGTGGCAAAAGCATTTGTAATTTTTTTCAGATATATTTTTAAGCATGTAAAATAAAATAAACAAAGTTACAATGAAAACAGTAACATTGAAATTCTTGTTATCCTATTAAACATTAGTTTTTAATATAGCAAGGTGCTTTTTAATCAGTACATTAAATAAGAATGTGACAATTATTTAACTATATAATATCTGATTAACTAATAACATGTTTTGAAACTGTGGGTCTGACAGTGGTTGGTGTGGTAGTTGAGAATTCTGTACTTGAGAATTTGTAATCTGGATGAAGGAGGAAGCTTGGTGTGTTTAATGTGAGGAGTTAGCTGGGGTTGTAGAGTGATCAGATTCTGAAACAGAAAGAGCATATTACTTTGTTTCTAACTTAGTAACTGAATGAAACCTATAGTATGTGCTATTTCTTTTGACCCTGCAACCAGTTTTATGAGGAGTAGTTGCCATTAGCATCTTTACTTGACCAAAGAAGCAGCTAAGCTTAGAGAAATTACCCCCAAACAAATCATTGAAAAAAAAAAATCACTGAACGTTTGCTAACTCTGCAAGAGAAGACGCCTAAGTAATTCAGAGGCACTCTCCTGACTGGTAGTGCACTGAAAAGTTATAGAGTTGGGGCAGAGTCAGTATTCTGCCAGCTTTACATCATACCCTATTTTTCATCACCCCCTTACTTTTCTTCCTGACATAAATTAGAATGGATAAATGGAATTTCTCAGTAATCCTAAGGGCCACTTTTGGATGGAAACTCCATCTTTTGTTTTTTTTAGAAGACCAATCCTCAAATACTCAAATGATATTTTTCCCACAGCAACAATTCATCAAAACCTGGCAGAGCAGGGCAGTGTGAGGAGAACTGCAAGAGAGATGATGGGCTCAGAATTAGGCAGTCTGTTCATGTAGGGGACTCATCCCCAGTTATTTATTTATCTTTCCTAGAGTTAAGTTTGTCACCAGGGGAAAAAGTTCTTCCCCTAAAAGGTGACCTGAGACATCTGTACTGTGTTGACTTTATAGCCTTTTATCACTGCGTCCTCAGTTTTATTTGGAGATGCTGTGCCAGAGTATTTTAACTTGAGTATACATTTTCTGTGTGGTCTGCTGCTGGTACAGCTAAAAGACAAGCAGCAAAAAGGCTTGGCAGGCCACAGACAGAACAGTTCGTGGGTGACAGTTTCAAATTGGGATCAGATATATTCAGAGATGTTGAAAGAGTTTTTTGTTGCAGAGCAAAACAAAGGGAAATGATAAGTGTTTGACATATCCAACTACTCACATAAGTACCACTCACCAGCATAAGTGATGCAATAGGAATGTAAAGAAGTGTTTAAAATATTAAGAAAATGGGGTCGGAGAGATAGCACAGCCTGTAGGGCATTTGCCTTGCATGCAGCCTACCCTGGATGGACCATGGTTTGAATCCCGGCATCCCATATGGTCCCGAGCCTGCCAGGAGTGATTTCTGAATGCAGAGTCAGGAGTAACCCCTGAGTACTGTTGGGTGTGACCCCAAACCCAACCCCCGCAAAAAATTAAGAAAATGCCTGTGGGAATTTGAACAAGCAAGTGATATTTGAAAGACTGGGGGACCCAGTCTCTTCACTGTAGAGAATGTGGTAGGAGATAGGTTTATAGTTGTACCCAAAAGCTCACTAATGGTATTTTCAAATAACTTTAATAAATATGAGAATCCATGTATGCCTCTCTAAAATAAATTAAAACAGCACATAACACTATAACCTTCCATGTTGTTGGATGTTTGTACTATTAAAATAAACATTGCTAAAGGTAGTTTATTTAGAATTTGTTTATTCATTGGAGGCATATTTAGACATTCATACTTGATACTAGAAAATAGATTCATCCTAACCCTTAAATTGATAGTGCTTATAACAAATAATTTGAGATTCATAATAGAACTATATTTTTAGTGTGTTTTTGGAGTAAAAGAAAGCCGATAAGCAAGACTTTTTAAATTGTGTCAAACTGGAAAATTGTGGGCTTTTAAAAAGCACTGAATAGATTCTTAGAAAGTTAAGAACACATCCATTAGTGACTTGTGTGTGCGCGCGCACGTGTGTGTGTGTGTGTGTGTGTGTGTGTGTGTGTGTGTGTGTGTGTGTGTGTGTGCATGAGAGGGGGGGAAGTGGGGGAAGGGAAGGAGGGAGAGGGAGAGTGAGGGGTGGCCTGAAGAATCAGTACTACTTGGTTCCAGAGATGCTGGGGCCAACCAAAATAACTTCATCGAACTCTCCATTTTGTTTCTGTGCGGGCTATGGAATTCAGTCATAGAGATCCACCCCAGCACCAAGTCCCCCAATTTACTTTCCAGGGCACTTCAATGGTTATCTGAGGCAGCTGGTTGAGGAAGGACTGTAGTGTTGGGTTTTACTCTATGAACTCAGCTAAATAAACAAATTACCCAATAAAGTGGGTACTAGTCTACTCCCTCCTCTTTCTCTGCTCCTTACTCTTTAGAATGTGGGATCAGACAGGGTGGAGCTATATTGAATAGATCTTAATGGGTTGGGCTCCATTCAATCTATAAAAAAAAGGTAGAAGATTTGATGATGGTGATGGTATTATTCTTCCTACTCCTTGGCCCATGTCAATATTCTGGCCCCCATCCTCAGGGCCTCTGGCCTCCGGCTGCTCAGCATTGTCATTGGCTCCTGCTGTCACTGGCCTCTGTGGGTAAGAAGTAGGGTGGAGTGTGATTAAGGGGTACCCTTGGGAAAGGCATTCCTCCAAGTCCCTCAAGGGTGTCAGGCTTACTGAGGACTTGGTGTTTTCCAGCCTGTCCAGCAGCTGATTTTGCTGGACATCTTGCATCTGCTCCTTGAAGGCTGAGCACGTGGTCAAATGATGCTGCAAAGCAACCAGATACTGTCGTGTGTGGACACAGTATTGCTGCCACTGCATCCGCAGTGAAGGGCACTCTTTGTCCTGTGGGGATGATGCTGGGAGTGAGGACAGGCTACAGCAGAGTCCAGATCCAGACAGGAGATGTGCTGGTCAACGACTGACTCCAGGACAAAGTAGGAAGATCCTGGGCATCAGTACTCTTCACAGGCCTCTTATGTGATGGATCCTCCCTTGCCTCAGGTCTGACTCCTTGCTGACAGCCTCCCACACTTCCTCAGAACCTCTGCTCTGCAGAGTGGCCAAGTCAGTGCTGTCTTAGACTTAGTCTTAGTGGCCTCCTGCCTAAACCAGCAGAGCTCTTGGTTGCGCAGAGGACCTCCTTGGACCTCACCAGCCCAATTCAGACAGGAAAGCCAAGGTTAAAGGGGAAAGCATCTCGGCCCAAGAGAGGTCCTGGTTGGATTGGGATAGCAATAGCCCGGAGGGGCTTGCAGGGTATTGCGGATCAGTCCTGGAGCTGCTCCTTCACTATGTAAAGTCAGGGTGTGGGTATTGGATCTGAAATCATTTTGCCTTGTTTAGACAATGCAGTTCAAACATAGGCCTGCTAGGCTATACCTCAGCCTCAGAGCCAACACTAGGAGCTGCTGTTTCAGCCCCATGTTGAAGTGGCTCAAGTGCTCTTAACCCCGGACTTGAATGTGAGTTGTGCAAGGCTCACCAGTGCCTGTTCGAACTTGAAAGCCTCGGCTTCAAGGTCTTTTTTCATGTCCAGGAGCGAAGGTGGTGTCACTGAGAAAGAGGGAGCAGACAGTCAAGGTCCCCAGAGTCTCCAACACACCCTAGCTTTCTTTGCCTAGAGCCTAACTGTTTCCTCCTCATGCCTCTGGGTGAGCTGATGACTTCTCATACCCTCTAGTGCTGTAGCCCAGCATTTTTCAACCACTGTGCAGCAGCACACTAGTGTGCCATGAGATATTGTCTGGCATGCTGTGGAAAATCTTCCAATTTCATCCCTAACATGCAACTTCGGCTCACAAATAAACCAATCATTAGATTATTTCATAATAAAGTAATTTTAAAATAATTTCTTTGTGTTTATTTGATTCCTATTCAAGAGAATTACTTTACATATAGTCAATATAGGCACAGAGTTAAATGTTTTTAACATTTTCTAATAGTGGTGTGCCTCTTGATTTTTTCTTTTTTTCATGAGAAAAGTGTGCCTTTGCACAAAAAGGTTGAAAAGCACTGCTCTAGGCCTTAGACAAAGTAGAATCTTCACTTGTATGGGTAATCCAAGGCTCTCTTGGCAGTTCTGGGTGTGTGGGAAGTGAGCAAACATGGGGTTCCATATTCCAGGTCCCGAGATTTCTCTGCATTGTGATGCTGGGAACACTATAAGGGAGTGGACAGTGGAGCCCAAACCCCACCTGCAGCCCTGCAGAAGACTTTGCACTGGGGTGCAAAGTGATGGCAGACTTGCCCATCTATGACTCCAACATCTCTCCCTGGGTCAAAATACCCCATCCCCAGTGCTACTTCCCATGGCATTCTTACAAGCCCTGTGTCTGGCTCTTCCTTATGTCACAGGCTTGAAACCCCTGATCCCACAAGCTGCCAGCCCCAAGACTCACTCATGGACAGAGAATTTAAATCAGAGGACTCCAATATTTGGCGGGAGTTGTTGTTGTTGTTCTCTACATCCGTAGACTCGGTTCTCTGCCAAACAGGGAAGAGAGAAGGGCAATGGTAGGACAGGGGTTTGACTAAACCAGTGCCCTCATTTGAATTCCCAGCATCACACTTGGACCTTAGGAGCACCTCTGGTGTCAATCCTGAGCACTGAGACAAGAGAAATCCCTGAGCACTGGCCCAACTAATGCATCAAATTAAACAAAACTGAACTATGGAAAGGGCTCGTGGAGGAAGGCCCTGAGCAGTGGAGCTCTACCCTCATTCCAGGCTTGCTTCTGGTGGCACAACTCTGGCATGGGGTTCGACATGGGTGGACTGACACCATGGTCACAACTCTGACACAGGGACCTGGAGAAAGGATTGTTGCTGGAAACATGGAGAACCCCAGGCTGAATCCTAGGAAGTACCCCCTAATCATGTCAGGGAGGGGATAGGAAGCCTGAGGAAAGGCCACTCCTTTTTGGCCTGAGGGACCAGGTGGGATACCTGGGGATATAACCACATCAGTCACATGAAGCCAAGTTCCTATCCTGTTGTACTATCACCTCCAGTCCCTTAAAATGGTATTTCTTGGTACTGGTTCTGAGACATATGCTGAGGGCGTTCAAGGTGGGGCAGGAAACCATAGAGAGACAATATAAAAGTTTTGGGGTTTTTCAGCTTTCTCTGAAGCGAGAGATCTGACCTCTACCGCAACCAGGGAGCTTGTTCTCTTACAGGTTTTTTCCAGTGAGGGGCCCCCAGCCTTGGCTGTGGAGCTATTGGGGATGGGGTTCTGCACGTTCTTGGGTCACATATAGGAATCAGGCTGTGAGGAGCACTTACATCCACATTGCTCGGGAGAGCTGATATTTGTTCTCTTTGAGCTGGTCTTGGCTGGAATGAAAGAGAGGAGATGCTGTCCCCCCAGTGCTGACCCCATTGGCCCATTGGCTGGTCTCCCTTGCTTGGCCCCTTCTACTGGAAAACACTTTGGGTCAACTCCTCTGGGTTCTTCTTCCCCCACCTCCAAGCCTCCCTCCCACATCCTTCTTCCTGAGTTTGTACAACCAGGGTCCAGGCCTAAGAAATCTTCGCATTTGTTCCACTTGCCATTGCACTCAGAGTGAATGACTAAACATCCCTGAATCTGATCTTTGGGCCTCTTCCCTCCCCCACAGGAATCTACCTGAGTTTTTCTATGCTTTCTTTGTCCACCCTACAAAGAGTGGTACCACAGAAATTTGCCCATAAATTTTTGGTGTCATTTTAAAAATATTCACTGTAGAGCCCGTTTCCCCAGCACATGTGTCAGTGTTGAAAGTTTGGTCAATGTTGGCAAAGTCTCTCTTTCAATACTCTAAAAGGAGTTATTTAACTGACAAAGATTAGTCAAGTTCCAGGAAGCCAGAGTGTTGCAGGTATTCCCAAAAGCTTCTTAGCTTCCTAAAGCTCAAGGAATGCCCTGGACACAATTCTCTACAAAAAGTCGTTTGTGTAGGACCAACTTCACACCCCTTGGCAGTCTTCCCCACCCTGGGGCAGCCCATCTTCAATACCTGCTGTGTGGGGCTCTGAGTTCTGCATCCCAGCTTCAAGGCCCTTATCCCTTGAAAGCCATCCCCTTCTTCACCTGAGAATCTGGGATGTTGTCAAGGCAGCCCATATCCCCAAGGATCTCTTGCTTGGTCTCAGGCCTTGACTACTGAGACAACCACAGAAGCCCGAGTTTCTAGGTAGTTTGTCAGTGTGTCTTGTTTATCGGAGGCTCAGTAACCTCCATCTTCTCCCATCCAATTGGAAAGACACTTTCCAGACTCTCTCCAACAGACTCCCTTCCCATTCCCTCCACAAATTCTCTGAAACAAAACCAACATTTAGTACTTGGTTTTTGTGTTGGGTCCGTGTTTTTGTGGGCCACACCCAGCGGTGCTCAGGGCTTCCTCTAAGCTCTGTCCTAAGGGATCACTCTGGAGGTGCTGGGACCATATCAGATGCCTGGGATCGAATCCAGATCATCCACATGCAAAGCAAGTGCCTTACTTGTTAGACTAGTAGCAAGTAACTCCTCTAACAAGTGAGACTAGTCCTGGAGAGGGGAGGGGGGACCCCAGCTCAGAGTCCCTGGACATCCCTGGAGGGTGGGGCGGGACTGCCTGAAGACTCAGGCCAGGGAGGAAGCGGGCTGAGGGGCTCCTTCTCTGACCTCAGGGCTACATGCTATGATCCCTGGACATCTTCGGCCGAGAAGAGAGGCAGCTGAGCCGGTAGGTGTTGCTCCGACCACATTGCTGTCTCTGCTCTGTATCGTTTTTGCTCTACCTGCAAAGGTATGAGAGAGTAAAAGGCCAATCATCGCTGCTGCATCTAGTAGGTAGGAAACCAACTAGAATTGCTGCGAGGCCACCAGAGAGGCGGGGCCTCGGGCTTTATAGGGGGAGCTCGTGGGCGTGGCCCATTTTCTTC
This sequence comes from Suncus etruscus, assembly GCF_024139225.1. Classification (NCBI taxonomy): domain Eukaryota; kingdom Metazoa; phylum Chordata; class Mammalia; order Eulipotyphla; family Soricidae; genus Suncus; species Suncus etruscus. The sequence continues at coordinate 33,374,669 of NC_064848.1, forward strand.
AAGCCCATTGGCCAGAGAGAAATCCAGAATCCTAGAGTCCTGACAGCACAATGAGGCTGAGTTTTTAGCTGAGGTTGAGTCATAGTGCCCAGGGGGTCCCGAGGGCCTACTCTTCCCTCACCATGACCCTCCTGCACTGTACCCCACCCAAGATGGGGCTCAGAACCCAGTGAGTCCTTTCATGCACCGAACCATTTGGTCTTGTGCATAGGTGGAGCAAGATACCTGTTTCCAGAGATCTTGTGCAGAGACTCTCAGCCTTGACCTTCAAACCAGGAGAATCCCCTGTGCACCTGTATCTATAACCCCGAAAGTTCCCCCAAAGCACATCCTGTGAGCCCACTGGCTGCAGCCCTAACTTCTCCCACATTTCTGCTGCCTCCACACTCCCATTACCATGCTGATTGCCTGCAACCCTGTGCTTCATTCTGACCTTCCCTGTTTCGTCTCCTGGACTCACCCAGGCCTTTCCAGAAGTGGGTGCGGTTTTTTCCGTTCCCATCCCTGATGACTTTAGCTGTGCTCACCCTCTTTGCCCTTGGCCTTCTGTGAGTGGCTACTGAATCCAGACCTTCAGTAGGTTCCTCCCACACCCGAAGCCACCTCCAAGACCCCTTCAAAGTCCTTCCCCGCCACCTCATTCTGCCAAATGAGGTGAGCAGCTGGATCCATGGGGATCTGGGGTCTAGCTCTCATGGCCCTGACCTCATGTGCTCTTAAGAATGACAGACTCATACTGAGGCCATCACTGGCAGTGCCAGGGAGAAGGGACTAAGAAAGAGAGTGAGGCCATGATTTGGGTGCAGGTCAGCGTGACAGGGAGATCCTAACCTTATTCTAAGGCAGAAGGGCCCTGAGTTCTGGGGCAGTGATGGTACATTCACTCACCACTGCCACTGCTTATCTGTGGGATGTTTGGCAAGTGCCTTACCCTCTATGGAGAGAGGAAGGAAGGGAGAGCAAGAGAGTAAAAGAAGACAGGAGAGAGAGGGAAGGTGGGAAAGAGGAAGGGAGGAAAAGTGAGAAGAGAGGAGAGGAGAAGAGAGGGCAAGGTGGGAGCAGGTAGGAAGGAAACTGTGGATATTGGTGACCGGAAATGTGCACTGGTGAAAGATGGGTGTTGGACATTGTAGGGCTGAAACTCAATCATGAACAACTTTTTTTTTTCTTTATTTAAGCACCACAGTTACAGAAATGTTCATAGTTGGATTTCACTACCCTTCAGCAGTGCAGCTTTCCTGCCACCAATGTCCACCCACCACTCTCCTGGGACAGCCATTCTTCTCTCTTTCAATATCATTGTCATGGTAGTTGTCAGTGCAGATAGTGCTCTAACTTCACTTACTGCTCTTTGTGACAAGCTTCATATTATGGGTGGGTCCTCTTGGCCCTCATCTCTATTGTCTCTGCATATTATTTCTTTTGTTTGTTTTGTTTGTTTTTGGGCCACACCCGGCAGTGCTCAGGGGTTACTCCTGGCTGTCTGCTCAGAAATAGCTCCTGGCTGGCACAGGGGACCATATGGGACACCGGGATTCGAACCAACCACCTTTGGTCCTGGATGGTTGCTTGCAAGGCAAATGCCGCTATGCTATCTCTCCGGGCCCAACATATTATTTCTATACTGTCTTTTTTTTATATTTCACAGATGAGTGAGACTATCCTATGCCTATCTCTCCTCCTGTCTCATTCCACTCAACCTAATAATCTCCATGTCCATCCATGTATAGAAAAAATTCATGACTTCATTATTTTTCTAACAGCTGCATAGTATTCCATTGTGTAGATTTACCATAGTCTTTTTTTAACCACTCACTCATCCATTATCAAGTACCTTGCTTTTTTCTAGATTCTGACTATTATAAATAGTGCTGCACTGAACAGAGGAGTGAAGCAGGCATTTTTATATTATTTTTTGTGTTCCTAGAATATATCTTTAGGAGTGGACTATCCATATTGTTTTCCAGAAAGGCTGGACTTAACAGGATTCCCACCAGCCGTGAATGAGAGTTTCTTTCTCCCCGCATCCACGCCAACACTGGTTTTTCTTGTTCTTTGTGATGTGTGCCACTCTCATTTTTGTATTGATTAGAATCTCCCCAGTAGTTAGTGATGTGGAGCTTTTTTTCATGTGCTTTTTGGTTATCTGTATTTCTTTTTTGAGGATGAAATTTCATTTTTTCTCCCCATTTTTTTTATGGGGTTAGGTGTTATTTTTCTTGTTGAATTCTGTCAGTACCTTTTATATTTTAAATGTTAGCTCCTTATCTGATGGGTATTGGGTGAATAGTTACTCTCCATTTTATCCTAGTTACTGTGTCAGTTCAATGTAGTCCGATTTGTTTATCTCTGCTTCCACTTGCTTGGATAGTAGTGTTTCCTCCTTGAAAATGCCTTTAGTCTTAATAGCATGGAGTGATTTGCCTATGCTTTTTTCTATATACTTTATAGTTGCAGGTCTGATATAAATGTCTTTAATCCATTTTGATTTGATCTTTGTGCATGGTGTTAAGTGGAGGCCTGGATATGCTTTTTTGCATGTAGCTAACCAGTTGTCCCAACACCACTTGTTGAATATCCTTCCTTGTTCCACTTTTTGTTTCTTGCCCACTTATTAAAGATTAATTTATTGTATCTCTTGAAGTCATTCTCTGAATACTCAGTTCTTTTCCATTGATCTGAGAGTCTTTCTTCATTCCAGTACCATACTGTTTTAATGTATAATTTAAAGTTGGGGAAAGCGATTGCCTCCCATCTTCTTTTTCCAAAGGATTGCTTTAGTTTCTGTGGACATTTATTGTTCCAAATGAAATTGAGGAGTGTTTGATCCATTTCTTTGAAAAATGTCATAGGTTTTTTTGGAAGTATTGCATTAAATCTGTAAAATGCTTTGGGATCTATTACCATTTTAATATTGTTAATTCTCCCAATCCATGAACAGGGTATATGTCTCCATATCCTTGGGTTTGCTTTTATTTCCTGAGGCATTGTTTTGCAGTTTTCTTTGTATAGGTCTTTTATCTCTTTAATTAAGTGGATTCCAAGATTCTTGAGTTTCTGTGGCACTATTGTAAATCAGATTGTTTTTGTAATGTCAATTTCTTCTCTGTTATTATTTGTGTATAAAAAGATCATGGATTTTTTTGTGTGTAACCTGCCACTTTGCTTTACAAATCTGTTGTTTCTAGAAAGTTTTTGGTAGTCTTTAGGATTTTCTACATCTGCAAACTGAGAGCTTGATCCCCCTCTTGCTACTCCTATCCTTTCTAGCTTGTCATTTTTCATCTGTTAGCTCTTTAATTTGCTCACATTCTTAACTTAATTATGCATTATAGTTTTTGTTTTAATGTATGAACACTATGTTACATCTTCTAGACAATGTTTTTCAATTTATTCTGACCATGGCACTCTTCTGACCTGGTTTCCTCTGTAATTTCTTTGTGCTATTACTTTTTAATAGTAGTAGTCATACTACTACTTGTAGACCCTTTAATCTCATGCCCTGGCCTTCATTACTATGACTTTTTTTTACATGTAGCCCTTTAGTATATCTTAGGGACACACAGGGTTCCATGTGGCCCCTGTTTGAGAAAACTTCTGAATGTTCTTTCTTTCTCCCACTGTTGTATGTGTTGTCTATTGCCAGCTAGTCCTTCCAGGAGGATACAGGGTTCACCTTCTTTATGTTTATTTGTTTGTTTTTGTTGTTTTTTGGCCACACCCGGTAATACTTAGGTTACTCCTGGGTATGCTTCAGAAATCACTTCTGGCTCAGGGGACCATATGGGATGCCACGGATCAAATCCAGGTCTGTCCCTGGGTTAGCCGAATGCCGGCAAATGCCCTACCACTCTGCTATCACTCTAGCCCCTAGGGGTTCACTTTTTCCCCCCTGGCTTTGCTGGTTCTCTTATCATGGGAGAACAGCTTCTTTGTGCATTGCCCTATGATGCACACTAAGTAAGTGAAACCGCATGCTCCTGGTACCATCCAGGGTAGTGTCTAACCTATTATAGAAACATTATGCATAGCTTCTGAATGCTGGGACAAAAAAAAACCAGTTTTACTTTTATTGTTAGTTCACAGGTATCAGCCCGATAGAAATGACTCAGTAGTCTCCAGACTTGATGTCTTTCTTTAGAGTGATGTTCAATTCCTGCCTGAGCTCTCCGATAATGGGCCAATAGTTTCCTTGCCTTGCATTTGGTTGCCTTCAATAGATACAATGAACACACCCTCAAATGCCTCTCTTTTCTGTGAGTGGACCAGCACTAGTCCCTCGACAGGCAATTTTAGATTTTTCTCATTAAAATAAGATGAGAACAAAAGCAGTAAAGATACTCATGGGTCCACCTTTGTTGCAAAGTCAGAGTTACTTTATCTCACCTACTGTGGTTGGTAGGTACCTCTTTTTTTTGGTCTGTTTGTTGGGGTGCACACTTAGAAGAGGTCAGGGGTTACCCCTGGCTCTGCACTCAGGAATCACTCCTAGCAGGCTCCCAGTTTAGTGGGGTGTCCCAGATAGGATGGTGGAGATCAAACCTGGGTCAACTGCATACAAGGCCAAAGCCCTACCTGCTATACTACTCTGGTTCTCATACCACTTTTATTAGTTATATTGCATGCCACAAAAGACTTAAAATTATGGATCAGATCTTTTTTGTTTTCTAAAATCTTTACGTGGTATTAAAATGGTTTGAAGAATGAATGAACTTTTTGAATGCATTAGAGCTAGTCATTTATTTAGCCGATGGATGAGTACCTCCTATTTGTAATGTTTTGGTGTTTTCAGAAGAATTCCTGTTGAACAGTCTTAGTTGTGGTGTCAACTTTTGATCTAAAACACAACAAAATATAAATGGTTTCTTGATATACTGCTTTTTCAAGAATCATTATTAATTTGTCAATTTGTTTCTGAAATATCTTTCCAGTTCTAGATTTTTTCTGTTATTCTTTTTGACTGTTTTTAAGTCCCAACAGTTACTCTCTATCCTTGTATTGAATTGTGTCACCTTCTATGTGGTCCCTACAACCTCCTCCCAATTTTTTGTGACCTTTGGTCTAGCTGAGCTTATCCCTTCTCCCCAACCCCCTCTTTTTATTTTTATCAGTTTCTACTTGATTTTTCTTAGCTTTTCACCTCTTGCTCAGTGGATCTCACTAAATAAAGGCAGGGAGAAATGATTTCTAATATATATCATAAATGCAGATTTAATTCAATACACTTGATATCATGAATCATTTATTTAATGCTTTGAATGAAATGTAGCAACAGATTTTCTTGGGGAGAGAATAACAACATATGATATTATGCTCTGAAATGCATAAGAGCACAGAATTGAGGTCAGCTATGTGTGAGGCAAATGCCCTACTGCTGCGCCACTGCTCCGGCCCCCAGAATTGAGTTTTACTGTACCATTTCATCATGACAGCTGATTGTAACATGCTTAGACTGATACATGACCAATACCTACAAGTTGTGTGAGACCGAATGTTAATTGCTGCCTTTCACCAAAGTAGTCCAGATCCTACAGTTTCTATCTAATGCAGGCCTTAGTTTTAAGTATATCTATTTTTCTCTCCTTCCTTAGCTTTCTCTTTCTCTCTCTTGGTGATCCATTTCTTCTGTGATCTTTCTGAATTGTGCTTTCTTTTCAGAGATCTTACATTTTATTTTTTTCTTCTGGCTAATTGGTATACAGATCTATCTCCTTCACTGGATTAGACCTCTTTGCTGTGGAACTCAGATTTTATCGTGTCAGTGTTGCTTAAGCCTTGACCTCTTAGTACCATCACACTGTGATTGAAATAATGAATATTAGTGAATAGGACAGACATTTTGCAGGTAGGATTATACAGAGAAAATATAGATTCTTCTCTAAAACATATATTTCAAGGACTCATCGTGAAATGAAGGCTTCAACTTTAGTTGTCCAGCTTGCTTGCAATAATAGTGATAACCAATGAGTGCAGTATAATTCTCTGCTTGTGGTAGAAATTTTAGTGAGCAGTATAGTACTTGCAAGAAAAATGTCTTTAGAAAGCAAAAGGAGAAAGGAATTATCTTATATATCATTATCATTAACTTGGTACTGTCTTATAGGAAAACACTAATTAAAATGGAAACTATTTGTGTCTGTTTTGAATTACCTGCCTTTATATGGAAATTTTTAAAAAAATTGGCAAAACAACAACAAAAAGATACTGAAAATCATATTAAATGAGGGAGGGGGTGGAGAAGGGAATGTGCTTTGAACCTCTAGCTCCTTCACAGCTCATCATTTCTTGATGCCCTTTGCCAAGTTGTATGTTCAAGGAATCTAATGATACACAAAGCCTCATTGCCAGCTACTTCATTAATTCCTCAACCCATTAGGAGCCTTAATGGTCTATGCCATTGGAATAAGTATGGAAATCCAATCCTGTAAGAAAGTACAGTGCTCTATAAATCATACTCGCCTGAGGATTCTCTCAGCCCTTGACACAAAATAGATGAAAAATCATATACTTCCTGAATTCTTTTATATTAGAGGCTCTCAGAACAATTGACACCCTTTAACCCTTTACACACTAAAATTCTGCTCTCTGGGTGAACAGAGATGTCATTGAGCTTTTTAGAAATGTCAATTTAAGATTTCAGTGCAGTCTTACTAAAATTTGGGGAGTGGGGCCAGCAGTCTGTTTTAAGCAGGTTTTCTTTCCAGTGATTCCTCTATGCTTTTTCAACATCTTTGTGCCACTTTTCTCTCTTATTTTTAAAATAAATAATAAATAAATAAACAACTTAAGAATGAAGATGAGAAGATCTATAACTTGACAAAAACCTGTTTATTTGAATTCAGTTTACTTCTCCAAATATTGACTGAGCAGCTACAGATGTCGGCATCTGTACTCAAAAAGGATGAAAGTAGATGATGCCTTCAAGTCACTCTTCATTTTTTCTGCTCTTCTGTGATCTTCCTGGACATCACCAAAGAGGAGACCCAGACACCCAGTGTGATGATTACTCAGTGTACTTCAATTGATTTCTCAAACTTCCTTTATTAATCATCATCCAGAAAATGGCACTTATCCCCTTTCCTAGTGAGACAGTAGGGCCTCAGTGACCAGCAAAGAATGGTCCTGTTTTTCAGAGCCTTCTCTTTTTACACAAGCTCCCTTCTTTCCCAGTCCCTCTAGAATCTGTGTCACCTCCACCCTTATCCATTTAAAAGTTTTGGGTAGCTATTATAGAGGTTCTTTTCCACATCAAGCAGACTGCCCAAATTTGTCCTTGAGTGAGTAGCTCGGTGGAAAGAAAAGGATCTCTATAGACAAAGGGTAATGAACATCTTCAAAGTTTTTCTTTTTCCTAGTAGCTTCTTCCTAAATCCGGAAAGATAATTGTCATTATCTTTTTACCTTTGAATTTCTTTCTTTCTGGTTTTTGGTCACAGCCGGCAGTGCTCAGGGGTTACTCCTGGCTCTATGTTCAGAAATCACTCCTGGCAGGCACAGGGATGCTGGGATTCGAACCACCGACCTTCTGCATGAAAGGCAAATGCCTTACCTCCATGCTATCTCTCCGGCCCCACCTTTGAGTGTGATTTAACTACTGAGATAGACAGGGGTTGGGTAAGGTGGGGGATAAAAATGGGGAACATTGGTAACTAGAAAGTTGCACTGGTAAAGGGCAGTGTACATTCTATGACTGAAACCCAACTACAAACGTTTCTGTAGCCATAGTGCTTAAATAAAGATATTATTTTAAAAAAATACTAAGACTGTCATTTCATAGCTTGTTGGTACTAGCTTCACTTTATATGCATTTGGTTTATGGCAAACATTGACAAGTAAAGTTTTATTGCAACACAGACACACCAATCACTTATAGTTTATATTTTATAGTTTTTGCACTGCTCTGGTAGAGTTGAATAGTTTCAACTCAGTGTAACTCCATTACACTGTCTTATAATGCTTTTCTAGACTTTTTCTATTTTCTTCCCTATATATTTGTGTTATAATTTGTCACTTTTCTTTTACTATTTGTCTGTTTGTTTGTTTGGGGTCACACTGGTGACACTCAGAGGTTACTCCTGGCTCTGCACTCAGAAATCACTCCTGGCAGGCCAGGGGACCATGTGGGATACCAGGATTCTAACCACTGTCTGTCTTGGATTGGCTGCACGCAAGGCAAACGCCTTACCACTGTGCTACCGCTATGGCCCCAGTTTGTCTGTTTTCATCTTTTTTTCCCCCATGTAGTTATTTGATACTTGTACCACTTTCCAAGACTCAGATGTGTTAGGGCTTTTGAAACTTCACTTTTACCACCTCTCCTTTATCTTGATTGTCATCTGTTTAAAGTTTCTGTTAACCCAGAGTATATTCCTACTATTTTTTGAAGTAATTATTTATTTAGGCTTATGCATGTTGTTAGTAGCTCAGTAGCTCTTATTTATACATATTTCTGACTCTTAGAAAAATATTTAATTTGTCCATACATTTGAAAAATAATTAGATTAGGTATAGATCAAATTTTACTTTTCTTCAGAAGTTGGAAGACATTGTTTTGTTGTTTTTAAGATTAGAGTTCTGACAGTAATCTTATATTTTTTTTCCTGGAAGATAATGAGTTTTCTCCTTTTTTTGTAATTCTAAGATAGGTCTAGGATGTGTTTAGGTGATTTTATTAAAAATAACTAATCCTACTTGTACCATTTTTTTCTCTGTAGACCTTAAGCATGACTCACTCTCCAGTCTGGCTCCTTATCGCCTTTTGTCTGTTTCTTTTATAGCATTATCTCATTGTAACATACTTAAAAAATATACTCAGTTGTCCCACCATTTGCCCTTCTGAATTAAATTCTGTAGGTTAATTAATCAAATTATTACTTTAATAAATACATTTAATAAATTAAATGATTAAATTAGGTACATTCTGTTAAATTGCTGCCATTGTTTTTGGCATGTTTTTGCAGCCTAGCAAGTAAAGGGAATATTTGTATTATGTAGACTAGGTATATCTATTATGTAGACTATGCTACATAGTAGGTTTTGTGCTATTCTTTTGATGTTTAAGTCAAGCCTCTTAATTTTTTTTAAAGCATCTTAAAGATTGTGGATTATAGTAGTCTGCAGTTGGCTTGGCTCTCTAATGATATTGGTTGTATCCATAGAAATGACCATTTTGGTTTTCTGGGTAAGAAGGGCACTTCCCTTATAGGGAACTGGTTCCTTGCTGGACTTCATTGTCTTTTATCTGTCTGCTTTTTCTCTTTCGTCAAGCTTGTATTTAATGAGAAAGTAAAGTTGAAAGACAATGATAGATGCCAATTCATTAATTAGTTAAGATAACAGACTCTTTCTTAAATATTCAATTAAGAAAAAAAGAAATGGTTTCATATCTTCTTGCGTCTTCTTTTTATAAGTCTTAACTCTGACTTCTACGTGGTCAATTTGAGTTTGTGCTATTGTAGCTGCTATCATGTTCCAAATAATTAGAACAAAAAATATGATAAATACCAAGAATTACTACAGAAAACTGAGAAAATTATAGGTTAAAAAATTAGAAATGGGTCCTATTTTAGTTGTACATTTCTCTTATTGTTTCTCTCCCAAACCCTCCCTCTTTCTCAGCCACTTTATTTTTCCATTTCTCCTAACTCTGTATGTGTCTGTAATTTCTTAAGTAGATAAGCTCACATTTTTAAGTCACTTTAAAAGACTTAATTTTGCATTGAATTCTACTGACTTATAGTGAGATCAGATAAACATATAGGTTCTTTATAAGGATGAGTGAGAAATAATACTACTCAGCTGTATCATGAAGTGCCTTTTATAAACTTTTCTCCTCCATCTCATACATACTGTTCTCTTTTCACCTCTCCCCCGCTCAGTCTTGGAGATAAGGCAGAGCCATTGAAGGACATTAAGCAGGATGACATGGGATTTATGTTGTAGAGATCATTCAGGCAGCCCTTGGGAAGATGGATTGAAATAGAATGAAGTAAAAGATGGAGAGACCAGTTAGTAGGCCATTACTATGCTGGGCAGGTCACCACGGCCATAGGTAATGGCAGTAGGTATAGATGGGTAGGGAGAGATCAGAGAAAGATTAAGGAACAGAATCTGTAAGACTAAGAGTTGTTGATGAGATATAAGGGCAAAGAAGAGTTAGAAGTTAAGTGCACACTGATTCCTACAGGTCTGTAATAAAATATTACAATCCCCCAAAGGCATTGAATTTAAGTACTTTTTTTTTCTTTTGGTCCCAAAAAGGAACATACAGCTATAAAAGAATACTGACCTTTTGGTCAAACTGATGACCTTTTTTATCCTTAGTAGCTTTTATCATTCTGTTTCTACTGCTTTCTGAACCTGACCCTATGTTGTTTTACAACCATTTTCCCCCCATAACATTCAAGTATTAGTTCACAAATCTTACATTTAGTAAAGCTGTTTGATTTTTTCCCCCATCTCTCATACCAAATGTACTGAAAATGTTTAGAGCTAATTGTATGCAATTTAATTTTCAGATTGTGGTAATCATTATTGCTGTTTTTATTTGCAGTCTCTCTTCCCCAGGCATAGTTAGCTAGATATTCAACAAAATTATGCCCGTTGGGGTGATTTTCAATTTTCTTACTTTGGGAGGCATATTTTTATGTCAGTTATGAAGAGTTCAGATTTGGTTTATTAAACACTTGAGCCCTTGTTTCCACATTGGACCATTTAACTCTTTATTTTTCTTTGTAAATGGAAAACTTAGCTGATCTTTGTTCTTTTTGGGTGTTTCTGAAGATCTAATCTAATTTAGAAAGAGTATGTGTCCATCATTCAAATCCACATTCTCTCCTTTAAGCTAGAGCCCCACTAGACACAAGGTAAACTAGAAGCAACTTTAACTTATGGGTGATCTGCAGAAAAGTCGTTGGAACATTATCCTTGCCTTTTTGCCCAGAGAGGCAAGTGCTGAATAGTTTGGCATGATAAGCATCTGTTGGGTAGATGTGATTGAAGTTGTATGTTTCCTTGAAAATATGAAGTTTATTGCCACAGTTGCTCTCATCATGAGGGCTTCTGGAGGGCTAGAACTTGTCGATGTAATTTGTTTATGCGTGCACCCCTACCCCCATATCTAATAGCTATTCTTCTGTCAAGTGTGGAAATTGGCTTTCACTAACTTTGAATTGATATTAATTCTCTGTTTTAACTCCTCAGAAATGCATCTTCTGCAGACACCGGGTTAAGAAGGTTTCTGGAGCCTGCATCCAGTGTTCCTATGGTCGCTGTCCAGCCTCCTTTCATGTCACATGTGCTCATGCTGCTGGGGTGCTGATGGAGCCTGATGATTGGCCATATGTGGTAAACATAACCTGTTTTCGACATAAGGTCAACCCAAATGTGGTAAGATTTTCTCTGCTTTTCCTGAATACCTCTCAGACTTGCTATATTTTATTCTGTAATGTTATTTATTATTGACATATCTAGACTCTGAATATCTTTCTTTTTTGTTTTTATTTTCTTTTTGCTGTTGTTGTTGGTTTCTTTTATTTTTGGACCATATCCAGCAGTGCTTGGGCTTACAACTGGTAAGGGATCTTTACTCCTTACTAAGGGATCACTTCTGGCAGGTTCTAGGGAAAACATGGGGTACCCGGATTGAACTCTGGTAAACTAAGGTAAATGCCCTACCTGCTGTACTCTAACCCCAGAATTTGAGTTTCTTGAGGGTAGGGAAAAATCAGTATTATTTACTAATATTACTTGGATCCCACCAGTGTCTGGTACATGCTAGAACAGTGAATTTTTATTGAATTGAGTGAGTAAATGAACCAATGGAAGAATAAAAGTTCATTAAATCTGTCTTACTTTTAGATCTTTTTATATCTCTGCAAGCTGTGATTATATGCCTTTTCTGCACTGCATTTTCAACGATGAAGCTGTTATCATATTTGGGCCAGAAATAATGCTCAAACCTTCTGAGAATATATTGTGTTTAGTTTGTATGACTGTGCACCCTCACCTGTGGGCTTATTCCATCTTTTATAAAAACAACAACAACAGGACATTGGTATATTAAAGGGAAAATCTAATGGTCATGAACCTCAGAACTTTGCTGTCTGAGATGGAATAAGGTAGAAGTAGCATGGAGGTCTCAAAGGAGTGAAGGAGATCTCAGGAAGTCAGACATGTGAAAGAGATCTATAGAGATGCTTCTTTTCTGCTTTTTCCACTTCAATCAAGATTTTATCTATTCCTAGGAAAAGAGTATTTGTGATGAGAGAACATATTATTCTATTATAACTCAATTTTCTTTCCTTGGTGAATAGAATGTTGCCTTTATTCTAAGTCCTTTTGTTAACTATCCAGTTCAACATAATTGTATCAGGATCCATTGAAAGAGACATATACTTCATAATACTCATGTTTTTGTTTGTGTGTTTGTTTTGAGGCCATACCCAGTGACACTCAGAGGTTTCTCCTGGCTATGCCCTCAAAAATCGCTCCTGGGACCATACGGGATGCTAGGAATTGAACTAGGATTGTCCTGGGTCAGCCTTGCGCAAGGCAAATGCCCTACCACTGTGCTTTGGCCCCATAATACTCAATTTTGTGAAGTTTCTGCCCTTTGGTATCCTGGTAGGCTTGACCACGGACTATTGCTGTCTAACATTTGTCCTATATCTTTATAACCTCCTTTAATGTGGACGTGGAGAGAGTCTTAACCATCACATAGCAAATCTTCCAGTTTTTTAATAATTCCAGCAACTTCCACTAGCATATTGAGAGATGCTTAATATTTGTGGTTTGGGACTCTGTGCAGATGTATGTGAATGCACAAGTAGACAAAATAACATCACTTGGCACATCTATTTTAAAGTTATTTCTCATATTTTCACATTGTCTTAGGTCTCAAGTTGCATATTCATTCTTGCTTCTTCCTTGCTAAGAATAATGTTCTGTATTCAGCAGAAAATACAATTAAAGAGTCATTTAACAATTTACAGTAATAATACATTGCATTGAATTCCTGTGGTGCTTTGCCATTTCTAGAGTGTAGTAAATAGCATTACCTCATTATATGACACATGAAAATGTATTTCTAGTTGTGAGCTAGGGTATGAACCTTGAGTCAATCTTTGTTCATACATTGATTTTACCACCAAAATGTGCAGCTTTGTACAGGTTCTTATCTCTGTCTTAGTTTCTTTGTCATAGAAAATTGGCATGCTTATTTCACAATTATTTTTAGTCCATGTTATAGCAATAAACCCTTAAGAAAAAGCTTGTGTTCTTACTTTTTGTTTGATTTTTGTTTTGGCCTATGCCTAGCAATGCTCAGGACTTACTCTTGGCTCTACACTCAGGGATCACTCCTGGCAGGACTTTAAGGACTATCTGTGCAGGATTGAACCTGGATTGACTGAGTGCAAGGCAAATGCCCTCCCACTGTACTATCTCTGCATTTCCTCTTTCCCGTAATTTCATTTTCACTATTATTATTATTACTATTGTTGCTGCTAGTGCTAGAATTCAATGTGAGTGGGTCCACATGGAAGAATTATTTCTTCTTCAAGGATAAGAAATCTGAGTTGAGAGAGGTTCAGTTCATTGGTCAAGTAGATTCATTTAATGAGCAATCGATGCTGGAATATAAATACCTTTCCAACCCACACATGTAATTTGTTGTATTCCAAACCCCAAACCTCAAATGGTTGCAAGTGGTATCCATTCTGACCTTTGCTGGGGATCATGTATTCCCCCTTTAATCGTACAAAGCTTAGTGGTGATTGATTATATTGAAGTTTCTTTTAAAAGAATTGGATGTTAATATTATGCTCTGTGGTTCAGTGAAGTTTATGATACTATGCTTAAGTGATTATGAAAAATAAAAGATTCGATCCTGAGGTACTTTAAAAACTATTCTACTTGACAAATCCTTTTTTTTCTTTAGTTTGTTATTGATTTAAAGGCATACCTGGAGGTGCTCTGAAGCCACTTCTTAGCACATTGCTTGGGAGTCAGTCAGTAAATTTTGGGGGGACCATGTGCTGCTGCCCAGGATGCACAGCATACACCCTCGCCCCTGCTCACTTATCCACTTTAGATGTGGTATACTTGGGAAAGGGCAAAGAAAGATCACTTTTCATGGTAAGTTTTTTTATCTTGAGGGAAAGATTTTAGTGTTTTGTGAATTGTCTCTATAAAGTTCTATAGGAAATATTGAAATTCTGGCCTTGTGAAATATATTCCTACTAGTTACTTACCTGTTTTCCTTCCACCAGACTCCTGCTATCAATTTCTTCCCAAATGTTTGACAGTTAACCAGTGGGATAACTCATAGTTTCTAGCAATGGGTTAAGAGCATTGTGGTTGTCCCTATTAAGTGTTCTTTTCAAGCACAAAAGAATTTGCATTCATTGTGCTCCCTAGAGCCTGGACTATAGTTTGTTTATGTTTTCAACCCTGCCTTGATTATTTGGGAATAATAGGCAGTTGTAGAATCATAGCACTAAAAACTCTAAAATAAAATTTAGGCTAACTGCAGACTAACAGAGTCATTTTCCAGAACAAAGGAGGAGGACTTTGCAATTTGGATGAAATAAAGTATAAAGCTACAGTTCCTTTGGTGGGATCTTCATTTTTATTCACTTCTCTTCAGGGTTTTGTTTCCCGTCTCTTTGTATAACTCCCAATTACTTTCATTTTGTGTTCTAAAAGGAACATTTTAGGAAAACCCATACTGCTATAGAAATATGATGAATTATCTCTAAAATACTAACTTGCTTGGTGTTATTGAGCTTCGTGTATAAAATCCTTTTGGATAATGACATAGAAATTCATATTTCTTATTCTATACTTCTCCATCAAACAGTGAAATAACTTTACTTTTAATTAGAAAGATAGCTTTGAAAAATTAATCTTCACATTCTTAGCAATAGAATGATATTTACCAAAAGTGCATGGCTAACATCTATTTTAATATGAATTTTACTTTGTATTTTCCCATGGTTTTGCCAAATACATTTTGTCTAGCCCTTACTCTCTCTTCTGTAAGGTTTCATTCCTGTGTGCTTGAGTGTGAGCATACATGTGTTTGACCACCTTTTGCCATTATTCTGTCTGACCTATTTTCTGGCTTTGCTTCTAACATTCCATTGGATGTGTTTTTAACCCACTTGTATGGATGTTGCACAGAGGTTTCTACGGAAAAGACAAAGAACACAATCAATAGGAAAGTGAATTTGAAACTAGGAGCTTTGAAAATATATTCATTTTCCAAAGCAGAAAGTGAGCATAAATATATGCTTAATACATAAATACATACTTCAGGCAAGGCCAGCTACCCAGGGGCTGTGTGTTCATACCTGGTAATGTCTAGTGGAAGAAAGTGTCTACCTTAAAAACAGGATCAATGGGGCTAAGAATGAAGATGTAGTTTCTCTTCTAAGAAAGGTACTTCAATAATCCTTAAAATTAGGGGCCGGAGCCATAGCATAGTGATAGGGTGTTTGCCTTGCATGCTGCTGACCCAGGACAGACCTGGGTTTAATCCCTGGTGTCCCATTGGACCTTTAAGCCAGGAGTGATTTCTGAGTGCATAGCCAGGAGTAACCATTGAGCGTCAATGGGTGTGGCCCAAAAACCAAAAATAAAAAAGATAATAATCCTTAAAATTAAATTACCACAATCACTTGCATTTTCTTTATTCATTAGTTCATTGCAATGAACATTCCTGTTTAAATACAATATCTTATATGAAGTGCATATCTTTTTGTTTGCTTTTTGGGCCACAGCTTACTATACTATATATGTGTGTGTGTGTGTGTATAACTATACTATATATAGCCTACTATATTATAATCTATAATATATATGTAATTATACTATATACTATATTATACCATACCACATCATACCATGCCATGCCATGCCATCCCATAATCTCCTGGCTGTGCTCAGGGGGTAGTGTCAGGGATCACACAAACACCCTACACTATTTCTCCATAACAGGAAACACCAATTTAATCTTAATACCTTCTCCTTTTAAAAATAAAACATTTTTACTAAACATTTTAACTAAATCTAGCTCAACAGTAAAAAAGTACTTGCATAGGTGAGGTTCTTAGTTCCTTTTTTGGTGCTAAGAAACATAATAAAAAAGGTAAGAAAAATTATTTTCTTACTGTTTACTTAGTTGTGGCTATAAACATGGTCATATATCTTTTCAAATAAAACCTTTTTTCTTATGACCACTTTGTATTTCTTCAATATCATTATATATATATATATATATATCTTGGTTTTTGGGCCACACCCGGCATTGCTCAGGGGTTACTCCTGGCTGTCTGCTCAGAAATAGCTCCTGGTAGGCACGGGGGGACCATATGGGACACCGGGATTCGAACCAACCACCTTTGGTCCTGGATGTGCTGCTTGCAAGACAAACGCCGCTGTGCTATCTCTCCGGGCCTGCAATATCATTTCTTTTTTTTTTTTTTTTTTTTTTGGTTTTTGGGGCACACCCGGTGACGCTCAGGGGTTACTCCTGGCTATGCGCTCAGAAGTCGCTCCTGGCTTGGGGGACCATATGGGACGCCGGGGGATCGAACCGCGGTCCGTCTCCTAGGCTAGCGCAGGTAAGGCAGGCACCTTACCTCGAGCGCCACCGCCCGGCCCCGCAATATCATTTCTAATTGCATTGATTTCTACTAGATCATTATTTTAGACTTTCAATTTTATTTTCCAGCAGCTGGCACTTTTGTCATTCATTGAAAGCTGCTTGCTATGAAACTTTTGAGGAGTTTTCTTTCTAAACTAGGAAATGAATTTAGTGGAAAAGTATAAGTATTTACTGAGCATCTATTGTGTATAATATATTTCACAGGTATGCCTTATTTCATGGAAGTGATGTAAGGCAATATGGGCATTTTTATTGATTCCTCCAAACTTGAATTTTCCCATCTCTTGTTATTTACCTTTTAGTTAGTCTTCATGTTCTTTTCTGGGACTGATCTCAGTAATAAGAAGTGTGTCCTTGTTCAGTATTTAACTTTTTTCTATCTTTGCATTTTCAGGTAAGCTCTCTGGGCCAGCTTCATCATAACTCTTTCTCTGACACCATTTTGTAAGGCTCAGTTGGAGACCCCTCATATGCTCACTAAGCACCACCAGGAATAATTCCTGAGCACAAAGCCAGGAGTGACCCCCTAAGCATTGCTGTATGTGGCCACAAAAAAAACCAAACAAAAAGTTTGGATGATAATGGATGGAAATACTTTCATCACTAACTTTAGGAAATCTTTCCTTGATGTTGAAAAGCAATGCTCACATTGCCAGCATGTAAAACAATGGATAATTATAGCTCCTCCATTCTAAGCCTTAGAATAATTCTAAGTTCTTGGAAGATGATAATAATTGTGAGGCATATTATACTTTCAGTATTCATTACTCGGAAAATTTATGAACACAAAAACATAAGAAATCAGTAGCACTTTCATATGAATTAATTAATTTTCCTAAGATTGTGCAGTGTTTGGGCTGATTGATTTGGGCTCACTTCGGGATGTGAATTCCCATTTAATTAGTCAAAAATATGGTAAATGCAGTAGAAATGGGTTGACCATATATTTCTCTGTTCCCTAGTTCTCTAATTAGCACATGGAGCTATCTGTGTGCAGGCGTATTGTTAGTTATATTGTTAGAGCTGAAACAAAAGACATGTTTTTTGTGGTCTTGGATATGTTGGACTTACTTATGAAAACTGATTGTCCATACCTTTCATTTAATAATATTTTTATAAACATGAAGATATCTTAGTTCTTAAACTAGTCAAGATCAAAAAGACCATGTATTCTATTAGGGAAAGAAAATAGACTTGGTTCCCAGATGGGTAACTAACTTTATAATATTTTAGTAGCCTGTTTTCCCAGACTCTGCCTTTGACTCCAATTTATAAATTTTGGGTTTATTTTGAGGCACACCTGTTAGTATTCTGGAATACAATACTCTTGGTTCTATGCGGATTGTTCCTGATGGTGCAACTGGGATAAAACCAAGGCTTCCTACATACAAATGCCTGTACTTAGCCTGTTGAGCTCTTTGCTCCGGTTTATGAATATAGTCAATTCCAATAGGTATTTTGGTTTAAAGAACGGAATTACATCTCACCATATTGTGGCACTAGAACCCATGATGGTGGTTATAGAATTATGTTTTGTATGTATTTTGTTTAGATTTATAGGTAGAACTTTGTATAATGATATATTATTTGACTTCTTTCAACATCATAATAGTTACTAGCTTTTGTTTGTTTGGGGTCATATCCAGCAGTGCTAAAGGCCTACTCCTTACTCTACATTCAAGGATTATCCTAATAAGCCACGTGGGATGCTGGGGATTGAATCCATGTCTGTCCTGTACAAGGCAAATGTCCTACCCACTATACTATCTCTCTAGCCTCAATTAATAGTTTTTTATAGGTCCCTAATAGATGCCAGTGTATTTTTGTTCTTGATGCTTTCCAGTTTTGATAGGATTAAAAACTAAACAACCTGAGTTCAAGTCCAGGATCTTAGCAGCTATAGTCTATATAGGCCAGACTTCTTATCTGTCTGTCTGTCTCTCTGATTTGGAGGCCATCTCTGGAAAAGCTTAGGGGTTACTCCTGACTTTGCATTTAAGAATTGTCTTGAAGTGCTCAGGGGATGCCAGGGATCAAGTTTGATTTAACTACATGCAAGGCAAGCACCATACCTACTGTACTATCTTTCTAGCCCTCTCAGACTTCCTTTGTTTGTTTGTTTTGTTTTTGGGGCCACACCCATTTGATGCTCAGCGGTTATTCCTGGCTAAGCACTCAGAAATTGCCCCTGGCTTGGGGGAACCATATGGGACGCAGGGGGATCAAACCGCGGTCCTTCCTCGGCTAGCGCTTGCAAGGCAGACACTTTACCTCTAGCGCCACCTCTCTGGCCCCTCTCAGACTTCCTTTTAATATGGCCCTGAATTAAAATTTTTAAATCACTCTTCTTTCTTCAAGGTCAGGGAATGAACATAGTTAAGCAATGATCCAGTTTTAGAAATCAACAGAGGAACTGGAAATCATACCTTTATTTAGAGAAGGGGTAATGAGATTGTGTTTTTATTAGGAAAAAAATCCACAGATCATTTATCTCTTAATCATATGCAAATTTATTACCCAAAATTTGCATTGTGTTTGTGCTTTTACACACGTGCATTTGTGTGCACACATATTTGTACACACACTCACACACACACACACACACACAGATAGTGCTGAGACCAGATGGAGAATTTATCCTCTTTTTTTTCAAGAGTTATTTACCCCTTCCTATCTTCTTAAATTTCTCTTTATCTAATATGCCTTGGAGCTGCTCTCTGAGTAGGAGGGTTTTAGGATGCTTTCTCTTAAAGTGGAGAGAAGTTTGGATTGGAAAATTTGAATAGACTGAGGAACCGAGAATGAAAGTTGAGCTCTGATATAGGTAAGAGACAACTAAGGGGATGGCAACTCTTGTGTTCATCTCAGGGAGTATTTTGATTTTGGATTCTGGATCACAGATCATGTAGCTTGTTAATTAGGCATAGTGGTAAGGTAGAGAAAGGAAACTCAAAGGGACAAACAGATAATTGAAAACTAACTTTTATGAGTTTTGTGTGTCTACTAAGAGTGGCAGTGAGCTTGTGATAGTCAATTTAGAGTTGATATACCAAACACAGTTGTGGTTTGAATTTATTTTTTCTTTTGTGGATCCTTGAGTCTGGAACTAAATTCCAATGCCTAAATCCTTTTTAAAGTTTTCTCATCCTGTAAGAAAAAGAATTAGGGGCCATAGAAATGCCTTTTAAAGAACTAGAATACATACTTTGCATTCAGATGCCCTGAGTTCCATCTTCACTATTGTATGGTCTCTCATCCCCTTCCCTATATCCTCTCCCTTGTTATGCTCCCACTCCCCACAATAAGTTAAAGAAAACTAGAATTTAACTAAACTCTAATTTAGTAGTGATTTGATTGGTGGCATTTCCATAGATCCTCTTCTCATCTTCCAGATTTGGGTTTCTTTATGTGTGTGTGATATTTTGGTTTTTTTTTCCTATAAAAGTTTAGATCATGCAAATTCCCATTTTGTATACCTCTCATACTTGTACATGTTATATGATATTTATATATAGTTTATTTCTTGGAAGTAAGTGATTTTCCAAGTGCCCTGCTAAATTTGCACTGATAACAAAACAAAACAAAACACGGAAAATTCTCTCCTAAACAAAGTTCTGGAGTAAGAAATTCTGATCAGGGGCTAAAAATTACTTAAAATAATTCATATCTAAATCTGATTAGTCTTTCTGAATCAAACATAACATTTTAAAAGGGAAGCCCCTCACCCTTTTATCACTACAAGTGCTTTGTTGAGATCCTAATGCACAGAAACATTATAAACATTCCTGGGAGGAGAAATATTTAGCATAAACATTTGAGAATATTTACATTTTGAACTCCCTTTTTTATTTTTTTAGGTAAAATCAGAGTAGAGAGCAATTATGCTTAATAAAATTAAGTATGAAAGCAAGCCATCCCACTTCTAAATTTTGTGCTTTATATCAAGTCATTTTAGTTTCCTACTCCTGCTTCCTCAGAGATTTCTGCAGTGTTGGGTGTGGTGTGGAAGGATGTGAACCTAAAGCCTTTCTCCCTCCTGCTCTGTCAGTAAAAAATGTGGATCTGTAGCACATCACACACAGTGAACTGAATTCCCTTTGGAATTCCTTTGTTCTTGCCTTCATTGCCAGTGAAGTTAAGTTGTGCCAGCAAATCTTATCATGAAAGCACAAGTCTGTGTCCCACCCGGCTGCTCAATCCTCATGAATCTGCTGTGGATAGTCACACTAACTTTCCCCAGAAACTCCTGCTCAGTTTCCATCCAGTCCCTGGCTAGATATTGCACCCTCAATCACCCTATCCCAGTTTAGCCATTTTCAGCCTCCATTCCACTTCTTTTCTGTTAATCCCCCAGTCTTTGATACCTTTCAGATACCAAGATGCCATGTCTGGTTTGGGCACAGCTGCCTTCTATCATTGGCTGACTTTAATCAGCCAAGGATACAGAAGCTAATCAGAATGGGAATGCCACATGCAGACCCAAGTGGAGGCTGAAGGCCCTGGTGTGATTCTTCTGCTCATTGTTCCTTAATGAGACCATCTAGCTCTGGCAGTGACTTCATCCTGGTGTTTATGACTGAATAGAATAAAAGTTCCATCTTATCACTGTTCCAACTTACCACAGTTGATTTGTAGTATGGATTTTCATCTCCTTTATATCCTTTATGACTAGATGAAATTAAAAGTTCCATCTTATCACTTTACAGTTGCTTTGTAGTTGGGGTTTTCATCTCCTTTATTCCTTAATAATTATTTCTTAAAAACAAGTTCTTTGTTTCATTTAGGGAAAATTTCATAAGTAACCAAAAACCTGGCAGGGTCAGTTAAGGCTACATCTTTATCTGAGTCATAAAGCAGTTAGTACACTCTCATAGTTCAGTGCAATGTCTTCCTTTAAATATAGTCCTTTCTCCAAACATTTTTTTTTGGTGGTGGTGGTGGTGGTGGAGGAGTGAGCGGACCACACCTGGACCTGCTCAGGACTTTCTTTTCACTCTGTGCTCAGAAGTCAGTCGTGGCATTGCTTAGAGAACCAGATTTGGGGCTGGAGATGGAAATTGGGAGTCAACTGCATACTATGCAAGTACCTTAACCTCTGTATTATTTCTTTGGCCCAGATTCTAATTTTATTCATTATTCTGATTTAGAAAAAAATGATATTTCAATCAGATAATATGTTATAAATATCATAATATAAGATAATATAAATGCTATAAATAAGCATTATAAGATGGACTATTTTGCCTGAAGTTTTATTCTGACTTTGAAAAACTGCAAATTAAACTGATTTTTAAAGAGAATTCAAGAAAAATTGGTGTCTTGGTGCAGGTGCTTAGTCTTTATTACAGAACAGACACAGCAGAATTCCCAGGAAAAATTGTCAGAGTTCTGTTTCCCATATGGCTTGGATTATCCTGTCACAATTTGCATAGAGCTAGGGATATAAATCTTGTATTTCATGGAAAGGACCACAGTATAAAGTATTTTCATGTCATAGTTGGTACTTGGCAACTTCAAGGACCACTTATCTTGATTTTATTTTTCTTAACGCATATATGAGGGCTTTTTTACGTAAAAGATGTTTTGATGCAATTTTTTTTACAGAATTAATATTCTCAGCTTCCAGAAAATTATAAGCTTTTCAGCAATTTATACTCCTTTTAAAAAAATAATTAAGGGATGTAGTATTGTCTGATAGCTTGTTAAGAAAGTTAAGTAGTGACATTAATCCCCTTCTTTACCATTGGTATTAGAGTCAAGCATCGTGGATCCAGTAGTAAAATACAAATGGAAAGTGTCAACAGACACACAACAGCAAAGTATTTGACATTTCAACATCTTATAAAGCACTAGAGGCAGGATTTTCAATTTTTTTTTATGTAGAAAACAGTAATTAGATGCCAGTGTAAGTCATAATGAGATCCATAGATACTTACAAAATATAATGAAAGTATGACTTTTTAAGACTATTAACTGCTAACAATAGAAAAGGCAATTAAATGAGACAAGTCCCAATATTTTTATCTATTAGGCGGCTCTCTAGATGTCCACCTTCAACAAGCATGATATACAAAACTCCGAATTAACTAGAAAGGCCTATTTGTAGGAAGACAGTTTGGAGATACTCAAGTTCTTTCTTTCTCTTCCCCAGAATGTGGTTGCTACTTGTGCTGTCGCAAATCAATGGTTCTCTATTTTCCTGGCATAATGGGACTTTTTTTTTTTTCTTAAAATATTTCTTAGCAGGGGCCAGCGAGGTAGCGCTAGAGGTAAGGTGTCTGTCTTGCAATCGCTAGCCAAGGAAGGACTGTGGTTCAATTCCCGGCGCCCCATGTGGTCCCCCCAAGCCAGGGGCAATTTCTGAGCATTTAGCCAGGAGTAACCCCTGAGCATCAAACGGGTGTGGCCCTAAAATCAAAAAAAAATTTTTTTTCACTCCCACTTGGAGCTGGAGAGGTGGCACTAGAGGTAAGAGAGCATCAAACGGGTGTGGCCGCCTCAAAACAAAACAAAACAAAATATATATTTCTTTTTCTTTTGGGGGGGGGCCACACCCGTTTGATGCTCAGGGGTTACTCCTGGCTATACACTCAGAAGTCACTCCTGGCTTGGGGGGACCATATGGCATGCCAGGGGATTGAACCACGGTCCGTCCTACGCTAGTGCTTGCAAGGCAGACACCTTACCTCTAGCGCCACCTTTCCGGCCCCATTTTTTTTTTTTTTTTTTTTTTTTTGGTTTTTGGGCCACACCCGGCAGTGCTCATGAGTTACTCCTGGCTGTCTGCTCAGAAATAGCTCCTGGCAGGCACGGGGGACCATATGGGACACTGGGATTCGAACCAACCACCTTTGGTCCTGGATCGGCTGCTTGCAAGGCAAACACCACTGTGCTATCTCTCCGGGCCCAAAAATATATATTTCTTAGCGAGAAAAAAATAAGTTAAAACAATAAAAACTTTTCTTAGCTGAAGTTTTCACTGTGAGATATATTAGGTGACCTCATCTTTTTGTCCCTGGAAAACTGTAGATTTATTGGAATTATTGAATCAAATCTGCAGAAATAACTATTTCTGTATTTGTTGTTTGTTTGATATTTTGTGTCAGGGATCAAAGACTTTATTGAGGTGAATTATGCATATTAGCTCAGTACTATATCCTGGCTGTTTCTAAATTGTTCAGCAAAATGTTCTATTATTTTTACTTTGAGCCATTATTGTATTCATTTGGTACTCCTTTGCTCTCGGCAGTAAGCAAGGAAAAGTGAGCTACTTCTTTGTAGGCTTTTGACACCCTAATAATAGTTAAAATTTGTTGTTTCCCTTCCATTTACCAACTTCAACTCTTACACTTCTCTCTCTCTCTCTCTCTTTCTCTTTCTCTCTCTCTCTCTCTCTTTCTCTCGTGTGTTTGTGCCTTAGAGTCTTCTCTTTTTCCACTGTCACATAATTGAAGTAAAGAACAGTGTCCTTATTACATACAATGTATTACATACATTTTGCTCTTTCTGAAAGAAGCAGGGTAAATTGGTGACAACTGAGAGACCAGGAAAAAATGGGCATGAAATTTGTGGGAAGTGGTTGGCTACAGAGTCTTGCACATCTTTCCTCTCTTACTCCTCCATAGGAACCCCACACTCTTTAAGCACAGCGCAGGATTCATGGTTGCTTTTATTTAATTAATACTGGAGACACTAACAGGTCCCTATTGCCCAGCTAATGGTGGACTTTCAAGAATTGAGACTTGACCCATTGGTGAGCTAGATAGAGAAAAAATATGCTTGCTACTGTTGGGATGGACAGCAGAACACTTTGGCTGACTTTTCCACTATTCTTGCATTTTTCTTTTTCCAGTTAGGCATATGCCTAACTGCTCAGAAATCACTTCTAGTGTTTCTTAAAGACTGTAAATGATACGAGTGATCGTATCAAGTAAGTGCAAGGCAAATGCTATATCCACTGTACTATCTCTGACGCATGCCTATTTTTCTTTTTTCTTTTTTTTTATTTTGTTGAAACTATTGTGATTTATAAAGTTCTTCATAGTTGGATTTCATTTATATAATGAATCAAGGCCAATCCCACCACTCGTGTCCACCTCCCTCCACCGAAGTTTCCATACCATTCCCCTTATACATTTTAAGTTTAGATCATTAAAGTTTGGATCTCTTGATTCCATTGTTGTTGCCTTTGACTTGGATATTTAGTTCTGTTGTTTTTTTTTTATACCACCAATGCACCTGACTCCCATCCTTTCATATTTGTGTTTCCCCTCTTCCACTCAGTTTCTTTCCTTCTCCTTGCTATACTGTGGGGCCAAGGGTGTTCGAGACAACTCTCATTACACCATTGCATCTATTCATGCAGCTAATTCTAAAGACCACATATAAGTGATATTATTCTGTATGCTTCTTCTGTAATGCTTATTTTTCTTGAAGTCTCAAACAGAACTTGGTAAATTTATAATTGCTATCTCGTTTATCTCTCTGTCCATCTTTCCATCCCCTCTTGCTACATTTGACTTTCATAGTGATTATGGAGGAATTCTTTATTTGTAAAGTCAAGTGAACTTTTCTGTTGAAAATATTCTCTTGGGGTAACTGGAGATGCTCAGGACTTAATCATGGCTCTCTACTCAGGAATGTCTCTCTGAGTGCTTAGTTGACCATATACAGTGCCAAGAATTGAACCCAGGTTTGGCCACATTAAATGACCAAATAGTATCTTATTTCTCTGGGCCCCAGTTAGCATAACCTTGAAAACTCATGATAATGACTGGAAACATGGCTGAACAGTAGACCATGCGTAAGACAATGGCCTCCTCATTTATTTTACATAGTTATTGCCCTCATAGATTTCCTTGATTACTTTGGATCTTTTGCTTGCTTTCTTTTTTCTTTTTTTTTTTTTGGTTTTTGAGTGCCACAATGGTGACACTCCTGGCTATGCACTCAGAAATCATTCCTGGCTCAGGGAATCATATGGGTCACCAGGGATTGAACCCAGGTTTATCCTAGGTCAGCCATTTGCAAGGCAAATGCCCTACCACTATGCTATCACTGCAGCCCTGATATTTTGCTTTCTTGTATACATTTTAGAATCTGCTTATGAATGTATATAGTCACATTCATACTTTGAATCTACTGTGAATTTATTGAGGTTTTTTTAACCTAGAATTTCTCCCAACTTTACTGTTGCTATCCAATAAGCATGATTAACTTCTGAGATATAGTGACAACACAAACCTCTGGGTGGCATGCAGGTACTCGTATTCTCTCAAATAACTACATTGTACTTTTGGACTTGATTTTGGATGTGTATTTGTTAGACCCATTCTAGCAGTGGGATTTCCACCACTTCCATTACACTCCAATTGTTAAACTGAATTGAACTTTACTTTCTACCCTTTATGAAGCAGGTTGCATGCTATTGATGAGCAAGCAAAAAGCAGGTGGTACTTGCCTGTTTAAAGATTTTTTTTGCACTAACACATACACACACACACACACACACAAAACTTTAGAGAAGATTCACCCAATCTCATTTCCTCCCCCAACAAGATCACTACTTTTGAGATGAACTCATGACTCAAAAGGAAAAGAATTTCTTTTTTCTCAGTATCTTCTTGTAGTATTAATATCAGTTGTATTTCTTCACATGCTAAAACAAGTAAGACCTTAAATCCTTAGGGAAACTGCACACCACCATTTTCCACCATATTATTTATTTGTCCTTGAAAACCCATGAGAAATAAAAGTACATGTGAACAAACAGGCATGTAGCAAATTAAATGCTTGTGGCACTTTTATGAGCTTGCATGTGCATTTGTGCAATGAGAGCAATTATTCCTTCATGAAGCTCTAGGGATTTTGGTTTTTCTGGGTAGAAGATTTTTACTTCTTGTAATCTTACAAAGACAGCATTCATTATTAGAGGCAACTTTAGGTGAGTGCCTTTTGTAAAATAATTAGTTAGAACCAATTTATTTACTCAGATAGGAATTTTTATAAGGATACCATGGGGGGTACATTATTATAGCTTCTTAATTCCTAAATATTAGGAAAAAATGATGAAGCTAGAAGGTGAAAGGATTATTAGATGTTAATGAAGCCAGTTTTTTTGACCTGGTTATTTGTTTAAATAGTTTTCAAAGCTCCTTCCTGCTTTTCTCTGAGCTTCTCATCCTTATATTTATCCCCTCCTCCCCTTATAAATGGTGTTGCATAGAAGGAGAGAAGGAGATTCCATTAGGAATTTTCTCAGAATATTATCTTTGCCCATGACACCTCTTGTCAGATGCTGGGGTGACCCTCCTTCAAGGTATGGACGTAGATCAGCCTTGCTACTTCTGATAAAAGATTTATTATGCCAATGCATAGGACTCTTCCTTTTGCCACAAAGGACTGCTTCTCTCTGGCCCCTTGCGATAGAGGTCATTGTTTTGAGTTATCTGTTTTCTGTCAGAAATTCACTGTGGGGGGAAATGAAATTTGAGAATATAGTTAGATTCCTGTGTCAGATTAGGTTGCTCTGAAATTGCCCATTTCAACCTCCATAACTTTAACCCTTCGCTACAGTGCCTTCACTCAGTTTTATTTCACTTTTGTGTGCTTTTATTGACATTTTACATCAGGACTGTATATAAATCACATTGTTGCAGGTTTTGTAAGGCATTTCTGAAAAGATGGACTGCTGTGCCTTTATGCATTTTAGGTAATTCGTTTCTTATAATGTAGTTTTAAGAATAATTTGTTAGAGGATAAAAGAATTTTTCTTAGAAATAGCAGTGATTATTAAGATAAAAGTAAAGGTGCTTGCCTTTGCTAAACCACACAAGGTATAAATTTAGAAACTATATTTTCAATGAAATTATATTATGAAACTTGTATTTTAGTTCATTTTGAAAAAGTCATATTTTGTCAAATTCTTAAGTCAACTAAACTGAAGAGTGAACATTTTTTTGTTTTGTTTTGTTTTGTTACTGGGCTACTTTTGGCTTTACATTTAGAATCACTCTTGGCAGTATACCTGGGAGATCATACGGAATGTTAGGAATGGGATGTGTGTCAGCTGCATAACTATGTGCAGGCAAATGCCCTACCTGCTGTACTATTTTTTCAGCCCCCAAAGGAACATTTAAGATTATCTTTATTTTTTCCTTTTCTTTCCTTTTTTACTTTTTATTTATTTTTGTTGTTTTGAACACATCCAGCAATACTCAGGGGTTACACTTAGGTCTGTACTCCTGAATCACTTCAGGCAGGCTGTTGGGACCATATGGGATGCTGGGGATCAAACTTGCATTGATTGTATGCAAGGCAAGTGCCCTACAAACTGTACTGTCACTCTGGCCCTAAGATAGCCTTTTTTACTTTTCTTGGCTTCACTCTTTGGTAGCATCTCAATTAAATACATCTAGCTATAGTGGCTTGGTTGTTATTAAAGGAACATAGAGATGTGAAAAGACATTTGTGTTTCATTTAGTGTATTCAAAAGTTAGTCATGAAATACAATCAATGAAAACTATAGAAGCAAATAAGTAAAATCCCATTCCCCAGAGTTACAGATTATTAATAATTTTTGGTAGTTACATGACAGAGACAAGCTAGTGAAGCTTAATGCTTTTTTAAATTTTTATTAAACACTATATTTACAAGATTATTTACCCTAGTTTGTTTTTTTTTCTCACAGATATAGTTGTTTATGACTTACAGTCATACAATGTAAAACAACCTTCACCAGTATGCATTTCCAACCACCAGTGTCAACAGATTACTTCTCACCCTCCTTGATGCCTCTCCCCTCCCTTTTACCCTCCAGAGAGATAGCATGGAGGTGGGGCATTTGCCTTGCATGCAGAAGGATGGTGGTTCAAATCCCGGCATCCTTTATGGTCCTCCAAGCCTGCCAGGAGCGATTTCTTAGCGTATAGCCAGGAGTAACCCCTGAG
This sequence comes from Suncus etruscus, assembly GCF_024139225.1. Taxonomy (NCBI): domain Eukaryota; kingdom Metazoa; phylum Chordata; class Mammalia; order Eulipotyphla; family Soricidae; genus Suncus; species Suncus etruscus. The sequence goes on from NC_064848.1 coordinate 33,403,286, forward strand.
CACTGCCAGGTGTTACCCTCCCCCCCCCAAAAAAAAAACCTTTTACTCTCCCCTGCCTGCTTCTTGGACAGGGAATTTCTTTCTTTCTCTCTCTTTTATTTTTTTCACACTGTAGTTTGCACTACTGTTAATGAAGGGGTGCATGCATGTCCTTTGCATAGTAGAATCTTCTCTATTCTAACTTCACTCTCTGTTCTTTGTGGCAACCTTTTCTTTCATAGCATAGCCCTCTTAATCCTCATCTCTATTGACTCTGAATAGCATCCCCACACTGTCTATTATTTTCTTTATATCCCACAGATATGTGAGATTTTTCTGTTTATCCCTTTCCCTCTGACTCATTTCACTCAGCAAAATAATCTCCCATGTTCTCCCATATATAAACAAATTTCATGACTGAAGTTTTCCTAATGGCTGCATAGTATTCCATTGTGTGTGTGTGTGTGTGTGTGTGTGTGTGTGTGTGTGTGTGTGCGCGCGCGCGCGCATGCTTGCATATCAATTTCCTTAGCCACTCATCTATTCTCAGGCACCTGGGTTGTTTCCAGATTTTGGCTATTGTAAATAGTATTGCAATGAATATAGGCATGCAGAAGACATTTTTATATTGAGTTTTTATGTTTCTAGATTATATCCTTAAGAGTGGTATAACTGGGTCACATGGGAACTCAACTTCTAGCTTTTGGGGGGGGGGTTGATTTCCATAAAGGCAAGGATTGACTAAATGGCATTTCCACCAGCAGTGAATGAGAGTTCCTTTTCCCCCACATCCACATCAATACTAACTGTTCTTGTTCTTTGTGATGTATGCCATTCTCTGTAGTGTGAGATGATACCTTATTGTTTTGATTTGGATCTCCCTGATGATTAGGGGTGGGGAGCATTTATTGTTCCAAATGAATTTCAGGAGTGTTTCATCCACTTCTTTTTGGAGGTGGGATAGATGTTTGGGCCACACTTGGCAGTACACAGTGTTGAGGCTCTGCACTCAGAACTCACTTGTGGTGGGTTCCAGGGACCATATGGGATGCAGGGGATCAAATCTGGGTTGGTCCTAGGTCAGCTGTGTGCAAATGCTCTACCATTGTGCTATCCCTTAGGCCCCTGTTTGATCCACTTCTTTTAAAAATGTCTTGAGATGTTGGAAAATGCTGCTTTTACCCCAAATAAAGGCAATCCCCAGATTCCTTTTTCCTTTTCACAAATACCTTTGATTGTAGAGGCATGCAGCATGCATGACTCCATTTATTAGGGTAGCACGCACCAGACGTGGCTTTTGGCTTTCCTGTTGCAGTTCCTAATTTTCCTCCCAAGAAAATCTGCCAGAAGGCCCGTTGGAGAAGTCAATCATTGACCCTTGCATGGATTACTGGCTATATTTCTGACATGGCTGTGACATTCCATTTTCTCTTTTCCTTTTATTTGATTTTGTCTCCTTTTCTACTACAGAAATTCGGCCTTAGCTATCCTGCAGTCACAAAGAAATTTCAGTACCAAAGAAAGCCCACCAAAAGCTCCCCACTGGCTAGTTTATTTGTAACTCTTACTTCGAGTATAACCTGGCGCCAGCAGCTTGTTATTCTGAGTCTAGCTCCATGATGGTAAACAATTATTTCCATCCCCCCAAAAATTCATTTTCCAGACACTGCAAATACATTTCTTTCAGACCGGCTTCTCTCCTCCTGTTTCTTGAAAAACCTGTTTTTTGCTAACCCAAAAAACATCTCCAACTCATGTTATTGCCTTACCTCTAGCAGGGCTCTTTCTCACCTACATCGGGTAGTTATTTGATATATAGATTCTAGGGTCCAGTACCATTGTGTTGTCCCTCCTAAGGTTCCTCTGCCCTTTGTTTTCTCTGAAATTACCTTGCATACCAGAGTTGTGCTTAAAATGTCATAGGCTAAAAAGTAAAATTGTCTCTCGTCTCATAGACGTGGGTCCCCATACAATGCATTTTGTGTGGTCTCAATTATTTCATATTTCATATTTGTCCGCCTCATGTATCCGCTTTCTTCCATGAAGGTTTTATGACCCCACTAAGGTTTTGCTTAGGGACACAAGACGTCTGCAGCATTTGCTATATAAAATTTCACCTAGACTAGTTTAACCATTGTTTCTCATTCAGCCTCCCCTGCCCAGTCTGGATTTGAAATGGTAAATAGGTTTCAATTTTGCAGGCCCAGACACCACTAGGATAGAAGCCACTTGATTCTATGATTCTCTGCCTCATGACTGTCTTGGTTTTTATTGATTTGCACAGTGACCCTGCTTTGAACAACTTATCCAGTGTTGGAAATATGACATGGAATTATTTACAATAGGTATCCTTAGAGGGATTGCATTTAATCTATACAATGCTTTGTGGAGTATCACCATTTTAGTAGTGTTACCATCCCAATCCATGAACAGGGTATATCACCATTTTCTTATATCCTCTTTTAATTCTTAAAGCAGTGTTTTGCAATTTTCTTTGTATAAGTCTTTCAACTCTTTAGTTAAGTTGACTCCAGTGTACTTGATTTTCTGAGGCACAGTTTCAAATGGGATTGTTTTATTAATGTCTCTTCTCTTTCATTATTTGTATATAAAAATGTCATGGATTTTTGTGTGTTAATTTTGTAGCCTGCCAATTCACTATAAAAAATCTATTGTTTATAGAAGTTTTTGGTGGAGTCTTTAGATTTTCTAAATATAGTATTATGCCATATGTAAACATTGAGAGCTTGACTTTTTCCTTTCCCATTTGGATGTTCTTGATATCTTTTTCTTGTCAGACTGCTATGGCAAGTATTTTCTTTATATGTTGAATAGAAGTGGTGAAAGGAGTCAACCATGTCTTGTGCCATATCTTAGAGGAAAAGATTTTAGTTTTATCACATTGAGCATAATATTTGGCATGGGCTTGTGATTAATAGCCTTGATTATATTGAGAAAAGTTTCTTCCATTTCCATCTTATTGAGTTTTTATCATGAATGGGTATTGGACCTTACAAAATGTTTTTTCAGCATCTATTGATATGATCATATGATTTTTATTTTTCCTTTTATCGATATGGTATTGATATGGCTGATTGACTTTAATATATAAAATTATCATTGCATCTCTGGAATGAAACCTACTTGTTCATGGTGTATGATTTTCTTGATGAGCCATTGGATCCTATTTGCTAGAATATTGTTGAGAATCTTTGTGTTCATCAATGATATCGACCTGTAGTGCTCTTTTATTTTGACAACTCTACTTTTGGTGTGAGGATGATATTAGCTTCATAGAAACTATTTTAGAATGTTTCTGTTTCCTCAATTTCCTGGAAGAGCCTTAAAAGAATCTGCAATAGGTTCTCTTGAAAAGTTTGAAAGAATTCTCTAGTGAATCTGTCTGGCCCTGGGCTTTTGCTTTTGGGAAGCCTTTTGATTACCTTTTTTAATTTCCCCAATAGTGATAAGTCTGCTCAGATATTGCAGATCATCTTGGTTTAATTTTGAGAGGTTATAATGGTCCAAGAATTTAATTTATTCATTTCTTCCAGGTTCTTGTTTTGTGGCATAAAGTTTCTCAAAGGAACTTCTGATTACCCTTTGAATTTCTGCACTATCTGTAGTAACCTCTCTTTTCATTTCTAATTTGGTTTACTAAGTTTCTCTTTCTTTCTGACATTTGTTAGTGGTTTATCAATTTTGTTTATTTTTTTTTTCAAAGAACCAACTCTTGATTTCATTGATCTTTTGGATTTGGGGGTGAGGGGAAGGTTCCAGTTCATTAATCTCTGGGCTTTTTTTTCTGGTTAATTTTATTGATCACTTTTCAGTTTTTACTCTATGTCATTAAGTTATTTATGTAGGCTTTTTTTTTCCTTCCATGATGAATGCTTGCAAGGCTATCAATTTCCCTCTTAATTGTTTAAATATTTTGCTGGCCCCTCATTGGCTGCATATATGTTTAGGTGTGTGATTTCTTCTTGTTGTACATAACCCCAGATTATTAAGAAATGTCCATCTCTGTCCCTTAGAACCTTTTTAAGGTTAAAATCTGTGTAATCTGATATTAGTATGGCCATCTCAGCCTTGTGAAGGGAGTTGTTTGCTTGAATAATTGTCCTCCAACCTTTAACTTTAATTTATGTTTGCTCTGACTATTCACGTGTGTTTCTTGCCAGCTGCAAAATTTTTTATTAATATTTTGATCAATTATGCCATTCTGTGTCTCTTAATTGGTGCATTTAGTCTACTGATGTTGAGATAAATATTTGATACTATTGTCATCTTTTTGTAGCGGTTTCATGTGTTTGTTGGGTTTGTCTTGCTTTAACGTAGCACCCCTTCTGTTCTTCTTTTAAGGTTGGTTTTGAGTCTAAAGTTTCTGAGCTGTTTATCCTTGATGCTGTGTATCCTTCCTTCAGACCTGAATGAAAGTCTGGCTGTGTGAAGTATTCTTAGTGAAGCATTCATTTCATTAAGTTTTGTCTACACTGCCCTCAGGCCCTGAGAGTAGTTTGTGATAAATTTGCTGTAAATCTTAATGATGTGTCTTTGTATTTAATTTTCCTTTTTGATTGTGCTGCTTTCAGTATCTATTCCTTTCCTTGTTTTTCATCAGTGTGACTAGTATATGCCTCGGGGTACTTTTCTTTGGAACTCTTTTAGCTGGTACTCTTTGGACATCCAGGATGTTGGTTGCATTCACTCTTTAGTTCTGGAAATTTCTCAGAAATGATGTCCTTGACTGTTGATTCTTTATAGATGTTTTCTTGCTGGGACTCTGGGTCCCCAGTGATTTGATTCCTATGTAGTTTTTATTGCGTTATCCTAGAATTCTATTGTTGTCTGTTAGCCTTTTCTGAGCATTTTTTTTCTAAGCTCCTCTGTTGTATGGAGGTATTATGCAGCTAATCTACTTTGCTGATTCTGTGCTCAGGAGCTGCTACTCTGCTAGTGAGGCTTTTCTGTAAGCTTTTCATTTCACTTACCATGGTTTTCGGCCCTGTATTTTCTGTTTGAATTTCACTTTTCTACTCTCATCTTCTTGAGTCTTCTGGTTTTAGTTTCTTTAAGTTCTTTGACAATCTTAACATTTCCTATTATTCCTGATTAGTGATATTGTATAGGTGGCTGGAGTTGGTTGGGCCTCCAGAAATAACATACTCAGTAACAAAGTGTGTTTGGGTCCCGTAGTTTTCCCATTATGAAGTTTGTAGTATGGTACTGTTGAATGTTGTGATGCAGCCCCATGACTGGAGGAAATGTGCATCCATTTAGCAAAGCAGAATGGTTGCGCTGTTTCTGGTCTCACATACTCTAGCATTCAGCTGGATTCCTACTAGGGCTTTATTTCCCCCCCCCCCCCCAGTAACATGAACAGGCATCTAAATCTCAGTTTATTTATCACAGCTCGATTGAACTGGAGCTTTTAACATCCAAACTCTGAACACTGCCTTCATCTGCTCCTGTTGATCTTACACACCTCATATGGATTTGGTTTTTAAAACCAAATATTTATTTCCTTTGTGATTTTGTTGATTGCCAATTTTGTCTGTCAAAGCTGAATGATTTTCTGTTTTGTTTTTGTTTTTGTTTTGTTTTTGTTTGTTTGGTTTTTTTGCTGGCTCCCTTGTTCATCTGTGATAAGCTGTAATATAGCTTCATTTTCTTTACGGGTTTCTTTTTTATATATAGTGCCTCTACTTTGGTGGATGTAGTCTCTCAAAACTTTGCTTTTGTCCATGTAATATTCTAGGACCCCTTGAAATAAAGCAGAAGTATGCAAGGCCCTTTGAGCAAAATATTTCAGATTGCCAACACAGGCTCTGCTACAGACTTAATTCATATTCCACATTTAGGGAAACAGACTAGACCTCAGTGGAAGAGACTTCAGATGCACATTGTGGAAACAAGATATGAAAATGTATGTGTAGTTTTTCATTTTTCAGTTTGCCACTGTGTGTGTGCAGGTATGTGTGTATATATCCCATGCAAGTATTTTCTTGAATATACATAAATCTAGTAGGCTATATATGAATTATACAGTCCACAATTTGTTTGCAAGTGAGAGAACTCCCAAGAAATGCTGGGTTGAGTTTGGGCCACTTCTAATGATTATCAGTCAGCTGGACTGGTGGTTCATTGTGGGTACCGGAAGTGTTGCAGTGTTGTAGGGGCCCTGTTGTGCTACAAAAGCCACCATAGCAGTACTTGTGGGTACACTTTATATCTTTAGATAAACTCTAAATATAAGATACTAATTTACTTTTGTGGGTGCACTTGGGGGGGTTATATCAGGGTTATTTGGGGGAGTTTGATTAATTCATTGATGAATATGTATTGAAAACTCTTGTCTGTTACTCATACGTAGGAATGTTGATAATAACTTTTTCCCCATCACATCCTTAATGTCTTAAAACTAATTCTAGCTTTTTTTTTTAAGTTGTTATGGGGTTGGAGTGATAGCACAGTGGGTAATGCATTTGCTTTGCATGCAGCTGTCCTTTGTTTGATCCCCAGCATCCCAAATGGCCCCCATGAGCCTGTCAGGAGTGATTTTTAAGTGCACAGCCAGAAATAACCCTGAGTGCCACCGAGTTTGGCCCAAAAACCAAACCAAAGCAAACAAAAATCCACAAGAATTTTATATGGCCTTTTAGTTTAGTTTTGTTTTTGAATCAATGTTTATTCATTTCTGTTTAGTGTGAATATGTGAAGAAAATGTGACTTCCAGTGCCTTAACCTATACACTAATTTTCAAAAATCCCACAACCATTTCTTTATCTGATGAAGTCCCTTGCCTAACATTTTTCTTCTCTGATCGGAAATGACATTCTTAGCATCAATAAATTTTAGGCTTTTCCAACAGGAAATATTTTTGAGGATGTATAATCAGTTATGAGCTATGCTTGTCAATAAATTTTTCCTGCAAATAAATCAATAATTCTATCAAAATAGTTTTATGAAAAGAATCTGTATTCTTTGTACTTGCCAATGAAATGGTCATGTTTGAAGCTTATGAAAATTTTTATTTAGATGGAGGCTGTTTATTTAATTTTGTGTTGGCTCTTTTTCCATCCATCCATATTATTTGCATAACATGTCCAAGGCAGGAAAAAAATGATTATGTTCCAAAGGCAACCTATTTTGTTTTTTTGGGGGGTTTTTTTGTTTTTGTTTTTGGGTCACACCCGCCTGTACTCAGGGGTTACTCCTGGCTGTCTGCTCAGAAATAGCTCCTGGCAGGCATGGGGGACCATATGGGACACCGGGATTTGAACCAACCACCTTTGGTCCTGGATCGGCTGCTTGCAAGGCAAACGCCGCTGTGCTGTCTCTCCGGGCCCACAACCTATTTTCTTATCAAGTTTGTATCACCTTTAATTTCCCTTGACTGACTGTTTCTATTTGCCAGATTCTGTGAATATCTTCATAAGCCCTTTTCATTCCCCTTTCTATATCCCATGATGAGATTGTCTCCCTAAAACTCTTTGCTTTTCTTTGTCATTTTCAATGCAATGAAAAAATACAATCAAATTTCTCCCATTTTGAAAAATGAATCTGCACCTGTCTTCACAATCCTCACATATTGTCATTTGTTCATTATTCCTCTTATAATAACAGTCTTAGACATACTGTACTAGGTACCATGGACAAAAAGACAAATTGATACTGACCTGTGAATCGTTCTGAGGAGGAAGGATAGTCATTGACTGACATTTGGCCAGTACTAGGTGAGAGGTGTAAGAAAAGGCTTTGGAAGAGCCATGGGAGGTGTGGAGAGGAGGCCACATTAGTTTTTCTGTAAACTATGCACAAGTGATAGACAATAATTAGAGTTAGACATGGTTCAGGTTAAGAAGCCAGGAGAAAGATGATTTGGGATTGGTTTTAGATTTTTTTTTTTTGGTATGAAATCTGGGTGCTTTTTATTTACATGTGACAATGATGGAGGTATTTATGATTACGGTCTCAGGTATTCTGTTTCCTAAAGTAAAACTAGTTGATATTTGCTTAACACCAGCTTCCATTTTGGAAAATAAGTGACTCTTGGTAAAGACGCAATGAGTAGGTGAGTATTTCATATTATTAATATCCCTGCAAATTTTTATAGAAAAATTTTGAAATTATTCTTCAATAAAAGTTAAAAAATAAAAATTTATCCCGAGCAAAATAGTGATCGTTACTTTTTAAAATAATTATTTCTTTTATTTTCTATCCTTTCCTCATCCTCTTCCTGTTTTCTTCATCTCTTCCTCTGTTCTTTCTTTAGAAGTCCAAACCTGGTGAAAAGGGCATCTGCATAGGGCAGACAGTCATCACCAAGCACCGGAACACCCGCTATTACAGCTGCAGAGTGATTGCTGTTACCTCACAGACCTTCTATGAGGTTGTGTTTGATGATGGCTCCTTCAGCAGAGACACTTTCCCTGAGGATATCGTGGTATGTATCTGGAGCGCCTGCTCCCCATTTCCTTTTTGTATCATAAACGCTGCTGGGACACTTAGAAATTTTTGGATTGAGTAGTAACTTGTTTCTTGTTTCTTTTCACTGTAGCAACCTGTTGTTTCCTAGACTAGGCCTCATCTTCTTGCTACATCAACCCCAGTTGAGTTCATTTTCCTCTTCCCAGATTCTCTTTGTTAAAGGAGATAGTGCGTGTGGACCAGAACCAAAATGCCAGTGTACTTTTTCTGTTACAAAGTGTGGGCATATTTGAATTCCTTTGTTACTTTAATTACATGCTTAACCCAAGACAGTAGCTTTTATTAATTTGACCTTACATATTGTGACATGTGACTTGAATCTTGTAGCGCTTTCAAATGGGAACAACAAAATTCACAGAGAAAAAAACACTGTGGGTTTCTTCCTACCTTATATGTCTCTGTTCTCTGGTTATAAATGGTTTTTGTTCTCTCCCAGGACAAGAACCATGGCTCTGTAGCCAAATTCTGGAAAGGTTGCTTTTTCCAAAATAGACCTATTTTGCATGATATCAGAAAAATATTCCTGCTTCTATGTTCCTTCATTACCTCAGCTATGAAATATGAAAAATATTGAGGTTGGGAAAATGAAATGCAAGATGAGGAAACAGTGCTGGCTTTTGGTGACAACTGTCAAATTAGGATCACCCTTCTTAACCCTATGAAGTCTCCTACTTTGATTCTTGACCCCACAGGGAAAGGACTGTTTCTGGTTTGTCTAGACTCTAGAGCATTATGTATACAAGATATCCCAATCCTTAGTCTTTGTTATGTCAGGCCTGCCAGGCTACATACATACTTGTTACAGAATTAAATCTCATGTAGAAACTATGAATGCTAAGCTGGCAAGAAAAGTGAAAACTCTGGTGGGCAGAAGATAAAAAATTTATGAGCACTAATCTCAAAACCTGAACAAATCATTCTTTTCCATATTATTAATGAATCCTATATTCCCTTTCACTTCACAAGTCTACGCACACACACATACACAGCTGGATTTAAGCTTTTCTGGGACATTTTTAATTTGTCTGTTAATGAAAGTGTGGTGCTGAAAGTTTTTTAAATTCCACAAGTAATTCCATCCACTCCCATTCTCTGAACCTAGACTACAATGATATTAAAGTATTTATGGATTTTATGAGGACACATACTCTAATATTTGTTGGATTATGTGAGAACATCATGGCATTAAGATAAACAAAACTATAAAAGAATGTTCTTTAAAGCTTAATTAGATATTAACATGTTTTGCAAGGATTTAAAGTTTAGCAGGTGTCTGTGTATGTGTGTGTGTGTGTGTGTGTGTGTGTGTGTGTGTGTGTGTGTGTGTGTGTTCATTCAATACTTTAGAGAACTGTTGGAGGTAATGGGATCCATCCATACACTACACAGTGGCATAGGGTAGCATAATTGAAAAAAAAAAATCTACCTGGGGCCCGGAGAGATAGCACAGTGGCGTTTGCCTTGCAAGCAGCCGATCCAGGACCAAAGGTGGTTGGTTCGAATCCCGGTGTCCCATATGGTCCCCCGTGCCTGCCATGAGTTATTTCTGAGCAGACAGTCAGGAGTAACCCCAGAGCACTGCCGGGTATGGCCCAAAAACCAAAAAAAAAAAAAAAAAAAATCTACCTAAGTTTGTTTGAAAAGTCATTTCTTCAGGAAAAAACATACTCGTTTGCTCTGCAAATTCTTGTTCCTTGTTTCCTTGTTACTTGCTTAATTCCTCTTAGAAGAAACCTGTGTTCTCTCTTGAACACATTCTTTTCTCTCACTGCTCTCACATCTTTCTAAATAAAATTCAGTAAAGACTATCTTGTTCTCATATGCACAAAGTATGCTAACTTGTAACCAAGTTTCCTCATTCATGCAGTCTTTCCTGAGTAATCCTTCTTTCTTACTCCTTTTTCCTTTTCATTCTTTATTTTCCCTATCTTATTTCTCCATTTTGGTAATTGTTCTAAGTCTCTTACACCAACTAGAAATGTTTCAGCCATACCATATTTTCGTATTTTAGTTACATTCTCATAGTGTCATTAGTTGTCTGCTAAGAAGAGAGGTGTGTTAACACTTCATTATGAGTTTTTCCAGCATTACTTATTGTTTTGTTTTGTTTTTGTTTTTGTTTTTTTGTTTATGAGCCATACCCGGCATTGCTCAAGGGTTATTTCTGGCTCTATGCTCAAGGGTCATTATTGGAGGTGGTCAGGGAATCATATGGAATTCTGGGATCAAACCCCGGTCAGCCATGTGCAAGGCAAACACCCTAACTGCTGTGCTATCATTTCAGCCCCAGATTTACTTTTTTAATAGCAATACAAGGAAGAGATTTTTGTTTTTTTTTCTTTATAATTGTGTCTTATACTTCTCCATAGAAACTGAACTTAGCCTACAAAATATATAGATAGATATACACACGTGTTATATGTATATATATATACATTTCTGACAAAAATATTTAATATACAAATATACATGTGTATATACTTGTGTATATATTTATGCCAGAAAATATTATTATCAAGAATTGACTTATAATTATGGCCTACTGTTGAACATGTTAGATACCAAATGAGCCAGTGGTAGAGTTCCGGTCTGTCAAGGTTTGAAACTCAAAAGTTAATAGAATAGTTTTTAGTCTCAAGTCCAGCAAGTCTGGAGAAACAGAAACTAATGATATTTTATTTTGTGTTCAGGCATGTAAAATTTTCTTTTATTTGGCACAGGATTGTCTTTTTATTCTCTTTTGGCCCTCAGTTGGTGGCTGAGTATCACTCATATAAAAGAATATAATTTTTCATTTTGTTTATCAGTATACAGCATATTAAACAATTACATAACATATTTTCCGGTGTATAAGATGACTCCCTAATTTTACCATTAAAACATAGGTTTAGGCCTATATTCGCTGTATAAGAACGTTCCTGTGCTGCAACTGTATTTCCCACAGTGAGCCAATCACAACAAGCAAAGGTTCAAAGGTTATACTGTAATAGACTTCCTCTCTGACTCTGGCCAATCTGAGCAGGCTTTTGACAGTGTAGATTCGGGTCCAGAACACTGTATAATTTGCATGCATCAAAAGCCTGCTTGGATTGGCTGAGTTAGAGAGGCGATCCAAGCAACCTTGCGGTGATTGGTGCAGGATCGAGTTGGAAAATTTGTTTAGTGGCAATATCCAGATGATTTTCGTTTAGCGGCATCAAAACGTTTTTCTGGATATACTCGGTGTATAAGACGATCCCCGATTTTTGGTTGACTTTTTTTCATTTTAAAAGTCTTTTTATATGCTGGAAAATACGGTACTCAATTTTGGGTGCTGGAGTGATATAAACAGGTAAAGCACCTGTCTCCTACATGGCCAGCTGGGGTTTGATCCCGGACACCACATATTGTCTTTGAGCCCCATCAAAGTGTTCCTTGAGTAAAAACCAGGAATAAGCCCTGAACACCATTGGGTATGCCCCCCCAAAATTAAAACACACTCATATACATGTCCAAAACAATATTTGACTAAATATCTGGATTTCTCACGATCCAAATAATTTGACATATAAAATTAACCATGAAAACCTATTTTGTTTCAAGCATTTAAGAAGATGACCTTGTGGTGCCAGCATCTCTCATTCTATGATAGATTACTGTATTTTCCGGCCTATAAGACGACTTTTTTTGTTGTTGTTGTTTTTGGGCCAGGGGTTACTCCTGGCTGTCTGCTCAGAAATAGCTCCTGGCAGGCACGGGGGACCATATGGGACACCGGGATTCGAACCAACCACCTTTGGTCCTGGATCGGCTGCTTGCAAGGCAAACGCCGCTGTGCTATCTCTCCGGGCCCATAAGACGACTTTTGAAACAAAAAAAAAGTCAACCAAAAATCGGGGGTTGTCTTATACACCGAGTATATCCCGAAAAATGTTTCAATATGCTGCTAAACGAAAATTGTCTGAATATTGCCACAAAACGAATTTTCCAACTCGATCCTGCACCAATCACTGCCAGGCTGCTCAGACCACCTCTCTAACTCAGCCAATTCAAGCAGGCTTTTTATGCATGCAAATTATACAGTGTTCTGGACCCGAATCTACACTGTCAAAAGCCTGCTCAGATTGGCCAGAGTCAGAGAGGACGTCTATTACAGTATAACCTTTGACCCTTTGCTTGTTGTGATTGGCTCACTGTGGAAGATACAGTTGCAACACAGGAACATTTTGTCTTATACAGCAAATATAGGCCTAAACCTATGTTTTAACTGTAAATTAGGGGTCGTCTTATATGCCCGGTCGTCTTATACATCGGAAAATATGGTATTATTTCTTTTTTTTTGTATTGTTTTGGTCATTTTGCCATGTTCTTTGTCTTGATCTTCATCCAAGTTCCTGAAAGGCAAAGTCACAATTTGTTTTTCTTTTGGATTTTCAACCAACCAGGTGACACTCAACGGTAATAAATACCCTTGGCTATGTGCTCAGAAATCGCTACTGGCTTGGGGGGGCCATATGGGACGCCGGGGGATCAAACCGTGGTTCGTCCTAGGCTAGCGCCCACTCAAAAGTTGCCTTACCATTTGCACCCATACTCTGGCCCCTAAAGTCACAAATTTTATGAGACATACTTTTAAAATGTAGAGCCTTAATCCAGGACTGACTGGAGCCTCTATTTCTTACTGATATTAGTGTAAGTTCCAAGACTAAAAACCTTTTTAATATGTTAACTAAACTTCAGTTGGAGAAATGAGCATGTTATGTTAAATTTAAAAAACTAGCATGTGTATTCTGAATTACATGTTCATACACAATGATATTTGATCCTGTGTGTGATAGAAATGTTTGCATCATCATCTACCATTTTTAGGCAATTTTACCTAATTACTACAATCCCCCAACCCCAAGTTCTGTATTCCATATTCATTCATATCACAACTGTCCTATGGAACCTAGAGACCCTAATGGGAGAATTTCATCAGGAAGTAAGAAAAATGCAATCAGGTCTGTTTATGTCTCAGTTTCTTGCAGATCACGGCAGAATAATTATTTGGAGGAAATTCTAAATACATTCTATATTCCTCAGAGAAATCTTGTTTTCATTAGATGATATACCTCGGGTGTCTGAAACCGGGGTAGAAAATGATTTTCTTCTACTTGTCTGAAAACTCTAATCCACACAATGTGCTTATCAGGTGTGATTGCCGCTGGGAAAAGCACTTTCATCCCATGTTCACTGGCACCCATGTGACTGCCTCAGTTCTCTAAGTGGCAGGTGCTAGCTAACTAGGATAGCTGTTATGGTACAGCACAATTTCTTCAATTTTTTTTAACTATGAAAATCAAATTTTTGAATATCAATTCAAATCATTCCAAGTTATTTATTTATGTAGGGCACAAATAGAGTCCCTTTTGAAGCCTGCTGCTTTGGTGTAGAAAGTTACATTCCCTTATAAAATCAGTGATTATAAAGCTATATTATGAATCCAGTAGCAGAGAACCATTTAATGCAGACTTCCTTGAAAATAAATTTACCAGACATTAAAATGCCCTCTTAGGATTTTGTGACTAGAAAGAGGATTTGGAGCAGTGGGGAGAAATATTCTTTCTACCGGGAAATTTTTTTCCATGTCTAGTTACATTATTTTTTGTGGTAGGCAGAAAAATGCTCCCAGATTTCGCTCTCAACAGTCCACCTGCAGAATGTGTGTGTCAGCCCAGTTAAACTCAGCATGCAATCTGTAGCTGTCAAAGGAAGTAATAAAAGATGTATTGCTACACGCCTCCATCTGTCAGTCTATGAAATTGCGACACTCTTGCTGGTGTATTTTTTTGTCTCTTACTATTTTGATAGGAGTGAAAGAAGCCCTCCCAAAAGAACACCAGCAGTTTTGCCAGCTCTTTTTAGCTTCTACTACAACCAGTGATCCTCTGTCTTGCATGTGTATCACCAGAGTGGTGACTGTTTTCTGTCATCTGGATTTGGTTCATTCCAAGGGAGAAGGAAAATGCAGCCTGCTCTGGAGTGAGCTAGGGCAGGCATTTAACATTCACTATTTGGGTGTGAGAAGAGAAACAGGACCATTTAGAAATTCGACAGCAAGCGTTCATCACTGAAATTTTCTCCAGGACTTCTACATTTTTCAGTCTCTGTTAAAAAGTGCAAGAGGCACTAGTAACTATACTCCAGGATTCCAGGGACTTGTTTCAAGACCTTTTGTTGTTTGGACAAGCTGTGTATGACAAACTGCAGTTCTTAGAGCTCATTCCCTTCCTCCTCCTTAACATATTGTTAAGTTTTGTAGCTTTGGATGATTTTTGCTATTATAGGGGATAATCATTTCTACCTGCTAAGATTATTGAAAGGACTAGATCAACCAAATGGTTGATTTAGATACATTATAGCCACAAAAGTAATTTTTCCCAATTCCTTTATTTCACCTCCCAGTAAATGCCACCCTTTCATACACTTGAGGAAACTCAATTAGTGGATGTATCCTTAGAACTTTGTTCTTTCTTTGTTAACTAAACCAGATGCTGGTCTGAGAATTTGCTGTGTTGACCTATGGTTTTTACTTGTTAGAAATCAATCTTAGTGTCTTTTATACTTTGTAATAACGTAGTTCTTTATATATTTAGGCTTAGGTTTTTCTGGATGTTCTGCCTCTTATTACAGTGATTTTTTTTTTTCCTAACAAATCCAGCTCCAAAGTAAATTCAAGCTTTTTCTACAGATGTGACACTTGCCAAGTTCCCAAACTAGGTGGTAACAAGTCATCAACACAGATTGCTCTCCTGCATGCCATTACTTGTGGCCACCAGGCCTTGGGGCACTTTTCCAGGAGTTGTTTCTCCTGGAATTTAGCATGACTCTGATAGAAAAGCATAAGCCTTTATGCATGCTACTCGATTTTCAGCACTTTGTAAGTCCCCCTCTTGGCTAACATACATGTGGTAATGACTCTGAATATGCTGAGGCAAATAAACGTATTTGAAGACATCTTCAAAACTAAGGGGGAAAGTTCCCAGAAATATTTTTTGGCAATACGATTCTCAATTTAGAGGTGTACTTGATAGTTAAGTCAGGTAGAAGTCACCCTATCCCTGACCATCAGTTATGTTTGTTGCAGACTGATGTCCTCTATCCCACCTCACTCCTTTTCCAGTGAGGTTTTGATTCTTATAAAATGAGTGGAGCATTGTGAGAGATTCCTGAAACTTGTGTCAGTTTAGGATAAAGCCAGTATGGCCCACATAACCTTTAGCTATTCTGGAGAGGTGCCCTCCTCTCTTGAATATGGAACTGAGTCTGTAAGGTGAAGAGTCTTGCCAAATTCCTGGGTGATTATCAGTTGCCGTATTGTATTGGGGTTTTTTTTCCCTGTTTTTTTTGGTGGGGGGGTGTGCATGTCTGGTGGTAATCAAGCTTACTCCTGGTCCTGTGCTCAGGAGTCACTTCTTGCAGTTTTGGGAACCATGTGGGATGCTAGGGATGGAACCTGCATTGGCCACATTCAAGGCAATCATCCTGCCCTCTGTACTATCACTCTGGCCCCAAATTGCTTTTGATTTTGTATACTTGAGAAATCTTGTATTACTGTCAAAATATCTGTTAATGCTTTGATTTTTTTTTTCTTTTTTAAACACCGTGGTTACAAACATGACTGTAGTTGGGTTTTGGTCACAAAAGGTATACTCCCCCCCTTCACCAGTGCAACATTCCCACCACCAATTCACCCCATCTTCCTCAACGCACACCCTTTGCCTGTATTCAGCACAAACATTCTACTTCTCTCATTAATATTGTCATGGTAGTTGCTAGTGTTCTAACTGCGCTCACCCCTCCTTGAAGCGAGCTTCATATCGAGAGCCAGTCCTTCTGCCCCTCATCTCTGGGCATTATTACAATAATGTCTTTTATTTTTCTTAAAACCCATAGATGAGTGAGACTATTCTGTGCGTGTGTGTGTGTGTGTGTGTGTGTGTGTGTGTGTGTGTGTGTGTCTCCCTCTGACTTACCTCACTCAGATTAATAGATTCTATGTACATCCATGTATAGGAGAATTTCATTACTTCATCTCTCCTGATGGCTGCAGAATTGTGAGTATGTACCACAGTTTCTTTAGCCATTTATCGGTTGAAGGGCATCTTGGTTGTTTCCAGAATCTGGTTATTGTATATAGTGCTGTGATGAATATAGGTGTGAGGAAGGGATTTTTGTATTGTGCTTTGTATTGCGTTTCTAGGGTATATCCCAAGGAGTGGTGTAGTTGGATCATATGGGAGCTCAATTTCCAGTTTTTTGAGGAATCTCCTTATTTTTTCCCCATAGGGTTGGACTAGGCGGCATTCCCACCAGCAGTGAATGAGAGTTCCTTTCTCCCCACATCCTCACCAGCACTTAGTGCTCTTGGTCTTTGTGATGTATACCAGTCTCTATGGCATGAGATGGTACCTCATTGTTGTTTTAATTTGCATCTCTCTGATAATTAGTGATGTGGAGCATTTTTTCATGTGCCTTTTGGCCATTTGTAATACATTGATTCTAATCAATATTTAATCTCTGGGTTGGGTAGTAAGACTTGCATATATGCTCTTTTTATTTTATGAGGGGTCACACTGAACAGTGCTCAAGATTTACTCCTGATTCTGTGCTCAGGGATCACTTGTGGCAGGCTTGGGGACCTGTATAATATCAAATCCAGGTCAGCAACATGCAAGGCAAATGTCCTTCCCACTGTAATATTGCTCTGACCCTTTTTGTACATGCTTTTTATGCCAGAGGTACAGGGTCAATCCCAACTATGTCCTGGACTCCTGGCAATGAGCTGGGAGCAGTCTTTGAGCATTAACCAGGGAGTGGCATCCTGAGCATGGCTGAATGTGATTCCAAACACCATCACCCATGTATTTGATTGAAAAATTTTACTTGTACATGGATTAATTTGAATGTATGATAAGAACAGATTCATTAATCCTTTGATTTATGTTCATATAATACATACATTTGACAGATCAAAACCTATCCATAGTATTTAAGTAATCAAATTTTCTTAACTTTTCTATGATTACAGGTATCTTACTCAAACATATATCACAATTTTTCTAAGCACTTAATGCCCATTACTATAATAAGACATTAGTTTTGTAGGTCAAATCCTCCCACATATTTCAAACATCTTCAAAAAAGTAAATCACACATAGAGTAATTTATTCAAGACACATTACTATTATAAATACAGTTTACTATGGATAGATTAAACACAATGTGATTGATAGCTATAAAAATCTACTTAACCAAGGAGGAACAATATAACTGTATAGGCTAGGAATCAATGAAGAAATCTGAAAAAAAAAAAAAAATCTAAAAATGTCAAGACTGTTCTGTGCCTAAGAGTCTGGTTGCCTCTATGAAAACTAAGCCCTTTGGGGAAAGGATGGAAGCTCCTGAGGCTAGCTTTCCTGTGATTCACCGGTTCTCTTAGCCATATACCCTTCACTGAGGAGACCCTACCCAGTCTTGAAAGTTTCATGTTGTGGTACTCATACTTGTAGGGTGGGTATGACTAGCCCTAGATTTATTCCCATTTGAACATTATTTGATTTGCCTTTTACATTGAAGCCTGAAGCGTATTAATGCAATGCTGGAGCACGTGTTTGAGTTGCATTCTCTTTCCATTTTCAAAATTGTTGTTACCTCACTGACCACAATTCTGTAGCCATCATCCTGACAATTTCCATTTAGTGCTGGTAATCCTCTGACGAAAAGTATGTCATTACCCTGATGTCCTATGCAGGGGATTAGCTAGTTGTCCAGAAGACATAACTGTCAGTTGTGTTTTTCTTCAAATTTATGCCTTTCTAACTTGACAGTATTTCTCTTATTTCTCTTTTGGTAATTATCTCAAGGTGATTAGTTTAGAGAACTTGTTCCCAGGAGACAGGTTCCTTGTGTTTCTTTCTCGTCCTTTTCTTTCCAAGCAGACTTATCTCATCTTGAGTCTAACCAAATCAAAGTAACTACCTTGAACTTGAGGGCAATGTGATTAATTTCTATGTTTTCATCTTCTCTCAGTGCAGAGCTTAAACACAAAGGTGGAAGGCACCTTGAATTAAATCACCCTAGTGTTTGGGACTATCCAGTGGTATCTCATTGAATTATGTGTTCAACACTGCTAGGTACCTTGAGGAATTCAAAGATATGTAAACATATGTGAGGAGTGACCTTGGATATTCTGGATAATACTCAAGAAGGTTTGAAAAACTGAAAAAAGTTATTTCTAAAAATATATCTTTCGGGGACCCAGTGGTAGCTCAATGGTATAGCACTAACCTCTCAGGCATGTGGCTACAAATTCCATCATTCATACTGCTGTTTAAAATCCCTAATGCCATCACATTTTCAGTGTACTCAAACCAACAGGGCAGCTGGTCATGGCAGTAACAGCATAGGGAAAGGAAGAAAGAAAGAAACAGTTTTACGAATGGGATCCTGGGGAGTCTCCAAGGTAACTCTTAGCAATGAAAGTACCTCACCTGTGAAAATTTATGCCCCATCTAAGTTCATTCATATTATTTTGTTCATCACTGATTCCTTTACATCAGTGATGTAAACTACCTCCTCAGGAATTTATCTGAATGATTTTACAAGAAAAATACGCAGTGGAGGTTATTGTGATCAAATTGAGAGATGGAAGCAATTGTGAAGGCCACAACATTGAAGGAATATCTTGTCAGGAAGGAGTGAGATGAGCTAGCTCTTCAGTGATTGTGAGACCTCATTATGAAGTCAGATCCTTTGTTGGATGTTTGAACATTTTTTTCTCCCAGTTTGAATAATATTGTATAACTTAAATATAACATTTCTACTATCTGTTTGCCAGTTAATGGATTTTGGATTATTTCCAGTTTGGAGCTATTTTAAATAATGCTACTTTGAACATTTGCTTTCAAGTCTTTGTGTGCACATGTCTTTTCATGTCTCTTGGATAAACATATGGAAATGTAATTACTGAGTTATATGTTAAGTGTATGTTTAGCTTTCTAAGAATCTGCCAAACTGTTTTCCAAAGCATCTGTCTCACTTTGCTTTCCCTCTTGAAATGTATGAGGTTATATTTCTCAATGTACTCACCAATACCTGCTTTTGTCAGTTTTCTGATGATAGTATTCCAGTTAGATAAATAGTATTCAGTAATTTTAATTTTCTGTATAAATAATGATTTTGACATCTTTTTCAAGTGTTTCTAGCCATCCGTTTGTCATCTTTATTGAAGACTTCAAATATTTTACTTACTTTTTTTAATTGATTGTAATAATTAAAATATATTCTACATATGAATCTATTGTCAGACCTAGAGATATCTCCCAGTTGTGGCTTGTCCTCCCTTGTTAAATACTGCTGAAGGAGAAAAAGATTTAAATTTTAATTTATTATATTTAATTTTTAAAATTTGATTTTATTGAAATCTAGATGATCAGTTTGTCCCCTTACATATCATATTTGACATCCTATAAAATTTTTGCTTAACTTGCAGTCACAAAAGTTTTATTTCTCTTGTAGAAATGTTCTGGTTTTATTTCTGGTGCATTTAGAGACATGATTTTTTTTTTAGTTAATTATGTGTTGTCAAAATATAAATTCTTTCTAATGAAATCAATACAACTAAATTAATGAATTGTTATAGAATTGAATGAATGACTATGATCTCACAGTATATAGTACCTTATACTTATAGGTAGTCATGGTGGTTTTTTTCTACTTCTCGATTTTCTCAAGATCATTTTATCAAAGGGAAAGTTGCATGTTCTCATTCATTTTTAAATTTTAACTAGAATTTTTAAATTTTTAAATTTTAATTTAATTTTTTTTATAATTTTTATTTTGATCATAGTGGTTTACATGATGACAGTAATATTTTAGTTAAATATTTACATAACATCAGGGGGGGATTACCATCACCAAATTGTCTTCCCTTCACCTCCGTTTTTGTCCCATCTCCCATATCCACTTCCCTTAAATTTTAACTAGAAAGCCATATCGTAGCTCATTTGAAATGAAAATTTGGTAATTTTTTAAATATAAGTTTGACATTATTTTTAGACCATTATAAGACAAAGAGCAAAAATAACAGCTAAAATGTTTTTAAAAATTGGATTATTTTAGGGCTAGACAGAATATAGCAGAGAAGTTGCTTGCCTTGCATTAAACTAATGCAACTCCAATCTCCAGTACTGCATGCGGTTCCTTAAGCCTCTCCTAAAGATCCCTGAGCATAGAGCCATTCTACTAGGTCATGTCCAAAAACTAAAACAATAGGGAGATCTTAAATATAGTAAATGTGTTTAGACATAATAAATGTTTCATATATATTTTCTATCATTTATATGTAGACAAACAGTATTCAATATTTATGTTATCAAAGCATTTTGTCAGTATTTCCAAGAATATATTTTAAAACCCAGAACAGTTTTTTTGTGTTTTATTTTGATAGCAAGATTTACTTGGGGTGATTTACTGGGGGTGATTGGGGGACCATATGGGATACCAGGGATCAACCCAGGTCTGCCATATGCAAGGAAAGCACCCAACCCGTTATACTGTCTCTTCGTTAGATAGTTATAATATCACATAACATTTATAGTCAGTATAAATAATTTTAAATTTGAGTTCAAGTTCATGTGCCCATTCTTGGTAAAGAATTAGTCCTTAAAGCACAGGGACAAGCAACATAAAAAGCAAATGAATAATAAACAAATGAAAATTTTATTTTTAAATAAATGTATATGATCAGCTTTCATCAGCACAACACATAGTATTAAAATGTCTTTGGGGCCAGAGTGATAGCACAGCAGTATGGCGTTTGCACATGACTGATCTGGGAGATCCGGCTTCGATTCCCAGCATCCCATATAGTCCCCTGAGCTTGCCAGGAGTGATTTCTGTGTGAAGAGCCAGGAGTAACCACTGACAACTGCTGGGTATGACCCCCCAAAACAAAACAAAACAGAATGTTTGTATTCATTTACTTGGACTCTATTCCTCTTTAGGCTAGTTGTTCATGATACAGGGTTTCAAATGTTTAAATCTAATCATGCTCTAACTTCATTTTTATATGAAACATTGAGGCTGGGATCAGAATAAGGTATGTTCGGACATGTTTTATTAATGCCTTAAAATTTCTAAAGCCAATCCTTCATGTAGAACTTTATGAATGTAATGTTTTGCATACAATGTCTATATATGGGTGTATAATATATAAGTATAAAACATTTAGAAGTTCCTGAGGTAAATAGCCAATAAAGAACTGCCTGTTTACAACCCTTTTACATTATCTTTCACCTCTATTTGACCCCAGGTACTAAACAGCCAGATATCACACATAAATTTGTGATACATTCCAGAAGATAGGGGACTTATAAATCATGTAGAGTTTGTGTTTCTTTTTGACCCATAAGATTTAAGAGAACTTGGTAATAGAGTGAACTTAAATTTATGTTTGATAAATTGTCTAGTAGAATTCACTACTGTCACGGTAGATAAACTGACCACTGCTTTTTTTTTTAATTTGTGCATAATTTTTAAATAAGCTAGCTGCTTTTCATGGGTAACAGAACTAGCAATAAATAATACCTTTTATTGTACTAAACAAACTTACTTTGATATTGGAGTATGTGGATAAAGAGGAATGATATGAGGAAATGCAGAATGAAAATAAGACAAAATTTCTCCCTTCAATTTCTAATCTTTCCCACAGTCAGAAAATGTTCTCTGCTAAGAAGTGACTGAAATTTATAATATATATATTGATTGTGTGTCTACAAATTAACTGCCCTATACCATCTGATATTTTTACTTCAATAAAATGTATAATACTGGATTTAGAAGACTTGTATGCTTTAGATGTTCTATACATTACTTTTCAAATCCAAGTAGCACTTTCCATCATAATAATGCTGATGTAATCTGAGCCTGAAAAAAAAACTTTTGAAAATTCATTGCCAAGTGCTCAGTAAAAAACAAAAAGAGTGATTAAAATCTGCATATTTATAGTAGTCAAGTTTTTGAGGGGAAAAGGGTACATGCCTACTGTGCTCAGGGATTACTGCTGGCTTTGCATCTAGGAATTATTTCTAGATGGCTCAGAGGATCATCTTGGATACCCAGGATTGAACTAAACTACCCTCACTAGGCCACCTACTTGCTGCTGTACTATCACTGTCCCTACTTGTAAAGTTTTTAAAAAATGTATAGGTTTTATTTTTTTAATGTTGATGATATTTAGCTTTTATCCTTTAGGAATAAAGACTAAGTGATTTCTTTATAAGCACTTAAACTGATTGTCTCTTTATATGTGATTTCCTTTGTGGGGGAGGGGGAGATAAAATTAAAATTTCTAAAGCTGTTTATGTAATTTGTACTATAAAAATAGTGATTAGATAGGGTCGGAGAGATAGCATGGAGGTAAGATGTTTGCCTTGCATGCAGAAGGACAGCGGTTCGAATCCCAGCATCCCATATGGTCCCCTGAGCCTGCCAGGAGCGATTTCTGAGCGTAGAGCCAGGAGTAACTCCTGAGCGCTGCCGGGTGTGACCCAAAAACCAAAAAAAAAGAAAAAAATTAGTGATTACATGTGAAACAAGCCAGGTTTTAGTCATTACAACTAGAGCCATCAGTAAAGCCTTGTTGAAATAGAAACTATGAGAAGTGTTTAAAAAAAATGTAAATGTGAGCAGCATGTATATTAGATAAGATTCTGTAATATTGAGACTAGCCACAGACCTTATATTAGACTGCTAGTGGCTACAAGTAAATCCTATACATTTACTTTTTACTAAGTATTTTTCCCCTCTTTGGGCAGAGGTATTTGTAATGGTTTGTTTAGCATTTTATTATTTATAGTTTTTATCTTTATTTCATTCTTATTTAAAAGATAATTTTCTGTATTATTTATGCTAAAACTCTGCCCTGTGTTACTATTTACATTTCCACAGGATTCATTTTTATGTGACATTTGTCTTTAGGTTTGTGCTAAATTGAAAAGGCACATATATAGGCCAG
This sequence comes from Suncus etruscus, assembly GCF_024139225.1. Lineage (NCBI taxonomy): Eukaryota > Metazoa > Chordata > Mammalia > Eulipotyphla > Soricidae > Suncus > Suncus etruscus. Next base: position 33,426,795 of record NC_064848.1, read on the forward strand.
TATCTAAGAGTACATTTCCTCCAGATGTCTAAAGAGGATGGAAACCAGTATGCATGGTGCCTGAGTACTCTTTCAGCCTCCAAGAGTGATGGCATGTATTACTATGGAAAGATGAACTTCCGCTGACAGGTCCTTCTTGTAGAGAGGAATTGCTTCTATAAAGCATATTAGTTACTTGTATATGGTGATTTATGTATACTCTAGTCACAGAATATCCTGCTCCTCCATAACTGATAGTCTAACCTTACCAAAAAATCTTTTTTGTCTGTGGTGAACATTTACCACATGCTAGGCATTGTGCTAGACCCTGGAAGTATTATGCAAATTATGTTTTTCTATCATTTTTATGGAAGTAACATAGTCTATTTCATCATATATTTCCAAAATGGACCATTGAAAATCAGCATTGTATATGCTGTATGCGCTTACTCCTATAAGTCTAATTCTGTCCTTTATACATTATTGTTCTTCATACATTAATCCTTTTGGTCTCAAATTACCCTCCCATCCCCAAATCCATTGTACATAACCAACAAGTGGAGCTGTAGTCTAAGTTTTTTTTTGTTTTTATTGAATATTTTTGATACACCTTGTGCAAGTGAGATTATATGGTACTTGTCTTTTTTTCTTATTGTTTATTTCATAAATATACTCTAAACGTAATACTCTCAGAGTATTTCCATATTGTAAATGGCAGAACTAAAATTTTTTGTTAACAGCTAAAAAGTATTCAATAGCTATATACTATAGCTATTGAATCCACCTATCTAGTGTATCCAGCTTTTCCGTTATTGAAAATAAGTTTTTTGTAAATACAGCTGCATAAAAATAGGAATGTATATAACTTTTTGAATAAGTATTTTGCAGGGTAAACACCCAATAGCATGATAACTGTATAATATAAATTTTCTAATTTAAATGGTTTGAGATTCTTCATTCTACCCTCTATAATGGTTACATCACTCTATTTTCTCACATATAACTGTCCCCTTCTATATTATCTTCTCCAATATTTACTGTTTTATTATTTTTGTTTTATCTTTTATCTTAACACCATGGATATGAGGTTATTCATACTAGTTTTTATTTCACATATAAAATTATTCATGATTGAGTTATAGTCATACAATATACAACTACCTTCACCATTGTACATTTCCCACCACCAGTGTCAAGTTTCCCACTTACACTCTCTTTACCCTCTTCAATCCCAGCCACTCTCCACTGCCTACCTCTGGGACAGGCATTTTACTTCTCTCTCTCTCAATTTTCTCCCTTTCTCTCTTCTTTTTTGATACTGTGGGTTCACACAATTGTTAATGAAGGGATGCCATACATATTCCTTGATATGTAGACCCTTCTTTACACTAACTCAGCTCTTTATTGACAAACTTCCTACCATGGACTGATCTTTCTAATTCTCATCTCTATTGTCTCTGAATATCAACCCCACACTGTCTATTATTTTCTTATATCCCACAAATGTTTATCTCTATGTTTATCTCTTTCCCTCTGATTAATTTTATTCATCATAATAATCTCTATCCATATCAACAAAATTTATGATTTCATTTTTCCCAATGGCTGCATAGTATTCCATTGTGTAGATGTACCACAATTTTGTTAGCCACTCATCTATCGTTGGGCACCTGGGTTGCTTCAAGATTCTGGCTATTATAAATGATGCCATGATGAACATAGAAGTGCAAGTGAATTTGTATTGTGTTTTTTGTGTTTCACTCCTCCTAGGGAGGAGTGGTATTGCTGGGTCATATGGAAGCTAAATTTATAGCTTTTTCTTGCCTGATTGCTATAGCAAGTACTTCCAGTACTATGTTGAATAGAAGTGGCAAGAAAGGGCAACCTTGTCTTGTGCCAGACTTTATAGAAAAGGCTTTTAGTTTTTCCCTGTTGAGTATATTTGGCATGGACTGTGGTTAATGGCCTTGATTATATTGAGAAAAGTTCCTTCCACTTTGATTTTAGTGAGAGTTTCTATCATGAATGGCTATTGGACCCTGTCAAAAGCATTCTCTGCATCTATTCATGTCATATGCTTTATATTTTTCCTTTTGTTGATATGGTATATTACATTGATTGACTTGCATATGTAAAAGCATCCTTGCATCTCAGGAATGGTGTATGCGTCTTACATCTTAGTCATATTGTAAGACTTTCTTGATGAGCATTGGATTCTATTTGCTAGAATTATGTTGAGGATCTATGTTCATCAAGGATATTGTTCTGTAGTTCTCTTTTTATTTATTTTTTTGGTGGCATCTTTTTCTGCTTTTGGTATGAGGATGATGTTAGCTTCATAGAAACTATTTATGGGTGTTTCTGTTTCTTCAATTTCCTGAAAGAGCCTGAAAAGGATTAGCAGTAGATCTTCTTGAAAGGTTTGGAAGAATTTTCTAGTGAATCCATCTGGCCCTGGGCTTTTGTTTTTGGGCAGCCTTTTGATTACCATTTCAATTTCCCCAATAGTGATAGGTCTGTTCATATATTCCAGATCATCTTGGTTCAACTTTGGGAAGTTATAATGGTCCAAGAATTTATTCATTTTTCCAGGTTCTCTTGTTTTGTAGCATAAAGCTTCTTAAAGGAATTTCTGGGTGCTCTTTGAATTTTTGTACTACCTCCCTCTTTTCTTTTTTTTCTCTTTTTCTTTTTTTTGTTTTTGTTTTTTGTTTTTGGGGACACACCCATTTGAACCTCAGGGGTTACTCCTGGCTAAGTGCTCAGAAATTGCCCCTGGTTTAGGGGGACCATATGGGACACCGGGGGATCGAACTGCGGTCCTTCCTTGGCTAGCGCTTGCAAGGCAGACACCTTAACTCTAGCGCCACCTCACTGGCCCCTACCTCCCTCTTTTCATTTCTAACTTAGTTTATTAAGTTTCTCTTTCTTTGTGAGTCTTCTAGTGACTTATTGATCTTGTTTATTTTTTTTAAAGGAGCCTACTCTTGCTTTCATTGATCTTTTGGATTTGATGGGGAAGGTCCAGTTCATTAGTCTCTGCTCTAAGCTTTGCCTTGTGTCTATTTTGGGTTCATTTTGTTGACCACTTTTCAATTTTTTAAGTTGTACTATTAGGTTATGTAGGCTCTTCCTGTTGAATGCTTGCAAAGCTATAAATTTTTCCTTTAGTAACACTTTTGCTATGTTCACATATTCCGATAATTTGTGTTTGCATTTTCATTTGTTTCCAGGAATCTTTTGAATTCATCTCTTAAAAAAATAGAGGGTTTCAATTACCATTTGTTAGAGTTTTCTTTGTCTGTGTCTGCTTATAACTTACTTATAATTTTAGTGCATAGTGATCTCAGAAGGTGATACAATTTCTATCCTCTAATTTTATGAGATGTTTTGTGGCTGAGCATGTGGTCAGTCCAGGAGAATGTCCCATGTGCATTGGAGAGAATGTGTATTCAGCTTTTTGGTGATGGAGAGATATATATGTGTATATGTACACACGTGCACACACGCTAAGCCACTTTCTTCCATTTCTTTCTTTAGAGCCAGTCTAACCTTTTTGAGTTTTGGCCTGGTTGACCTTTCAAGGGGTTACAGTGTGTTGTTGAAGTCTCCCACTATTATAGTGTTTTCGATGTTTTTCCACAAATATATCACATTTGTTTTAAATATTTTGCTGGTCCCTCACGCCTATGTATAGGAGTGTGATATATTCTTATAGTACTACAACTTGATTATTAATAAATACCTTCTCTGTCTCTTAAAAACTTTTTAAGCTTAAATTCTGTGTTGTCTGATATTAGTGTGGTCACCCCAGCTCTGTTAGGGTGTTGTCTGCTTGAATGATTGTCTTCAAATTTTTGACTTTGTCTGTATTTGCTCTATTTCTATGTATTCCTTGCCAGTAACAAAATTTTAGTGTCAGCATTTTGATACCCGTTGCCACTCTCTCTTAATTGGTCCATTTAGTCCATTAATGTTGAGAGAAATTATTGTCATTGGATTAAGTGTCATCATTCTGAGTATTTGTTGGGTCTACCTTGCCTTAGCGTAGACCCTTCAGCTCCTCCTTTAAGATGGTTTGTGATCTATAAGTGTTATGAGCTATTTATCCATGAAGCTGTGTATCCTTCCTTCAGACCTGAATGAAAGTTGACTGGGTGCAGTATTATTGATGAAGCATTCATTTCACTCAGTTTTGTCACTATATCCCACCACTGCTTTTGGGTCTTTGAGTTTCCTGTGATAAATCTGCTGTAAATCTTCAGGATGCCTCTTTGTATATAATTTCCCTTTTTGATTGTGCTGCTTTCAATATCTATTTCTATTTTTGTTTTTCATCATTGTGGTTAGTATGTGCCTTGAAGTGCTTTTGTGCCTTGAGGTGCTTTCTTGGATCTCTTTTAGCTGGTACTCTTCGGGACTCCAGGATGTTGTTGCATGCACTCTTTAGTTCTGGGAATTTCTCAGCAATGATATCCTTAACTGTTGATTCTTCATGGGGTTTTCTTCGTGGGTCTCTGGATCCCCAATGATTTTTACATTGTTTCTATTGAGTTTATCTCAATTGTATTATTGTCTGTTCACTTTCTCTGAGGATTTTTTCCCAGCCTCTTCTGTTGTATGGAGATGTTATGCAGCTCTTCTGCTATGTCACTTAATCTGTGCTAAATGGTTGTTACTTAGCTGGTGAGGCTTTCCTGTGAGGTTTTCATTTCACCCACCATGTTTTTCAGCCCTGATCATTCTGTTTGAAGTTTTCTCATTTTTACTCTCATATCCTCTTGAGTTTTCTGAGCTGTCTTTTCCATCATTTCTTTAAGTTCTTTGAACATTCTTAACATTCTCTAAAGTCCTGATCATAGATGATAAATTTGTGGCAGGTGTTGGTTGGGTCTCCAGAACTAGCATCTTCAGTCACAAGGTCCATGTGTTTTTTTCTGCATAATTGTGAACATTGAACTTTCAGTGTTGTGAACTATGTTGTATGGTACTGTTATTAAGTATTGTGATGTAGCTCCTTGACTGAAGAAAAACACATAGCCAGCCACAGAGTGAAGTGGAGAAGCTGCAGTTTCGCTGGCTTCATACACCTCAACTGGATTCAAACTGGGACTTTATTTCCCCAAACTCCACCCTCATGCATCTGCATCTAGGTTCACGTTCCATAGATCCAGTTCTAACTGGCACTTTTTAAATCCAGTCTCTGGCCATTGTTTATGGCTGCTCCTGCTGTTCTCATACACCTCAGCTGGATTTCTTCCTTCTTTTTGTTTTTGGGATAATAGCTGTTCGATAAATATAAGGTGATATTGTAGTGCCTTTTATTTGCCTGAAATGATTTTATACTCAAGGAATTTCCATTTCAGTGCATTGTTTCCCATTGTGAATTATACTGCCCTCCTGGGAGACAGGAGAGAGAACTCTGTGTAAATCAGAATACAATATTTGTTTGTTCTTTGAAAGAAGGCAGTTTACTATGAATGCACAGTTATTTGTTGTTGTTTTACTGGTTTTTGTTTTTCAGAAAAGGGTTTGGTAGACCAAATAAGTTTCAGAAATTCTAGTGGGAAAGTAAAATGATAGCCACACTAATGAGAACATTCTTCAAATTGAGGTTACTGGAATGTCAGGATATAATCTTGTAAGAACATATGATCAGTAAAAACCTTACATAGATGAGTGAACAGGGTTGTTTGAGTTAGAGATACAGAGATACTTCATTTAGAGAAAATGCAGCAGAGAGTTTCTGCCATCTTATGCTCAAAGACTTGCACAGAAATGTATGCATTTATTGGTGGAAATAGATGATAAAACTAGAGGAGGGAAATACCAAGCAAAGTTATTCCCTGAAAACCTGTCTTAGGTTCATAGTCTTTATTCTAAGATCATACAACATTTTTTATCTTCCTCTTTTATTTTTGGTTAAAGTTTTTTAACGTTACATTTTCTTTTATATGTACATTTTATTTTACTTATAGTTGATTTGTTTCCAGGTGAGAGAAAATTCACTTTAAAAAATAAAAACAAAGAAGAAAAAAGAATACAGCAACAAGTAAATATGTGAAAATTATTGTATGATATCATTAAATCATTGTCATAAGGTTACTAAGCTCTTGTTGCTAATGCTTTTCTGTTCTTTTGTTTCTGAACATTATGTAGCTTCAAATACACATTGAGGTCTAAATAGTTGTGTTACTACTGGGGTGATAGTATTAAAATTTTTTGCTGTATATGCAGCCATTCCAGGAATTCCAAGCATTATTTTAGATACCATGGCTTTTTGGGTTTTTTTTTTTTTTTTTTTTGGTTTTTGGTTTTTGGGTCACACCCGGCAGTGCTCAGGGGTTACTCCTGGCTGTCTGCTCAGAAATAGCTCCTGGGAGGCATGGGGGACCATATGGGACACCGGGATTCAAACCAACCACCTTTGGTCCTGGATCGGCTGCTTGCAAGGCAAACACCGCTGTGCTATCTCTCCGGGCCCAGATACCATGGCTTTTGTGATTGTTTGAGTTTCAGGCCTGCTGAAAATACAGGAAGGTGGGGCGGGTGAGATTTTACACACTCAAAGAAAAAAAAAAAAAGAAAGTCAAAAAGATTAAGTCCTAACTAATACCAGCATACTTGGAGTTTTGGTTCATTTGTAGTCTCTGCAGAGAGCCATAGTTGAGTGGTGAAGCAGGGTCATTGGCAAAGCAATGATTGTGATGGATGCAGATAGCATGGCTTTGGCATGGTGAAGACTTTGTCCACCTCTTTTCCCCAGATTGCCAGTTATCAGCTGCCTGGTCAATCTACCCATAGTTTTTCAAAACGGTTCAGTTTACATCTCTTTCAAGAATAATTTGAGTCAGGAAGTAGCCAATTGCAGACAATCGGTGACCTGTCTTTTTCTTCTTAAACAGATATTAACATGAAAAGATTTGCTATGACCATTTTCTTTGTCTATTGTGAAAGTGAAATGGAGCATGGACCATAATGGATGCTTGGTGACCAGTTAGGAGGCAGGCCAGAGGAGAAAAGTTATAATTTGGAACATGTGTCAACCTGTGAAAGGTCTGATATATTTAGGAGTAAAAATCAAGAGAACTTATATTAGGGCTAAGGAAGAAAGAAGTACCAGAAAACTTACTGGGTTCTGTCTTGCTCAGAAAAAATTATAGGTGATATCTATCAGTGAGACAGGGACATTGGAAGATACCTCAGTTCAGAACTAGGGTTATAAATATAGACTTGACCTTATTGAGTTTTTTCTTCTTAGCTCGTTTTCCATCTAAAGCAATTACCGCATTTAATGCTTACCATAAACCCCGGTTTGCAAAACTTTCATGTTTATAGTTGTAGTTTTGTATGTCTCTGTGTGTGTAACACCTACCAACAGACTCACAGGGATGCTTAATGAGTTGATGGTGTGGGGTGGGAATAGTGGTGCAAGGAAGTGGACACTCTGGTGGAGGGTGTTGTGATGGTGCAATGTAGTATGTATGAAACACTACCACTAACTGTATTATAAGCTAATACTTTAATATAATATATATAATATAAGCTAATACTTTAATTCTAAAAAAAATAGGATTTTAGTGCTTACTTTATTTTGGTGGGGTTTGGATTTTTAGGCCACACCTGGTGTCACTCAGGGGTTACTCTTGGCTCTGTGCTCAGAAATTAGTCCTGGCTCAAGGGACCATATGGGATACCTGAGATTTAACCTGGTTCTGTCCTTTGTCAACTGCATGCAAGGCAAATGCCCTACTGCTGTGCTACCACTCCATCCCCATGCCTACAATTTTTTAATTTTAATTTTTAAAGAAAACAAAAAGTTCTGAAAAAGAAGGACTTACATTAACAGAGACGCAATTCGTTATATAGAAAAGACTTGATCACATTTTTGTTTGTTTGTCTTTTGTTTTGGCCCACACCTGGCAGGACTCAGGGATTACTTCTGACTCTACACTCAGAAATTACTTCTGGCAGGCTTGGAGGTGGGGGAATATATGGGATGCTGGGATCGAACCTGGGTTAGCTGTGCAAGGCAAACAGTCTATCCATGCTATCACTCTGGCCCCAAGACTTGATCACATTTTATTCTTATGCTTAGATACATTTTCACCCTGAAGGAAAATCAGAATTTCTTCATTTGTACCATATATACATACTTAAGGATTCACCGCTTCTGAATTTAACATAATACAAACTGACATTTTTTTAAGAAGTCATATTCTCATAAATCCTTTCATTTGTCTTCACCCCTTGCTGGTTCCCCTTTCTAATAATCCTTTATTTAAAATTCTCTCCAGATGTTCTTCATTTGTTTAAAATCTTGGACTGCTGGCTTTAAAATAGGAAGTTAAATTAAATTATAGCTAGCTCTTGGCAAATTGTAACTATTTGCAAGTCCTATCATTGTTCAGCCTCTCCCTTTAAAGGGGGGACAGAGGCCTGGGGCACCTTATAGGCCTCTTCTGATTCTGGCAGAGAAAAGTGCTGGGTTATCCAGTATCATCTCTGGCTGGGCAGTGGACTAACTCTGGATCCAACCTCCTCTTTTGCACACAGGTCACAGGTTCCCTTTGCATATCTTGGGGAGCACCTGTGCCGTCAGTATGGGGGAACAACTTGAGTGAGACTGGGAGCTGGAAAGTAGCCATTAATTTGGGCAGCCAGCCCCACATTACAACATGATGTGCCATTTGTGTAATGTTATTAGGGAGAGCCAAGTGATATTTTTTCTTTTAAGTAATCCTTAACAGCCTTTCACAGTCATGTTTTGCATTTGTACTACCTAGAAGACGTTTGGCAGAAGACTTTTCTGTAGCAGTTACCTAAAACTGTCACAACCTGTGCCTTTCATCATTTCCTTGCTCTTTTGCTTCACCTGTTTTGGAGTCAGTTTTTTAAGTAAATTAAAACAGAGGTTCTTGAGTCCTGGCTTAGTTCAGGCCACTGTGTATGTAGGACAAACTTAAGTGTGTGGTACCCTCCCTCTGGAGCCTTCAAACCACACACCCCCTTTCTTTAATCCTCCCAACTACTGCACACTGCAGAAAGCCTATACCAGATATCTGGGAGTGACTTGTATTATGCTACTGTCGATTTATTGCCTTGATTGTTAGGAAAGTTTTACTTCTGAGTAAAATCTAAATGCTGCCTCTGAAACACTGGAAGAGGCCATCTTAGTACTTAACTTCACTCACAGCTCCTCTGAAACTGTCAGGTCCTTTTTAAATCTTCTCAGATGCAAACAAAACAATCTACCTGCCTCATTTTCTTAATATATATGTGTGAAAGAATGAATAGGATTTAATGAAGACAAAGTGGTTTTCAGAATGTTCTTTCTCTAGGAAATTAATTCAAAATCAGTGATGTCATGAATTGGAGGTATTTCTAGTAGTGCTTGCCTATATTATATTACTTAGATGAAAAGGAATCATGAATGGAAAAGGTTTTAAGGAGCCTTGTTCCAGGACACATTCTCAGGCTGAAATTTGGGGGGACAATATTCCACTTAAAATTCTGCTCAAGAATGTCAAAACACAGTGTCTGACCCCTAATCTGACTGTGCGCACATAACAACTTTTTGTTCCTTTCATCTGGCCATTGAACATTATCAATGCAGCTAGGAGGAAGGTTGAATGAATTATTTATGGAGCCATTAAAAAATCATTTTTCAAAGGATACTTAATGGCACAATGTAATAAATGGAAAAATCAGGCTCAAAATTGTATATACAGTCTGATCCCAATTATGTATAAAAAATAAATATGCAAAGGAAAATCCTCAAAGGATATGCATCAAAGTGTTACTGATTATCTTTTGGGAGTGTAATCATAGGTGATTATAATTTTCAACTTTATTACCTTATAGTTCCTATATGAGCATATTGTATTACTGTAATCAGGAAAAAGGTTACTTTTTTTCAAATATATGAACCCTTCTTAGAACTCTTTGAATAATGAATTTATTTCTCTGGTTTTCTTTATCTGGATTCTTTAGACTCTTGAGTCAAAATTTCCTTAGGGTTTTTTCATCTCTTGAGACATTTTGAAAATCTCTACGATGTAATAACCACACAATGTGTTCATAATCTCTCCATTAAATGCTTCCACTTCACATTGCAGTTCCCTGATATAGAAGTTACTATACATAAAATAGTTTATTGTTTTATTTTAATACCACATTTTCCACTCAGAACTGAATGAGATCCAAAGCTTCACCTATATTTTTGACTAATAGTTTTACTATTTCTAGAACACAGGAGATGCTCCAAAGTTCCATGTTGAATGAGTGTGAGACTGATGTAAGCAATTGTACTTCTCAGTTTGAACATGAAATGATACCATCCTACCTGTCCTGGCAGTTATTTCTGGATTTCCTCTTGGGTAATAGTAGCTGATCACCTCTTGAAATAGTTCTTGGCTTCTCAGTTCATTCATTTTCACCATTTTATTTTTATTTTTCTCACCTTCACTTCCCTTTTTTGTTACTGTTATGGTAGTAGTGATGGTCCACAGTCACACCTCACCTTGACTATGGTGTTCACCATTTTACTTCCACCATTTTAGCTGCAGTACTTATCAAAGGCACACACACTTCATTTGCAGTTCCTATACAAACCTTACTATGGTGTGTCAAAGATCACACTCACTGAGATGACTCTGAGAATTCCAAATAGCTAATGGGTCCAATTGCTCACACACGTGATTGATACAAGGGATCAGATCTATAGCTTCATGCTTGCCACACAAGTACTTTTTGACTGAGCTTCCACATTTTACTTTTATCACTATTTTAAATCTCAAGGATCTTCTCATTTTTTCATGCACTCATGATCCTTGTCTAGTGCCCACATTGCTGTGAATTAAGTCCAGTCACAGTTGCCAGCTGCTGATTATTGGGCCATGCATAAATATATATGAGTGCTACTTCTCCCAACAATCCTACCAGGTTCTGTTGTAATGTTCATGTTATTGAATTCGAAACAAGCTCATCAGGAGGTAAAGTAGCTCATGCCCTTCAACTCCTCAGATCTCTGGACTCCAGATCAGTACTCACTACTTTGGACCACTTTATGGGCCCAGTTCTTGCAGTGACAAGTAAGTACCATATAGAGCAGGAAGAGAATGCACAGATCAAAGGGTAGAGGCCAGATGCCTCCAACCTAAACTCAGTGCCCATCTGCACCTGAACACAGAAAAGGCTCTCTCCTTACTATACTTGCCTCATTTCTCCATCCCTCTTGTCTTTGTTCCAGATTTTAGGACCAAAATTTAGAATCCACTTCTGAGAAAGTCACTTCTTGATCCTGTCTTTCTTTGGGAACAGTGGACTTTATTCTTTCAGTTCTGGCCAATGAGAAGGGATGAGAGTTCTGTCCTCTGTGAATAGAAGTGTTTCTCACTCATATTTGTATATGGAGAGTGACCATTCCTGGATATTCCCATAAAGGTTACTGCAGGAAAGCTGGAAGAAAGATACAGGAGCATTGCATAGGAGTGGTGTCGGCTGTCATTCTGTGATGGGAAAACTGTGTAACAGACAGACCTAGTGTACATCTTTCATTAACAATGCAATCACAGTCAGACCATTTACATTAATTACCTTATATTCATCAGATGGAGAGTGTTGGAATCATTGAAATTATGAATAAAGCAGGCAGTGTGAAAATGAACCCATAATAAACATGCAGGTCTAATATGTTTTCTGACTATGGTGGTAGTTATTATTAGTGGATAGTAGCTGATAATTTTTCATTGATCAGTGAGAGGCCACCAGTGTTCAAAAGTTCACAGTGATTTGACCCCAAGAGACATTGATGTAGTGATATCTTAACCAGAGTTCATCACCAACCAATGCTATATATTGAAAACTTGAGGACACTTGGAAATCATGTTAAGGCTAGACTGGGTGACTCAGTTGTGTTTGAACTTGATTCTGATTGAAGAATAGTTTTTCTTATATTTTGAATGAAGATTGAGTGGTCTTGGAAGCACTCTATTTTTCACCAATAAAAGGAGACATTCATTCGAAGTCAGTGAGAGGAAAGATCTCCCATCACCCTAACAAGCAGTCACTTACCAGTCAGGGTTATTAGTTGCAAACAGCAAAAACTCAGTTGCTGAGATCATAGAGAAATTTAGTGAAATGTTAGCAAGGGGCCCATAAAATTGCTAGGGATGCAGAGATCAAGATTAGAAAGGAGGTCAGGTAAAGGAGACTGCCCATCTAGAATATGGACAGGACCAGGAAACCTAGAAGGATACTGCCTACTCTGTGGTGTGGTCAGACTGGAGTGGATGGGATAGGTCTTTGTATTGGGGTGTGAGCACTGCTGTTCCTACAGCCCCTTTGGCAGCATTCTCTCCTCAACTGCTCTTCTGGCTTCAGTCACAAGTTCTGTACATGGGTAGGTGCCAGGCCCACATCCATATGGACTCCAGATTAAATAATGGCAGGCTATTTCTGCTTCCCAGTAATATTAGGAAAATCAAAAGGGGCTTTAGAGAAATTGTACATGTTATGCTTGTCTCTGACCCTGCTAATCCCCAGCACTATAGGGTTCAGTATACACTTATTTCTTTGGCCCTGACATAAAACAACTAGCCCAGTTTGCTGAAAAACATCAAGGAACCCACAGACCTCCTAGTGATTGAGTGGAAGGTACTCCTACCTCAAAATCAAACGTCAGGAAAAAAAGGGTTGGGGTTCAGATGTTGGGCAGCCAAACAAATGACAGGAAGCTGGTATGTTTAAGTTCGAACATTACTAACAATCAGTCTTGTTAATTCCTGCCAAAGTCCAGTAATAGTCAGGCTACTATTCCTCTGAAAACACTTGTGGAAATTCCTTGCAGGGGATCCTCTGTGTTCCAAGAACACAACAACTTCAGAATTCAAATAAGATAGCAGCTGGACTTTTATCTCTTGTTGGTGGATGAAAGTGCAGTAGTTTTGTTCATTTTGGCAGGAATTTAAGTCTTGTGGCCTGGGTTGATCAATATTCAGTCTTAAAATCATAGCCCAGAGTCTACTCTTGATTATAATTATTATTTCTACCTTTAACTTTTACATCATTTATTGAGTGCTCTAGCTACAATTCTTACCAAAATCTCCAGCCATCAGTGTCCCTTTGGACAGAGCCCTGGCAATTTAAAGGGAGTTTACACATCGCTACAGGCAGTATAGCAAATGGCATGGCTATTTATGTCAGGTAAAGGCAAAATGCTTCTAAGGGTCTTGATAGCAACTGAGAAAAATGCATTAGCCCATGTTTTTAATGCATGTAGTTTTCTAGCAAAGATGTTTACTAGTTCCAGCAACACACTAAGAACTACATTAGGGAAGACCTCTTTAGCTTTTCTACATCCTTTAATATAATAGGTGTCAAATTCTACAGTGCTTTAATAGAAAATCGCCTCTTTACTTAGAGCTACATAGTAGAGGGGTTGGAAGCTTCATTTTTTAATGTGTGCCCCCAGAGTCGTGTCCACTCTCCAAGAAGCTGTGTTGTTGCTATCGTCTGATTTCTCATACACGGTTCCTGGAGATGGCAACTAACTGGACATCTTTCAAGTTACTCATGCTTTTGCTTATTGTTAGTCCTCATTTTCAGTTATTCTAGTTCATATATATAATATATATAAACTTTTTAATTTAATTGTTAATATATTGAGGTAAATTTATTTACAGGAATACAAATATTTGGCTATTTCATGGGTACAGTCTGCTACAGCATCACACAAACCACCAAAGTGCCAGTAATCTCACACCTTGGCCACAAGATGCTTCTTTTCAAATTACTCCCCTATATGGCTTCATTCTGCTCTAATTGTCTAGTTTCATGCCCCCCCCCCATTGGATATTGTCTATTCCTTAGCTTTGTTTCTTTGTATACTTCTTATCAATGTGATTACTAAATATTTGTCTTTCTCCTTACCTATTTTGTGACATCAGGAGTAAACTCAGGGCTTTACACATGCAAGCAGGTGCTTTAGCACTTTATCTCTGGAACTTCTCCTGATTTCTTAATATGAACCCCTTCAGTTTCATCCATATTTTAGCAAAAAACAAGTCTTTATCTTTTCTTATTGTCAAGTGTATACTCAATTATGATTATACACCACAATTGCTTTAAAAAAATAGAGTCCTTTTTCCCACTGCAAATCTTACATATAAAAGTAGTTTACAATCAAATGAAAGGTATGTTATTGTGGAAGTAATTGTAGGGTCAGGGCCTACACATTTCACATAGATGTCAGCCTTTGCAAGGTCCCTGAGTCTCCCTACTCCCTACTCCTGAGGAATTATGGGGAACACTATGTACCAGCCCCCCCCACACACACACAACTAGAAATTGAGCTTCCATATGATTCCTCAATACCACTTCTAGGAATATACTTCAGGAGCCCCAAAAAACAATGCAGAAAAGCCCTATATTCCTATATTCATCGCAGCGCTCTTTTTAATAGCCAGAATCTGGAAACAGCCCAAGTGTCTGAGAAAAGATGAATGGCTAAAGAAACTGTGGTACATCTACATAGTGAAATACTATGCAAGCTGTTAAAAAATGAAGTTTGCTTATAAGGAATGGATTTGAAGAACATTATGCTGAGCTAAATGAGTCAGAGAGCATAGAATTATCATGCTCATTTGTGGGATATATATAGTCTGCTAATAGTGTCCAGAGACAATAGAGAAGAGGAGGATCAGTCCATGGTAGGAAGCTTGCCACAGTAGTTGTGGAGTGCAGTTAAATCAGAGAAGGGACCACCATGATAATAAGAGTTGGAAATGATCACTCTAGGCTGAGAGGCGATAGTGATAGGTATGATACCCTTTCAGCAACACTATTGCAAACAGTGTCAAAAGTAAAAGAGAAGGGGTGGGGGTCTGCTTCAGAGACATTTGGGGATTGGGGAAACTGAGGCATTTGATGGGAGATGTGCACTGTTGAAGGGTGTTCTGTATTGTATGACTGAAACTCAATAATGAACAACTTTGCAATTGTGAAAAATAAAACTGTATTATGGACAACTTTGTAGCCGCAGTTTTTAAATGAAATAAGTAATAAAATAAGATATCCCCTTCTTTCTAGCTTGAGGAGCTGGAGATGTTAACCCCTCTAGTGTTTCACACAGGTGGTCAGTTAATAGGTGTTGGTGATTTTTGATTACTCTGCTTTGGTGGTATTAGAGATGCCTAAATATCACACTCTTTGACTTTTTAATTCAAGTACCTTTCCTGTTGAAATGCTTTAAATACTATCATGTAGTTTTAGAATATTTCTAGCAAACTACTATACAGTAGGCTAGATGAATTGGAGCCATTTCTTTATTGGAAAAAAACTACATGTTCCTATTTTAAACTTTATTCTATTTGACATATAAGTAATCTAAAATAAAAATAATCTTAAGCAAAATTATGGACAAATCAAAATATATTCAACTCTAAATACCCTAGCAAAGGATACAGATATAGAAGTTTTAGCCAGAGCCGGAGAGATAGTACAGCATTAGGGCATTTGCCTTGCACACAGCTGATCCTTGATAGATGGTAATTCGAACTGTAGTTTGAATCCCAGCATCCCATATGATCCCTGAGCCAGCCAGGAGCGATTTCTGAGTGCAGAGCCAGGAGTAAACCCTGAGCACAGCTGGGTGTGATTCTCCCCCCCCACACACACACACACAAAAAGAAGAAATTCTAGACAATACCTCCTATTGTGCAGGTGAAGTGAAGGGAACTATGTTCCCTCCCAGAACTATGTTTTACATGATCAATGCCCAGTAGGGTGGGGGCATGTGAAACTGTAGACCAGGAGTTATCAAACTATGGCTTATTGACTTGTCAAGGGCATTTATCTTGCCCTCTGGGAGTTTTTACCTCCACTGCCTCTTCTGCTTAGCAGCTAACTCATCCCAGGCTGCAGTGCTAATATGTGGAATATGCTCTGCACTCTTTGACTCCCCTCTCTGTCTCAGGTAGGGTCCTCAAACTACGGCCCATGGGTCACTGTTTTTCATAGTTGTGTGGTGTGTGTGTGTGTGTGTGTGGTTTTTTTTTTTAATACAGAAACTTAAAAATATAGAACGCTTCACAAATTTGCATGTCATCCTTGCTCAGGGGCCATGCTAATCTTCTCTGTATTGTTCCAATTTTACCTCCCAGAATACTAGTATAACTGGTCCCCACTTGTACAGCTTGCTGTGTATTAGGATAGATTCTGTTGTCATTGACTTTGGGTTTGATGTTCAGGTCTGACCATTTTTTATTTCCACTAAATGTTCATGCAAGTGTCTGGACCTGATACCCTTCATTTTTCCCCCTCAATTTATGAGACTGAACAAGATGTTTCAAGCAATGTGGTTCTGTTGGAGATATAGAAAAAGAAAAAGGAAAAGAAGAAAGAACAACAACAACAACAACAACAAAAAGCCTAAGAAGAATCTTTTAGGTGTTATAAGTATCAATTTAGAAGAGGGCAGGGAAAAAAGAAGGTAACAAAACAAAACAAAAAACAACAAGGCGATAACAAGAAAAATAAAAAAAGAACCAAAAAAAAAAAAAAACCACAATCAAAAGAACAAAATAAACAAACAAAAAACCAAGGCCAGCAACTATGAAAAAGACAAAAACAACAATAAAAATGATAAAGGAAAAAAAAAAGTCAGCAACTACATAAAAAGGTTTCTTCTTCTTCTTCTTCTTCTTCTTCTTCTTCTTCTTCTTCTTCTTCTTCTTCTTCTTCTTCTTCTTCTTCTTTCCTCCTCTTCTCCTCCTCCTCTTCTTCTCTTCTTTTTTTCTTCTCCTCCTTTCCTCCTTCTTCCTCCTCCCTTCCCCTTCCCTCTCCTCCTCCTCCTTCTTCTTCTAGGCATAGTATGTATTGGGGAAGTTAGAAAGGGAATTCCCTTGGCCTAAGAGATTTCAGGTTTCTCCGCCCTTGAAGCATGGTGTCATGAGAACCACTACAGGCTCTGTACACCCTCTTTTTCTCTCCCCAAGGTGTTTTTATGGTGCCAAGCATCTTTGTACTCAGTTATGGATCATATAATCAGGTCTCTCTAACCCGATACCTTGGTATTTACACAGGTCATAGGACAAAGCCTAGAAATAGGCTTTCTTTATAGTTCTAGAAAACTGTTCCATCACTGTTGTTGTAATCAGACTTTTATAATTGATGGTTCCCTGAGATTCTTTTTTTTTTTTTTTTTTGGTTTTTGGGCCACACCCTGTGACGCTCAGGGGTTACTCCTGGCTATGCACTCAGAAGTTGCTCCTGGCTTCTTGGGGGACCATATGGGACGCCGGGGGTTCGAACCGCGGTCCGTCCTAGGCTAGCGCAGGCAAGGCAGGCACCTTACCTCCAGCGCCACCGCCCGGCCCCTGAGATTCTTGAGTACAGAATGAGGTTTTATTTTTATGAAGTTGACTGACTATTTTTCTTCTTCTACAATTAAAGAGGGTATGAGATAAGTTTTGAAAGCTAAAAGATTGAGAAAGCAAGGTGATATATTTTCCCTAGAATTTTTACTTGTTTGAATTGAATTCTTTCTCCCTAACTCCTCCTATCTCAGCCTCTTCTATTGGTTCCACTCCAGCCTGCTTTGACTTTAGGATCTCTCCATCATTGGGGGAATACATCTCAGTGTTTAGAGACTATCATAGGTACAAAGCTCTAAATATAGGCCTCAGCCTTTATCAGACTATAGAGATAAAACAGCAAATTAATGCCTACCTCCACCCCATCTTCCACATACCTGAAGCCCTCTCTTGGCTTTATAGGGATTGCAATATTTAGCCTGCCTGAAGAAAAACAATATTGAAATAGAAAGGTCAGGATTTAGAGAGTAACAACGAGTCGCTTGCTGCTGGTGTCTTGCGTCTCAGCATCTCTAGTGGGGACGAATTTCCTTCGTGAAAGAAAGCGGGCACACGAACAGATGAATATGAAATATGAAATGATAAGACCACACAAAATACATTGTATGGGGACTCGCGTCTGCAATAGACGTGAGACAAATTTACTTTTCAGGCTGCTGACTTATAAGCACAACTCCTGTATGCAAAGTATTTCCGCGAAAACAAAGGGCAGAGGATCTTTAGGAGGAACAACACAATGGTACCAAGCCCTAGAAAATATATATCAAAGAACTAGCTGTTACAGGTGAAAAGACTCCCCAGCTAAAAGGTAATGAATTGATATATGGGGTTTTCTAGTTTAGAAAGGATGTTCTTATAACAAAGAAAGAGAAACTGGTTTTGCTACAAATTTGCAGCCTGCCAGAATAGTCAACTGCAAGAAAAATAGGAGCTGTTTGTTTACTTACCTAAAAGCTGAAAACAGAAAAACAGGTTGCAGGTAGCTGGCTGGACTTGTCTTTGAGTTGCAAATATACTTAGCCAGCGGGGAACTTAAGCACCTTTTGGTACTGAAATTTCTCTGACTGCACATTGACTGAGGCCAAATTTTGGCCTGTAGTTTTGCAAGGGAGACAAAGTCAAATGATAAGAGATATAATGTCACCGCTATGTCATAGGGGTTATGATTAACTTCCTCCAATGGGCCAGCTGGCTAAAATATTTCTTGGGGGACTATCAGGCACTGCACTGGGAAAGCCAATAGACACATCTGGTGTGTGCTTCCCCTAAGATGAAGACATCTATGCTGTATGATGTGCCAGTCACTTATTATTAATAAAGTAGATAGTGATGAACATGGCTTAATAATAGTAGACATTAGAATTCAACAGGCCTCCTGGTGTGATATCCTACCAATTCATCTCTGCGAGTGCACACAGAATTGAACTCTCTGCTCCCAAGTAATTTAAATGGAGAAGAAAGGGTAAAGTTTCAGCCAGAAATTACCAATTTTTAATGCCCCTTGGGCAAGAGAAATACCTAATCATTTTTATTAAGAACAAGCAACATAATAGTAATAGCAGTAATAAGTAGTAACTTTATAGTAGAAGCAACCTAGAAGTTTGACCAGTCAGTATACTTTCCCTCAAAGGCCCTGTGGATTTTCTTGTGGTACCCAGGTATATTGTGGACTGTAGACTCCTTCAGACTTCAATAATAAATTTGTTCCTTCTTGTGCTCTTGGAAGACTGTCTGAAATGAAGAAATGGGAGGATACTAAGGCATTATCATGGTGCAACTACCTCTATCTGAAAGAATCCATCAAAAACAGGAGGAAACATACTCTTGTTGGCTGTCCCCCACCACCATGGCCAGAGCATCTGGCCAGCTTGGAGTTAACCACAGGATATGTGGGCTCCTAACCCAGAAATCCGGACACATGTCCAGAATGTATGCAGAAAACTCACATTCCAGTGTTCTTGGCATAATGTACATCTTTGGAAGGAAGAATAAAGGGAAGTGAGATGTAATTGTGGTCTGATAGGCTACATTTCTAAAGCCTCTGATAACATTTTGACAGTACTAGAAACCGAGTGAGGGCCTCACACATGTATAATAACTCCTATAAGAACTATATCCCTGTCCCCCAATAGCTTAGCTTTTCTGTTCTTCATGCCCTGAGAGAAAATATTATGAAGGCCTAGAATAAATTAATTTTCATTTGACTAAGATAAATGCAGGCTGTTAATTGTAAGTGTCTCTAAACACATACTTCTTATTCTCTACCCATTGCTCTTAAACATAGACCACAAATGTGTGTGTGTGGGGGGGGATGAATGGTGGAGCTTTCATGTATATTCTCATCCCAAAAGAACAATGACAACTCCTTTGTAATGCCAAATGTCTAGGAATTTTAAAAAGTAGTATATGTTGTATTTCTAGTCATAAACAATTAAATATTTCCAATGCATGCTTTTGAGTTAAACTACAGAAAGATGCCCATTCTGCACTAACAGTTTGTTAGCTCAACTGCACATTTCAATCAGATTGACCTATCAGTAAATTGCCACCACCAATGCAAAAGTCTAAATGTGCAAAAACATTCCAGTTAAGTGTTTTGTGCCTTTGTATAAAAATTTTTAGCATCGCTATCCATTCAAGAGTTTAGAAACGGTGTCTATGAAGACATTTATTTTTACCATCTATACATATACACATATACACGATGAGAAAAACAAAAAGTACCATTCAGGCTGAACTATGGGGGAATTTGCTTCAAATCATTAACTTAAGGAAAGGAAGTCTTGAGTAGAAGACATGAGGTAAAAGCTGCATGATGATATATGGAAGGAAGTGGACCCATCAAGTCATTGAAAGGAAGCTATCAACAGAATCATGCCTGGTGTGGGAGGGCACAGGCTCTTGAGAAGAGATCTAAAAAAGACACAATGTCACAATGCTGGAGTTATCCATTCCTGCCTTACTGTTGTCAAAGTCTGCTGGTTCCACTTCTCAGCCTCTCCACCCCAGTTTCATCTTAGTGTCCCCAGATCTTACTCTCATTTTCAGTTCCATTCCCCCAGGATCCTCACACTTAAAAGATTCTTCTTGGAGATTCTGTTTCCTTGACAATACTGTCTGACTAATTAATGTAGTGATTATGAAGATCAAATGAGATGTATGTTAAAGCCTTTTTGTCACCTACAAATTGCTATATAAATATCAGATGTTGTAAATCATTTGCCAGTCTGTTCTTCAACAAAAGCCATTTCTATGCGTATCTGTTATCCTCTTAACAATTCTTTGTCAAATACCAAATTTAAATGCTACTGTTTCTTCTTGCCTGAATTATGGTGATTTCTTTGCAACTTTATGATGTAAGCTAAATCTTTAAGTACTCCTCTGGCTCATATCTCATATCCACAAAACACCCATACAAGATCATAACCTATAAAACACAGAGGCAGTAACTCCTTTTAATTGCCAGGAGCTCATCATATGCTAAGTTCTAAATGCAGTCACTTTGACACTTGCCTTGTAAAGCTCATCTCTGTTTATTTCACAGAGCCGAGACTGTGTGAAGCTGGGCCCTCCCTCTGAGGGAGAAGTTGTCCAAGTCAAATGGCCTGATGGGAAACTGTATGGGGCAAAATATCTTGGCTCAAATGTCGCCCACATGTACCAGGTGAGTGACGCCCGGTGTGTGCTTACTGATTTGAACAGGAAAAGCCCAGAGGGCAGAGAGGAGCCGTGTGCAGCTGATGTGAATAAAACACATGAATTTGAGGCAACTCTAATTTTGTAAAGAAGATTGTATCTCATGACCCAGATATTGGAGTTTTATTACCATGCTCAGCATTGGTATACCCTTAATAGAATTTGATTAAGGGTTTTATTTTAAAGTTGATTATTAGGCCATAAAGTTAAACAACAAATGTAGACTGCTTTCCTGTATTTCCACTATATGGGCAGAGAAAAATTGTCTGGTTTATCAAATCTTGAATCAAGATAGGGGCAGCAGCTCATCAGTCAGTAGCCGGGATTGGTGGCTTTTGCTTGAGAAACATGCCCCTCACTGGTCAAACCTAAAGGAACATGCAGTGGTCTGAATGCAGCGAGCTAACTGCCCCCAAAGGAGTGCTTATTTCATGAAAAGTGCAACTACCAGTTGGACATTCTATTGGCAATGAAATTCTACATATTATTAAAATGTGTATACAACTTAAAGTTCTTATTTAACAGAAGAATGGGTAAAGTCCTAACAAGGAGACAACATGAATGGCACAGGTGCCTTTATATTACTCCAGAAAGATTCTTAAAAGGCACACATTTACCAGAACCAGTGCATTTTAGCACTTTGATCAACATGATGGCAGAAGTCTATGTTTTCAGATAAGTAGTAAAGTGAAAACAGGAAGATTGGAGGAAAGGAAAAAAGTCAAGAAAGCCCAGACCTGTTGAGTTAAAAACAGCTTGAGAATGATAAGACTGCTCTTTTTAGCAAAGATATTGTTCAAAGAGTGATAAGGGGCAAGGGCTTAAATGGAAGAGAACATTATAAGACACTGCATCAGGAACTGGTGCACAATATAATTTAAAATGTTCAAAGAAGTATGGAAAACCTAGGGGGGAAGCTATTTAGAAAAGCCCATGGTGGGAGGAAGATAGGGACCAAGGCATTTGTGTGTGTGTGTGTGTGTGTGTGAGAGAGAGAGAGAGAGAGAGAGAGAGAGAGAGAGAGAGAGAGTTTAAAAGCCATTTTCCCGTTGTATTGGAGAAATGCTCATTTACAGACAGATTCAGGTCATTTCTAACCAAATAGTTACTGGAGCTCCCTTGTGGAAGAATGCTGAGAATCGGGCAAAAATCATAGGATAACCTGATAATATTAGAGATTCCTAGGGAGAGAAACATCCATTCTCAAGGAAACAATTATGTTTATTAAACAAAAAATGGAAAAATGAAGTTTCATACATGTTGTGAAACTATTTGCTATATATCATAATGAAAACATGTTAAAATTCAGGCTGATTAGTAACAAAACTTCAATTGAATTTATGATGGCCTTTCAGCATAAAACTGAGTGCATTTATAGATTGAATGGAAAAGTTAATACTAATATTAAAATTGTTTCAAATAGAAGTTGTTTAAAATTGTTTATTAAGCTAAGTTGCCTTTTGAGAACATTTTTTGTTTTGTATCTAATTTTTAAGCAACAAGCAAAGAGATTTATAAAACTGTAAACAAATTAAAATCCTACAGCTTGATGCTAAATATGTATGTACATTCTTTTTATGTCTACAAACTTTTGTTGTATGTGAAAACTTTTTACCCTTTTTATTATTTAAAAAGATGATAGTATTGAATCCTATTTTATGAATGAGGAGGAATAGACTTGGTGCATTTGTTTTTATTGTACCAATGTGCTTTACAAGTCTTTCACAGTTATATTTATGGTACATAGTGAAAAGACTTGGTGAATTTAATAATTTTTTTCAAGAATACATGTCCATAGGCTGGAGACATAGTACAGTGGGTAAAGCACTTGCTTTCATGTGGCAAACCAGTGGTTGATCACCAGGATTGGTTTTCTGAACCTCAACAAGAATAAGCCCTAGCACTGCTGATATGTCCCAAAATCAGATGGATGGATGGATGGATGGATGGATGGATGGATGGATGGATGGATGGATGGATGGATGGATGGATGGATGGACGGACGGACGGATGGGCGGGCAGGCAGGCAGGCAGGCAGGCAGACAGACAGACAGACAGACAGACAGACAGACAGACAGACAGACAGACAGACAGATAGATAGATAGATAGATAGATAGATAGATAGATAGATAGATAGATAGATAGATAGATAGATAGATAGATAAGTAGACACATAGAAAGATTACACACCTGGAAAAGTGAGTAGTTGGAATCTTTCTTTCTCTAGCTTTGCTTTTCCCTCTAACACCACAAGGCCTCTATTCCAGCAGATCCTTAGACCGAGGTGTGTAAGCATCTCCTCGGTGAGCCATTTAAGGCCCACAAAATTATGCGGTTTGGCCTTGATAGATAAAGTGATGGGACATATATGCCTGCCTGCTATGTATGGCCAGTGAAAAAGTTATATTCAAATGGTGCTTGCCAGGAAAATAAGGTTCCCCATCCTTGAATCCCTAGAAAACCAGTCTCGTTAGCCACATACCAGGCTTGTTTTTAGTATTATAATTGTGTTTTTTCTTTTAGCATTTTTAAATGATCTGAAACAGAATTAAGGTAGCCACAAGGCAGTTGTGGTTTAACTATCAAATTGTATAAATGAGATGACCCCATGGCCCAATTAAATTTTAAAGAAACTATTATACTAGAACAAGGAAAAATATTAAAAACTTGCCCAATTTCAGCCACCTGGGAAATTGCAGTTCTCCTATGATCAAGACCTAATTCCATCCGACTGTTTTGAGTTAGCAATATATGAATGACAAGAAGTTTAAAGATATATTTATATTTATTATAACATTTTTCTTCAAGTCCAGCAGATTTTTATTAGCATAATGTAGATGCATGGACAGTTTAATTTTCCTTTGACCTGAAGTACCAAAGTTTTTTGTTTGTTCAGTGTTTAACAAGCCAAATCCACCTATGCTCAGGGTTTGTTTACTCCTGGCTCTGCTTAGGGATCAGAGGAGGACCTGGAGAGGACCAGGGTACCAGATGTGGTACTTGGGTTCAAGTACCTGGTCAGCTTCTTGCAAGGCTTGTATACTTCTGGCTGTACTTTCTCTCCAGCTCACTAAGTGTGTGTTTGTGTGCGTGTGTGTATGTGTGTGTGTGTGTGTATGTGTGTGTGTATTTTGGCAAACATACAAGTTAGATACAACCCATTAGATATTCTATTCTGATCACATACCCTTTGTTGTTTTCTTCTGGAAGAGTTCATGTGGAATTAAATTTACACCAAACTAGGGACCACATATATAATTATTGATGAATTTCCTCAGTTGCTCTAGGATGTTATTAGTATTACTTACCTTTCCTGTGACAAATGTCCTAAGAGATCAAAGAGATAGTACAAGGAGTAAGGCTCTTGCTTTGCTTCCCATGGCCCAACGTTTGAATCTTCACTATATAGGATCCCACAAGCACCACCAGTGGGTCAGTCCTAATTCCAGAGATAGGAATAGCCCCTGAGCATGCACCATCAGGAGTGATGCTTACCACCCCTCCCCCAATTTCCTAAAATGTTAGGGAAGAACCTAGTTATGAAATTACTTATTTTCATATCCTTATCTTGAAAGGAAAATTTCAAGTACTTTCATTCTAGATGATAACTTCTTTCACACATTTTTTATGAATGGTTGGTATGTTATGAGGTTGAGAACTGCACTTTCCTGACTTGTTTGATTTAACCTGATAGAAGTGAGTTCTGTAAAAACTAGAGAAATAATTTTATCTGGGGGGATTATTATATACGTGTACATTCATCATCATTTCTTTCTCAAAGAGTAACAGTCTTCCCTTGAATGCTATCAGATCACCTCAGAAAAAACGGGGCTGACAGGCAACTGTTAATTGGCCACATTCTGAATTATCACTAGAGCAGCAACTACTTTCCTTTGTTTTTACTTTTGATTTGAGGGCATAAAGTTTTTATCTCATGTTTCAAGGCACTCATTTTCAAGAACTTAATCTGTTTGAACATATATTTTGCTCCTAGTTTGGTAAGGAAGAGAGCTAGTCTTTCTTCCTTGACTATTGATGAGTTCTTTGTTCTATTTTAATTCTATTTTTTGCTTTTTTTAACATAGCTGGATGGAACTCTGAAAAAAAAAAAGCCAATGGTTATTTGGTTTTGTATTTATATAATAATGTGTCTTCTTTTTAACTAGGTTGAATTTGAAGATGGATCTCAGATAGCAATGAAGAGAGAGGACATCTATACTTTAGATGAAGAGTTACCCAAGAGAGTGAAAGCACGTTTTGTAAGTGCCTCTTAGGGATCTACCACATGAATTACTCATTTTCTTTGTTTCCCTGCTTAGCAAAATATACATACTTGGGCCTATAGATTAGTTTTCAGGAAAGCATTTTTACCTTATTGAAAGTTATGGAATGCAAACAGTAGCCATGCATATTCCTTATTTTTCTTTCTATAGAGATCAAATGATACTTCTTTATGTTAACATTTCTTGGCTTGCAAAGAATTCTTGAGCATATGCTTTCAAAAAGATGAAGGCAAACAGAACTACCATTAGGTCATTTAGGATCTTGTTACTGCAAGCATATTAAAATGGAGATTAAACTGGGTTCAGTGAAGTCTATTTTCATGTAACTTTATCATATATTGAAGTTATTTCAGAAGCCCATTAATGTTTTTTCCATTCATAATTAAACTGAGCTCTTACTCTTAACACAAAAGAGATAGGAGCCGGAGAGATAGCATGGAGGTAAGGCATTTGCCTTGCATGCAGAGGGACGGTGGTTCGAATCCTGGCATCCCGTGTGGTCCCCTGAACCTGCCAGGAGCAATTTCTGAGCATAGAATCAGTAGTAACCCCCGAGTGCTGCTGAGTGTGACCCAAAAAACAAATAATAATAATAATAAAAAATAAAGAGATAAACAAAATCTGAACATTAGTTGTGAGACTACTAAAACATTTTTTAATTATAATTCTTTCACAGTTATATTTAAGGTACAATATTTACGTGACAATGAATTAGGGCAATTCCCACCACCAGTGTTGACCTCCCTCTGCCCCTGTTCCCAGCATGCATCCCAAACCTCCACCCTTAGCACCCTGGACTGCTAGTATAATAGGTCCCTTTTGTATATAGCTTGTTGTAGTTTGGGTCTCTTGATTCTATTGTCATTGACTGGGTTGGGTATTTAGATCTGATCATTTTTTAATTTCCACTCAATGCTCATGAGACTGTTTTGTCCCAGTACCATCTCAATTTGTAGGAAGACATAGGTAGAACAAGATGATTCATGTTCTATGGTTCTGTTGGGAGAGAGAGAGAGAGAGAGAGAGAGAGAGAGAGAGAGAGAGAGAGAGAGAGAGAGGGAGGGAGAGAGGAGAGAAGAGAGAGGAGAGAGCAGAGAGGAGAGAGAGAGGAGAGAGAGAAGAAAGCAGGTGGGAGCCTCTGTCTAGAAGCTATAAATATAAAAGAAGAAAGAAAAATTTTAAAAAATAGTAAAACATTTTTTAAAGTAGAAAGGAAGTATTAATTTAAAACACTTTATCAAAAAGCAAATGTGGGCCAAAAATTCAAAACCGAAGTTGTGAAAAATAAATTCATAATAACTTTATTTTTATTATTATATCATGAAATATTTAGTGGACCCTGAAATGAAGTCAATTGTACTCATTTAGAATTGCATCTATTTTATTTGTGAAATGATAAATCTTGAACAGAGATAGTTCAGGGGAAAGGGATTTTTCAGATTAAAATGACTTTTGTCCTGAATAAATGGTACTTTTAGTTTTCAGTGCCTGCATCTGTATGTTATACTGAAAGTAAGAGTTGCCATAGATTAATTTGAGAAAACTATAGGTTTTCTTAAATATTCAGTGTACATTCAGTCCCTTTTTTCTCTGGTGAGATCTTGATAACAAGGTGACTACATCAGGTGTGAACTCCTTTTGCTTCTCAGTGGCATCCTGGAAAAGCAGGTCATCCTGAGTGAAACGGAGATGACAATAAGTGCATTGCTGCCCAGCCAGTGAGAAATGTAGTATGCAAAGGGCCCACATAACATATGATAAATTGAAGAACAAGATAAAAAATTTTTATATATTTTATTTAAACACCTTGATTACATACATGACTGTGTTTGGGTTTCAGTCATGTAAAGAACACATCCATCACCAGTGCAACATTCCCATCACCAATGTCCCAAATCTCCCTCCTCCCCACCCAACCCCTGCCTGTACTCTAGACAGGCTTTCTATTTCCCTCATACATTCTCATTGTTAGGATAGATCACAATGTAGTTATTTCTCTAACTAAACTCATCCCTGTTTGTGGTGAGCTTCATGAGGTGAACTGTTACTTCCAGCCCTCCAGAACAAGAGAAAATTTAAGTACCCTATTGTAAAGCTACAGCTCTCATGACAAAGATGACAAAAAAATTCTGGAGAACATGTGTGTTCTAGGACAGGAAATCTCTTAAGAACAACTTACCGTGCTCGCTTCGACAGCACATATACTAAAATTGGAATGATACAGAGAAAATCAGCATGGCCTCTGTGCAAGGATGACACGCAAATTCGTGAAGTGTTCCATATTAAAAAAAAAAAAAAAAGGAACAACTTTCCTTTTTGAGATGCCAGAGATAGCTGCCTCATTGTCTGTCTCTTTCTTCTTTGGTCTCTTGCCCTTTCCCTTTTTTCCTTCCTATCCTCACCACACCAGCATCCAACTTATTTTTTTATTTTATCTTAGTATTGTAAGAGAATTACAGTACTCTAATTTTCATTTTCAAAAAATTTTAATTTTTAAAAAGTACAAAAATCATGCATATATGTCGAACAGGTTAGCTTAGTAGAAAATACCTTCAGAAACAAACTTGGTCAATAAATCCAGTTTACCACCTCTGTTACCTCTGTTTTTATTGAATCCAAGACTTTGGTGCTTTGTTTATTGGAAATCAGCTTTTCCTTCAGGGTGAAATAGAAGCTTCTGGTCCTTGGTTAATCTATGACCACAATTTTTTTTCTTTCTAGTTGGTAAAACAAATCTAATTGGAAAACTCATTGATGGAAGATATTTTATAATAAGAAAAATCTCTTTATTTTTTAAGGGAGAGTGGGTTGTTGGCACCTACAGGGAGGCCTTCATGTTTTAATGACTTTTGCTCACCCAGACACACGCTGACTTGGAGAAAAATATTTCAAAGGCATCAGCAGTCTACCGCAATGATTGTGTTGAGATTTGTATGTGTGTATGTGTGTGTGTGTGTGTTTGCCCCTAACTTCAGAAATGGCTCCATTACCTTTTATTGTCTCACAGAATAACCATAGCAACAGTGCATAATTAACTAGAGCTGCTGGTAAATCGGTTTTATTATTGTATTTGAGAGGCTGACTTTTGCTATTTTCACATAGTGGCAACATTTTCTGAGGTGTTTTATTTTCTCCTTTGATAACTTTCGCACTTATAAAAGGGAGAGATGACTTAGAGCAAGTATTTTACCAAGAGTGAATGAAATAAAAATGTCTTCTCTAAATGACTAAGATACCCACCCACATTCTCCTATGATCGTCTCTCCCCAAGTCAAAGTAGGTAGCATCTGGGGAATCCGTGAAAATCTCTGAATATGAATAACAGTCTTGGCTTGTACTGGCTCCTTGTTTTAGTTTTTAAGCTTTGTAACTATTCTGTTATTTGTCTCGTTGGCACAACTGAATGTTTTCACACTTAAAAGCTGGACTCTGCCTCTCTAATCTGGGGAGGTGGCCTAAGTGAGATAGACTGTATATTGATGTTTTCCCAATTGATCCAGGTCAGTGAAAACCACTTAGGAATACATTTGGGGATTCAAAATAATAGGAGACTAGGCATATGAATATTGCTGCAATGTAAACTTCACCTGAGCACTATGGAATAAAGCCCACTATCCCCTTACTTAGCTAACACCTACTAAGCAATTAGTCCTTGATGTTAAAAGCACATATAAAATTCAGAAATAGTCCCTTATGCCCCCTCGAGGGGTTCAAAAATCTCCAATGAAGAAAAATCATCTTTCTTATCTCTGCCACCATGCTGAATGCAACTATGTTGAACATGTAGAGTGTTATAATAATGGAAAGTAAAAAAAAATCTTAATTTGCTTGGGGTGAGGAAGATAAGAATATCTTTTATAAAGGAACTATAAGTCTGAAGACAGCAGAACAGAAACCAGTGTAGTGTGGCTGGGAACTGCAAACCAGGGCATGGAGTAGAATTATGCCTAGTTAAGCTTAGGGAGCTTGGATGTCATGCTGAAAGTAATAAAGCTATTAAAAGAGTATAAGTTATAATCAGCATGTTCTAAAGGAGATTTGTTATTCTATAGAAAAAAGATTGGAGAAACTGGAGAAATAGTGCAGTGGTAGGATATTTGTCTTGCATATTGCCATCCTGGGTTCCATTCCCAGCAATACTTATTCTCCTCCAAGCTTAGCTAAGTAAGCTTCTGGATTATCAAGTGTGGTCCAAAATTGACAGGACATAAAGTTGGGGACATAATACTTGTTTAGGAGAGAAAAGGTGAGGGCTTGCACCATGGGGTCAGAAGGAAGAAAGAATTGAGGTACTTGTGGAAGAGGTCTGGACAGAAAAACATATAGAAAAACTGATACAGAAATAAGATGTTTGGGGCTGGAGCGTTGGCACAAGCGGTGAGGCTTCTTCTGCCTTGCCCCTGCTAGCCTAGGACAGACCGCAGAGCCTAGGACAGACCGCAGTTCTATCCCCCAGTGTCCCATATGGTCCCCAAGCCAGGAGTGATTTCTAGTGCATAGCCAGGAGTAACCCCTGAGCGTCACCGGGTGTGGCCCAAACAAAATGGAAGTTTATGATTATTTTCACTTTCTGACCAGCATTACTGAATGTATAAATTAGATAATGCTAGTTATGGAGTATAGAAAGGACAGTAATGGTATCAAGTCAGTGACTTGGAGTTTAGTTTAGGCCTGGTGGGCTCTAAAAAGTGCTCTGAGGTGTTTGCTGGGAGTTAGATACACAGGTCTGGTATAAAAGGAGACCTGAACTGGAACAAGAGGTCAGCTTGAATGAATTTCCTCAGAATGAATGATTTGAGTGTGAAACTTCAAGGAGAACAGCCCAAAGACAAAAACAGGGAGCATCAGAGTTGAACAAATCATTCAGAAAAGGGATCCTGAGCCAAATAATTCAATAGGCTGAAGCATTTGCTTCGAATGTGGGAGGCCTAGGTTTGAGCATGATTGGGAGCAACCCCTATGCACTGAGTTGGCTGCAGCCTCCTGAGCACCATACAGTGTGACCCAAAAATGGAAGGAAGGGAGGGAGGAAGGGTAGGAGGGAAAAACCATGAATCTTCTGTCATAGAGAGGGAGAAGGAAGGACTTAGAAAATGAGAGAGGAGTTTCCCATAGAGAACATGATTTGGTAAATTGAGGGTAGAATGTGTCATTGGAGTTAGACTTTGAAAAAATGATTTTAGGGAAGTAGTGAAGTCATGGCCCAAAGATCAGTAGGATTAGGGGTGAATTAGAGTATTGACAAAGTCATCAACTTGGTTGGGCATGTGGATGAGGGAAGGTGGAGAGGGAGAGTTTAAATGAAAGACTTTTAACACTGGGGAAAGATGCCAGAAGGGGGGGAAGTGGGCTAAAGGGTAAGGGGGATGTCCACAGTCTCTCAGGGTGAGGGGGGTCCTTTTTCCTGGGAATTTGTGCAGGCTCCACAATCTTCCTCCTTCCTGCTGACCAAATGTGATTGATCCTTTACCATTCTTGCGATGGTCCTGGGGCTGCTCTTCTGTAGTATAACACCATTTGTTTCCAGTCCACAGCCTCTGATATGCGATTTGAAGACACATTTTATGGAGCCGACATAATCCAAGGGGAGAAAAAGAGGCAGCGAGTGCTGAGTTCCAGGTTTAAGAATGAGTATGTGGATGACCCAGTGTACCGCACTTTCTTGAAGAGCTCTTTCCAGAAGAAGTGTCCGAAGAGGCCATAGTGAACTCTGCTGCAGATCACAGAGCATCTTGCGTTGGAAGAGACTAGAGGAAAGGACAGTTTGTGGACTGCACCATGTATTTTGCCTGGGGTAGGTAGGTGATGGGATGTGTCTCTGGCATAGAAATGCATCTTTGTAGAGCTTGGCCACCAAAACCATGTAGTGCACACATGCTCTCAGTTGGAAGCAACTATCTGAAGATGTTTCCTAGCCTTGCTTTCACTTGGAAGCAACTGTCTTCTTAGATCCCAAAGAATTTTTCTAAGTAAAGGAAATAGTGAACCGCTTATGTAGGGGGAAAAAAGTCACTGCCTGAGAAAGAAAAAGGGTTTGTGTCCAGTGTATATGTGTGGCTCAAGCCCCTAGTCATGTATACTTCTTGCCCCCCAACTCCAGTAGCAGGAGCTGAGATACTGGGGTGGAGGGAAGTGGGGATCATTTATATATTTTCCACAGTCAGGGAAGAACTCTCACTTGTTTTAAACGGCAGTTTTTATAAAACATTTTTAAAACACAAATGGCATGCAAGGTAATGAGATTTACCCGTGTGCTATCTGTATTTCCCTTGTACAGAACTTTTCCATTTTTTTATATCCCCTATTACTTTTGATTGTGTCTGACAAGAACTGAGTTGTTTGGCTTGTGTGGAATTTTTGGCTCTTGAGAAAGAATTCTTATGAATTGTATGGGAATTTTATATATATTTAAAGAGGGAGATCTAGGGCAATTATTTTTAAACACTTTCTTTTCCTACTACATCTTCTGAGTAGATATTTATAAAAAAAATATGTTTCTTTGTTATGTGTTTGTAAAATTAGAGTTGAAAAAAATATGCTCTGATGCATAGTTTTGAACTAATAGGATTTTTCCTTTTTAAATCTGCCTGAAAAAATGTACTAGTATTTAAAAAATAAAGATTTCCATTTTCTCCAATCATGTCTTGCTGATTTGTCTCTATTTTTTTTTTATAATTTTTTTTATTTAAACACCTTGATTACATACATGATTGTGTTTGGGTTTCAGTCATAAAAGGAACACCACCCATCACCAGAGCAACATTCCCATCACCCAAGTCCCAAATCTCCCTCCTCCCCACCCAACCCCCGCCTGTACCATAAACAGGCTCTACATTTCCCTCATACATTCTCAATATTAGGACAGTTCAAAATGTAGTTATTTCTCTAACTAAACTCATCACTCTTTGTGGTGAGCTTCCTGAGGTGAGCTGGAACTTCCAGCTCTTTTCTCTTTTGTGTCTGAAAATTATTATTACCAGGGTGTCTTTCATTTTTCTTAAAACCCATAGATGAGTGAGACCATTCTGCGCTTTTCTCTCTCTCTCTGACTTATTTCACTCAGCATAATAGATTCCATGTACATCCATGTATAGGAAAATTTCATGACTTCATCTCTCCTGACAGCTGCATAATATTCCATTGTGTATATGTACCACAGTTTCTTTAGCCATTCGTCTGTTGAAGGGCATCTTGGTTGTTTCCAGAGTCTTGCTATGGTAAATAGAGCTGCAATGAATATAGGTGTAAGGAAGGGGTTTTTGTATTGTATTTTTGTGTTCCTAGGGTATATTCCTAGGAGTGGTATAGCTGGATCGTATGGGAGCTCGATTTCCAGTTTTTGGAGGAATCTCCATATCGCTTTCCATAAAGGTTGAACTAGACAGCATTCCCACCAGCAGTGGATAAGAGTTCCTTTCTCTCCACATCCCCGCCAACACTGTTGATTCTCATTCTTTGTGATGTGTGCCATTCTCTGGGGTGTGAGGTGGTATCTCATCGTTGTTTTGATTTGCATCTCCCTGATGATTAGTGATGTGGAACATTTTTTCATGTGTCTTTTGGCCATGTGTATTTCTTCTTTGTCAAAGTGTCTGTTCATTTCTTCTCCCCATTTTTTGATGGGGTTAGATGTTTTTTTCTTGTAAAGTTCTGTCAGTGCCTTGTATATTTTGGAGATTAGCCCTTTATCTGATGGGTATTGGGTAAATAGTTTCTCCCACTCAGTGGGTGGCTCTTGTATCCTGGGCACTATTTCCTTTGAGGTGCAGAAGCTTTTCAGCTTAATATATTCCCATCTGTTAATCTCTGCTTTCACTTGCTTGGAGAGTGCAGTTTCCTCCTTGAAGATGCCTGTAATGTCCTGGAGTGTTTTGCCTATGTGCTGTTCTATATATCTTATGGTTTTGGGGCTGATATCGAGGTCTTTAATCCATTTGGATTTTACCTTTGTACATGATGTTAGCTGGGGGTCTAAGTTTAATTTTTTACAAGTGGCTATCCAATTGTGCCAACACCACTTGTTGAAGAGGCTTTCCCTGCTCCATTTAGGAGTTCCTGCTCCTTTATCAAAGATTAGATGGTTGTATCTCTGGGGAACATTTTCTGAGTATTCAAGCCAATTCCACTGATCTGAGGACCTATCCTTATTCCAATACCATGCTGTTTTGATAACTGTTGCTTTGTAGTACAGTTTAAAGTTGGGAAAAGTAATTCCTCCCATATTCTTTTTCCCAATGATTGCTTTAGCTATTCGAGGGTGTTTATTGTTCCAAATGAATTTCAAAAGTGTCTGATCCACTTCTTTGAAGAATGTCATGGGTATCTTTAGAGGGATGGCATTAAATCTGTATAATGCCTTGGGGAGTATTGACATTTTGATGATGTTAATCCTGCCAATCCATGAGCAGGGTATGCGTTTCCATTTCCGTGTGTCCTCTCTTATTTCTTGGAGCAGAGTTTTATAGTTTTCTTTGTATAGGTCCTTCACATATTTAGTCAAGTTGATTCCAAGATATTTGAGTTTGTGTGGCACTATTGTGAATGGGGTTGTTTTCTTAATGTCCATTTCATCCTTATTACTATTGGTATATAGAAAGGCCATTGATTTTTGTGTGTTAATTTTGTAGCCTGACACCTTGCTATATGAGTCTATTGTTTCTAGAAGCTTTTTGATAGAGTCTTTAGGGTTTTCTAAGTAGAGTATCATGTCATCTGCAAACAGTGAGAGCTTGACTTCTTCCTTTCCTATCTGGATTCCCTTGATATCCTTTTCTTGCCTAATCGCTATAGCAAGTACTTCCAGTACTATGTTGAATAGGAGTGGTGAGAGAGGACAGCCTTGTCTTGTGCCAGAATTTAGAGGGAAGGCTTTCAGTTTTTCTCCATTGAGGATAATATTTGCCACTGGCTTGTGGTAGATGGCCTTCACTATATTGAGAAAGGTTCCCTCCATTCCCATCTTGCTGAGAGTTTTGATCAAGAATGGGTGTTGGACCTTATCAAATGCTTTCTCTGCATCTATTGATATGATCATGTGGTTTTTATTTTTCTTATTATTGATGTTGTGTATTATGTTGATAGATTTACGGATGTTAAACCAGCCTTGCATTCCTGGGATGAAACCTACTTGATCGTAGTGGATGATCTTCTTAACGAGGCATTGAATCCTATTTGCCAGGATTTTGTTGAGGATCTTTGCATCTGCATTCATCAGTGATATTGGTCTGTAATTTTCTTTTTTGGTAGCGTCTCTGTCTGGTTTAGGTATCAAGGTGATGTTGGCTTCATAAAAGCTATTTGGAAGTGTTTCTGTTTGTTCAATTTCATGAAAGAGTCTTGCCAAGATTGGCAGTAGTTCCTCTTGGAAAGTTTGATAGAATTCATTAGTGAATCCATCTGGACCTGGGCTTTTGTTTTTCGGCAGACATTTGATTACTGTTTTAATTTCATCAATGGTGATGGGGGTGTTTAGATATGCTACATCCTCTTCCTTCAACCGTGGAAGATTATAAGAGTCCAAGAATTTATCCATTTCTTCCAGGTTCTCATTTTTAGTGGCGTAGAGTTTTTCAAAGTAGTTTCTGATTACCCTTTGAATCTCTGTCATATCAGTAGTGATCTCTCCTTTTTCATTCCTGATACGAGTTATCAAGTTTCTCTCTCTCTCTTTCTTTGTTAGGTTTGCCAGTGGTCTATCAATCTTGTTTATTTTTTCAAAGAACCAACTTCTGCTTTCGTTGATCTTTCGGATTGTTTTTTGAGTTTCCACTTCGTTGATTTCTGCTCTCAGCTTTGTTATTTCCTTCTGTCTTCCTGTTCTTGGGTCCTTTTGTTGAGCATTTTCTAGTTCTATTAGCTGTGTCATTAAGCTACTCAGGTAAGCTCCTTCTTCCTTCCTGATGTGTGCTTGCAAAGCTATAAATTTTCCTCTCAGTACTGCTTTTGCTGTGTCCCATAAGTTCTGAGAGTTTGTGTCTTTATTGTCATTTGTTTCCAGGAACCTTTTGATTTCCTCCTTGATTTCATCTCGGACCCACTGGTTATTGAGCATGAGGCTGTTTAACTTCCAGGTGTTAAAGTGTTTCTTCTGAGTCCCTTTGGAGTTCACAAATAATTTCAGAGCCTTGTGGTCAGCGAAGGTAGTCTGCAAAATTTCTATCCTCTTGATCTTATGGAGGTATGTTTTATGTGCCAGCATGTAGTCTATCCTGGAGAATGTCCCATGTACATTGGAGAAGAATGTGTATCCAGGTTTCTGGGGATGGAGTGTCCTATATATATCCACTAGGCCTCTTTCTTCCATTTCTCTCCTCAGGTCTAGTATATTCTTGTTGGGTTTCAGTCTGGTTGACCTGTCCAGTGTTGACAAAGCCGTGTTAAGGTCCCCCACAATTATTGTGTTGTTGTTGATATTATTTTTCAGATCTGTCAACAGTTGTATTAAATATTTTGCTGGCCCCTCATTCGGTGCATATATGTTTAGGAGAGTGAATTCTTCCTGCTCTACGTACCCCTTGATTAATATAAAATATCCGTCTTTGTCCCTTACAACCTTCCTGAGTATAAAGTTTGCATTATCTGATATTAGTATGGCCACTCCAGCTTTTTTATGGGTGTTGTTTGCTTGGATAACTTTTCTCCAGCCTTTTATTTTGATTTGTCTCTATTTAAACTGTTAGAAATATAAGTTTTGTTGGGGAGCTGACTGTCAGATCATCCTGGGGGTTCTAGTTTTTCCAGACCTTCTTCAGGCACTGGCTTTTTAATCTAACAGGAAACATCACCAGACATTTGTGACAGCGTCACTAGGGATAATGGCCTCTCTGTACATCAGCAGAAGTGCTTTCCTCTTCTCCTTTTCAGGCCTAGATGAAACCTGCATTGTTTCCTAGAGTCTACAGCGATTCTTTTTTTTTTTTTTTAACTCTTTTTTTTTCATAGTTTTAAATTAGCTTTATTTTGAAATTTTTCTTTTTTTTCTTTTTTTTAAATATATTTTATTTAAACACCTTGATTACATACATGATTGTCTTTGGGTTTCAGTCATGTAAAGAACACCACCCATCACCAGTGCAGCGTTCCCATCACCAATGTCCCAAATTTTCCTCCTCCCCACCCAACCCCCACCTATACTCTAGACAGGCTTTCCATTTCCTTCATACATTCTCATTATTAGGACAGTTCAAAATGTATTTATTTCTCTAACTAAACTCATCACTCTTTGTGGTGAGCATCCTGAGGTGAGCTGTAACTTCCAGCTCTTTTCTCTTTTGTGTCTGAAAATTATTATTGCAAGAATGTCTTTCATTTTTCTTAAAACCCATAGATGAGTGACACCATTCTGCATTTTTATCTCTCTCTCTAACTTATTTCACTCAGCATAATAGATTCCATGTACATCTATGTATAGGAAAGTTTCATGACTTCATCTCTCCTGACAGCTGCATAATATTCCATTGTGTATATGTACCACAGTTTCTTTAACCATTCATCTGTTGAAGGGCATCTTGGTTGTTTCCAGAGCCTGGCTATGGTAAATAGATCTGCAGCGATTCTAACACCAGATGCCAAGTCCCTATTTTGAAAAGGTTTCATGGATTCCTCTTTCCCCTCATGTTGTGGAAATGAGGAGCAGAAAAAAAGGAAGCAAAAGGGACTTGCCCATGGATACAAGATCTTCTGTAATGTTTCAATCAACTTTAGCCACAATTAGGCTGCATAGCAAACCACTGCAAAATCCCAGGCCCTCTATAGACACACATATTTACTTGTGAGCCTGCAGGGTCGCTGGGCAGAATACTGGCTTCAGCATGGACCATTTCATAGAGCTGTCCCTTAGTTGTGTCTCCCTTCATTCCACAGGATACAATGGGCTGGTCTAGGTGTGTCAGAAGGTCAATGGCAAAAGTGGGAGACTGAGCCCAGCTCAGTAAACATATTTGCTAAGGTCTCTGAGATTGGTTCATAATTTATGGTCCCAAGCCCAGAGCTAGAGATTAGAAGGCATTTTAAAGTTTCATAGCAAAGAGTAGAAACATAGGGTGTTCATGTACATGGAATAAAGAACTAAGATCATTGTAGTAACACCCCAGTTAAAACAGTTCTCCAGCCTGCCCCCCTAACTAAGTGCTCAGAATGCCTTATGGCTGAACTCTGGGCTAGGAAGAACCCATCACTCTTATTTCTACAGGGATTGAGCATGCCACATACTCTACTAAGTTACTAAGATATTTAAGCAAGTCATCAAACTTGCATTTACTGTCTCTGGGTTTTGAATTGAACTGGCCCGTTCTTTCAACACTATGCCAGCAGAGACCTGTGTAAGGCATTAAGAGGACTTCATCTAAATAGGATCATTTGTTCTGTACAAGTTTGCCTGTCAGCAAGATTTCCGATTGACTGCCACAGGAAGAAAATGTGCACAGTCCTGTGTGATCTCAAATACAGCTGGTTTTTTATGGCCTCACTTAACTAATGTTCCCATAACTAAGTACAGCTGTAGATGGCCTTAGCAAAATAATGCCAGCTGCAAATGCACTCTGAACCTTAAGAAAGACATCTTGTTCCATAGCATCCTGTATAAAGTCCTTATTAGTTCTCTGCCCAGAGAGACCATTAAAGTTTTTCTGCTTATTGTATAACACCTTAATGGTAATTTTAATTTCTTTGGACTACACCATTTATATTTTTAGTATCTATGTGTAGCAAAAAATCAGTTGAAATCCCCCTATTATTAAAAAAAATAGCTGTGTCAATTCTAGAATAATTCTATTTAATCCTCTTTCTCTGGAGGTTAGAAATTTAGTAAAAACACGGTATATTTCACATTTTAGTTCCTTTATGTGTGCGTGAAATAAAAACAATGTAATTTTTGTCAATCTATTTTATTATGGTAGTTTCATTTAGGCCTACTAGAGAGAAACAGAAGAAATAACCACTAAAATATCACATGACTTTTTAGAATGCATTATGATTTTCTACTGAATAAAGGTATTGAAAACATGAAGGCTCAGAATACCAAAATAAATAGGAGGAAGTAAATCTGCCTATCTTTGTTCCCAGCTGATACAAAACAGGAGGCTGAAATGCTTGTTTCTTTAACTGATGACTAAGTATTGGAAGAGTATATGCTGCAAGATACCTTTGTGCTTTATTTTTGCTTTAAGTAAAAGGAAGTTGAAATTAAACAGCCTCAATTTCAGATATTAAATCAGCTTTATAAATAAAACTAACCAGAAGTCCTAAGGCATTCTTATTACATAAGTAGTTGGTTGATAGCAAAACTCAATTGGACTACAAACTTTGAGAATTCAGATGTCCAGGCCCTGGAAATGTAACACACACCATGTTTTTGAGACACTCACACTGACTATTGGCAGAACAATTTCTGGCCCAAGAAGAAGGATGTGTATTCTCCAGCATGTGGACCAACAATTCGTAAGTACCATGCTCAATCCTCTGAAGGTGTTTTCCCCTTGAAATAGAATTTTATCAAGAGCAGTTACTGATTATTGAGCATTATTTTGTATAACCAGCCATGTAGGTACTCTTGCCAACATTAATCATCTTTACCCTCCCAAATAAATCAGCAAAATAAGCATCATTTCCCTCTTTCATGAGGAAAACAGGTTCTAGATATTAAGTAACTGTTGAATCACTCAATGATTTCATCACGGAAGAGGATCCTAAGTCTGACATAAACAAAAGACATTTATGATTGACAAGTGAGAAACTCAGAAGCTAAGTTAGCAAATGTACTTAGAAAATGATCCTCTTCAGAGGCTGGAGGGATAGCACAGCAGTGGGGCATTTGCCTTGCAAGCAGCCGAACCAGGACAGACTAGGTTTGATCCCCTGCATTCCATATAATCCCCTGAGCCTGCCAGGAATGATTTCTGAGCAAAGAGCCAGAAGTAAACCCATAATGCTGCTGGGTGTGGCCGAAAAGCAAAAAAGGAAAAGAAAGAAAACGATACTTCTTACTGGCAGAAGTACATGACATTCATCTCCTGACAGAGGCAAAACTGTAGGAACAGAAAAGATCAGTGGTTGCCAAGGATTGAGGGTGGAAGAAGGAGTATAGGGCACAAGGATTGTCAATAGAGGGAATAAATATTTGGGGGATTGATTGAAATAATCTTTGTCTTGATTGTGATTGTTGTAACAGAACTATCTATAAATATCAACAAGTAGATTTTATTCTGAAGTATTACCTCAGGGTGCTGAAGAAATCAGCATTTAACTTGAGCACTGCTGTGTGTGGCAAAAAAAAAAAGTATATCAAAAACAATTGTTGAAAAAATTTTTAAAATAAATCTTGAGAGGTGAGAGAGAGCAACCTTGTCCTGTACCAGAATTTAGAGGGAAGGCTTTTAGTTTTTCTCCATTGAGGATAATATTTGCCATTGGCTTGTTGTAGATGGCCTTGACTATACTGAGAAAAGTTTCTTCCATTCCCATCTTGATGAGAGTTTTTATCAAGAATGGGTGTTGAACCTAATCAAATGCTTTTTTTGCATTTTTATTTTTTATTTTTCTTTTTGTTGATGTGGTGTATTATGTTGATTGATTTATGTATGTTAAATCATCCTTGCATTTCTGGGATGAAACATACTTGGTCATGCTATATGACCTTGATGAGGTATTTGATCCTATTTGCCAGGATTTTGTGAGGATTTTTGCATCTGTGTTCATCAAGGATATTGGTATGTAGTCATGAAATTTTTCTATACAAGAATGGACATGGAAACTATTGTGCTAAGTGAAATAAACCAGAGGGAGAGAGATAGAATAGTCTCACTCATCTATGAGTTTTAAGAAAATTAAAAGATATTATTGTAATAATGCCAGAGACAATAGAGATGAGGGCTGAAAAGACCAGCTGACAATATGAAGCTCACCACAAAGAGAAATAATTACACTAGCATCTGTCATGATAATGAGTGAGAGAAGTAGAATGCCTATCTTGAATAGAGGCAGTGGGTTGTGGAAGAGGGAAATAGGGGGTCTTTGGTGGTGGGAATGTTGCACTGGTGAAGGGGGGGTGTTCTTTCTATGACTGAAACCCAACTACTGTCATGTTTGTAACCATGGCGCTTAAATAAAGATTTTATTTTTAAAAATAACAAAATAAAGGGGCCAGAGTAGTGGCGCCTTGCACGCGCTAACCTAGGACGGACCGCAGTTCGATCCCCCAGTGTCCCATATAGTCCTCCAAACTGGAGCAATTTCTTTTTTTGTTTTTAATTTTTTTATTTTTAATTATATGAATAATGATGCAAAGAAAGAGGACAAGATAAAGTTACGAGGACAAGATAAAGTTACAGTGGAAGGACAATCACCCATAAACAGAATACTCAGAAGAAATCCCCATGCTGACGCCTAAATTTTGAACTTACAAAGAATATTAAGAAAAATAAAACAGAACCCATGTACAATTGCTTTGTCCACAAGTCACCAGATCGTAGTACATTTTAACATTTCTTAGCAGTACACAAAGCATCTAAAGCAATGAAATTTATGTGATTCCTTAAACATTGAAGGCATAGTATTTTTTTACATTTTCATGCACACGCATATTAGTTTAAGTTAACATCAAAAGTTTAAGTGTTTTTTTTTAAGGTTATAGTCAAAGGAGCACAGTAAAAACGGTGTTAGAGTGGCAAATATTGTTTGCATAGGCCCACCAAAATATGGGGCACATGGAAAAGAAAAGCCTTGGCCTAAATACAAGGAGACCCTAAAACCAGAGCAATTTCTGAGTTCAGAGCCAGCAGTAACCCCTGAGTGTCACAGGGGTTACCAAAAAATAAATAAATCTGGAAGGATATTAACAAGGTGCATAGATAGGTAATAAGCAAGGAAAGAATGAGGTCAGAACACTCGTTGGAGAGAAAAGAGGAACCTGTGTGTGTGCTTGGAGAGATAGGTACATCATATGCTGTGATGTGATTCATGTCAAGAGTTTTGCAGAAAAGATCCAAGTAAGATCATCAATTAAGAGACCAGTTGTGAACTTGGGGAGAGATTTCAAGCGGTTTCAGATGAGTAACATTTTATTCAAATTAGTGTTTATTCTCAGTCATACATTGACTCCTTTTTAATATTTTCTCCTTGTGTCTAATCTTTGTGTATTTTTGTTGTTGTTATTACTGGTTCTGTTTTTTCTTTTGGGGCTATCATTTCTCAGGGTTTACTCTTAACTCTGTTCAGGGATCACTCCAGGGGGTTGAGGAGAGGGCAGGCAGCCATATGTAGTGTCAGATAGAAGCCAGGTTGGTTGTGTGCAGAAAATGTCCCTTACTTATTGGACTATATCTCCAGACAGTTTTTAGAGATTTGATAAATGATGTTTCTTGTCTTTTATTGTTTTGGGTTAAGCATGCTTAGGGATTATTTAGTTTCTTGACCTTCTCTAAATTGGGAAAATTTTCACGTTTTTCTTCAAATAGTTTTCTTTTAGTCTCATACTTGACATCTGGGAGTTCAATGACTTATACA
This sequence comes from Suncus etruscus, assembly GCF_024139225.1. Taxonomy (NCBI): domain Eukaryota; kingdom Metazoa; phylum Chordata; class Mammalia; order Eulipotyphla; family Soricidae; genus Suncus; species Suncus etruscus. The sequence goes on from NC_064848.1 coordinate 33,468,629, forward strand.
TTAAGTATTTTCTTCTTGTTTCAGAGGTCCATGATAATCATTTGGTTTGTTTGCTCTCAGTACAGACTGGGTAAACTATTGATTTGCCCTCAAGTTTAGTGATGCTGTTCTCTACCATCTCCAAACTACTATTGAGACCATGGAGTGTGTTTTTTATTTTGGACTTTGTCTATTCAGTCTTTAATTCCCACTTGGTCCCTTTTTATATTCCTTTGCCAAAATGTTGTGAGTTCTCCCCCATTTATTTTAAGAGTTTTTATTATTGTCCATTGAAACATTTTTCTTTTGTTTAGTTTAAAAATCTTGTTCAGATAAGCCCAACATCTCACTCAAATTCTGATATTGGTGTATGTTTATTGGGTTTTTTTCTTCATCCAAGTTGGTTTATTTTTTTCTTTTTTGATTGGCATAATTTTTATAAATCTTTATTTAAATACCGTGATTATAAATATGATAGTAAGTGTATGGTTTCAGTCATTTAACGAACATCCCCCTTCACCAGTGCAACATTCCCAACACCAATGTCCCAAATTTCCCTCCTCCCCACCCCACCCACAGGCTTTCTACTTTCCTCATTCATTCACATTGTTAGGATAGTTCTTAATGTAGTTATTTCTCTAACTATACTCATCACTCTTGTGAGCTTCATGTTATGAGCTGCATCTCTTTTGTCTCTGAAAAATTACTGCAAGAATGTCTTTCATTTTTCTTAAAACCCATAGATGAGTGTGACCATTTTGCATCTTTCTCTCTCTGCTTTTTTATTTATTTGTTTATTTGTTTGTTTTTTGTTTTTTTGGGCCACACCCATTTGATGCTCAGAAGTTACTCCTGCTAAACGCTCAGAAATTGCCTCTGGGGAGCCGGAGAGATAGCATGGAGGTAAGGCATTTGCCTTTCATGCAGAAAGTCGTCAGTTCAAATCCCGGAGTCCCATATGGTCCCCCGTGCCTGCCAGGAGCAATTTCTGAGCCAGGAGTAACCCCTGAGCACTGCCGGTGTGACCCAAAACCAACAACAACAACAAAAAAGAAATTGCCCCTGGCTTGGGGGGGGGGCATATGGGACGCCAGGGGGATCGAACTGTGGTCCTTCCTTGGCTAGTGCTTGCTGGGCAGACACCTTACCTCTAGCACCACCTTAGCGGCCCCTCTGACTTATTTCTGACTGGCATAATTTTGTTGTAACCTGGATAACATGGATGTCATGTTACCAAAAAATATGGGTTTTACTTAAATCTTTGCTCTTATCAAGCATTCAAGTTACTTACCTTACAGTTTCTGGCCTTTTGTGCTTCGTGGTTTACCTTTGGGAAGTCTTTTGATACTATTGTAATATGCTTTCTTTGTGTGTAACCTCAAGACCACAATGCAAACCTGAACTATTCTGAATTTCAGTTTGGTTCTCAAAACTTGATGGTGGACTAAGATAGTTCACCTTCATTGAGTTCTTAGACAGTTTCTAAGAATTCCTTTCTTTCACTTCTCTCCCAACTTTTCCCTCCAAGCTCTAATTGAGAAGGTGTGGTTTGCTACTTCATATGGTTGGGACCACCTACTAAGTCTCTGCTGGCAGCCTTCTGGCACTGAAAATGCCACCCACAGCCTCTAGCTACTGCTTAGTCATGAGGATATGGGGAAGGAGGCCAGACCCCCATCTGGGTTTCCACCAGCACTATGCTTGTGGAGGAAGAACACATCCCCAGGGGAGTGGCAGAAACCCAAACTTTATAACAGATCTTACTGTTAATGCACAAGTGGGGACTGTTAATTATTTTGGGTTGGGACAGAGTGGTGGTATCAGGATGGTTATTGTCTTGTTGTGCTGCCCCTTTTACTCTGATTCCAAATTTCCCTTTGTACCCCTTGGTCATTCTGATTTGCATGCTTCTCAAATTCTAGCTTGAGGATATATGGGCAATAAGATAACACAGAGTCCCCCCTGTAGGATTCCTAAAGTCCCTAACTAGTCTATTTCTTCATTTCCCTTTTTTCAGTATTTCATTAGTCTTTTCTGATTGCATGTTATATTATATGTCTATGGTTTAAGTTATGCTTAACTAAAGCAGTAGAGAAAATGAAAAATCTGTTGACTGTCTAGAACACCAAGTGTTAAGGAATTGCTAATAAAGCTCTGTCTGTCTCTCTGTATCTCTCTCTGACTCTCTCTCTCTCTCTCTCTCTCTCTCTCTCTCTCTCTCTCTCTCTCTCTCATCTCTCTCCCCTCCCTCTCTCTCCCTCTTCTCTCTTGTCTCAGGAAAGGGTATTAGCATAAATGTACTGTTACACAGAAAAACAAATATTTCATCCACAAAGCTGATTTTAGGATTGTTTCAGGAAGAGACTTTCCAGGTATATTTATTGAAAGAAATTTTTGTGAGAGACTAGAAGTCAGTGAAAAGATTCTTTTTGCCCATCATCTGAGCTGAATAAGGAAGAGAGTTAATGACAACAGAGTACTGACTAGGAGAAAATAGCAAAATAGTGACTGAAAAAAAAAAGTCTGAATAAGGCCACCCCATCCTCTAACGATGATATCTAAGCACTAGAACTTGTAGGTATGTTCCTTTATGGGACAAAAGATCTCATAGTTGCTTATTTTGGGATGGAGATATAATCTGGGTGACTGAAGGATTACCAACAGAGGCAGTGTGACAACAGAAGCAGTGTGAAAAGTCATCTGTTTGGAAAATGAAGGGAAATGCCAGAAGTCAATGAATTCAGGTCACTTCTGGAAGGTTGAAAAAGCAAAGAAATAATTTCCTTAAAGCCTCTATCAGGAACCAGCACTGCTAACACCTTGACTTTATCACACTGAAAGGAATTGCATACAGGAAAGCTCCAGAATGCTAAGATAGGGTTCCCGACTGTGAGAAACTGTGAGTGTTGCCTGTGCATATTTTTCCACTGTCCTGTCTCCTGAACCTCTCAGGAGTGGGCTGAAAAGGGCCCAGAAAATTTGCTCTCCCAGGGGTTCCAGAAGAGCACTTTGCTCCGCTTTACTTCATGGCTGTGCGCTCTTTCTAATGAAAGAACGGCCCTGCAACAAGAAGGAAAAAAATTACACTAGGAACTGTGCTGGATCTCTGAAGCCCAGCATCTCTCTCCGGACTATCTTCTCTGCTGTGTGCTCAGGCCTAAGATTTGATCCTGTGTGAGGCTTCATTCAAGGAGAATTCCCCTTCCTTGGAGGCGAGTCAACCCACCCAGAAAGGGTGGAGCCAGAGGAGCATGGCCCCGCACATGCTAATGAATACTGTAGAAAAACCCACAATACAAGTGTGACAATGGGGAAACAAAGCAGGCCAGCATCAGACATAGAGAATGAAGATGGCAACTCTGATGACTGGAAAACAGCCAACCAACTAGTCAGTCACTCAGATAAGTTTAGAGAAGAAATATAGAAGATGCTCAAAGAACTCAAAGAAACTGTGGATCAAGTTGAACAGAATACTAATAAGAACCAAGAAAATATGAAGACAGAAATCACAAAACTCCAAACTGATATAACAGGTCAAATAACAGGTCTGAAAAACTCAGTAAATGAATTGAATGACAAAATGGATAAGCTCTCCAACAAGGTAAAAAGAAGCTGAGGATAGAATTAGTGCTGTGGAAGATGAGATAAATAACAACTCCATACAGCAGGAGAGATTGGAAAAAAAAACTTAAAACAAATGAACAGACAATGGAAAAATTAGTCAAAGAATGGGAACAGATGAAAATAGAAGTCTATGATAAGCTCAACAGAAACAACTTAAGAATTATTGGAGTCCCAGAGACTCAGGAAGAAAATTTCCAGGAAGAATCAATGCTCAAGAAAATCATTAAAGAGAAACTTCCAGAGCTAAAGAATATATGTAATCAAATCCTGCATGCCCAAAGAATACCAACCAAAAAAGACCCCAGAAAAAATACCCCAAGGCACACCCTAGTCACAATGACGAATCCCACAGATAGAGACAGAATTCTGAAAGCAGCAAGATCAAAAAGGGAAATTACATTAAAGGGAACATCCTTGAGATTTACAGCAGACCTGTCACCAGAAACACTGAAGGCCAGAAAGCAGTGGTGTGACATAGTGGTAAAACTTAATGAAATAAATGCTTCACGTAGAATACTGCACCCAGCAAAACTCACTTTCAGGTTTGATGGAAGAATACATGCTTTCACAGACAAACAACAGCTCAGAAACTTTACAGACTCAAAACCAGTCTTAAGAGAAAAAATGAAAGACCTACTTTAAGACACACCAAACTTCGATATAAAGATGGCACTAAATCCTAGGACAATTCTCTCAATGTCAATGGACTAAATGCACCAATTAAGAGACACAAAGTGGCTAAATGGGTCAAAAAACTCAATACAACCTTCTGCTGCCTACAAGAAACGCACCTGAATAGTCAGAATAAACATCGACTCAAAATAAAAGGCTGGAGGAAAATTATCCAAGCAAACAACACCCATAAAAAAGCTGGAGTGGCCATACTAATATCAGATGATGCAAACTTTATACTCAGGAAAGTTGTAAGGGACAAAGATGGACATTTTGTATTAATCAAGGGATATGTACAGCAGGAAGAAATCACTCTCCTAAACATATTGTACCTAATGAGGAACCAGCAAAATATTTAATACAATTGTTGACATCTCTGAAAAATAATATCAATAACAACACAATAATTGTGGGGGACCTCAACACAGCTTTGTCAACACTAGATAGGTCAACCAGACTGAAACCCAACAAGAATATACTAGACCTGAGGAGAGAAATGGAAGAAAGAGGCCTAATGGATATATATAGGACACTCCATCGCCAGAAACCTGGATACACATTCTTCTCCAATGTACATGGGACATTTTCCAGGATAGACTACATACTGGCACATAAAACATACCTCCATAACATCAAGAGAATAGAAATTTTGCAGGCTACCTTCACTGACCACAAGACTCTGAAATTATATGTGAATTCCAAAGGAACACAGAAGAAAAACTTTAATACCTCAAGTTAAACAGCCTCATACTGAATAACCAGTGGGTCTGAGGTGAAATCAAAGAAGAAATCAAAACTTTCCTGGAAACAAATGATAATAAAGACACAAACTATCAGAACTTATGGGACACAGCAAAAGCAGTACTGAGAGGAAAATTTATAGCTTTGCAAGCACACATCAGGAAGGAAGAAGGCACCTACCTGAATAGCTTAATGACTCAGCTCATAGAATTAGAAAGTGCTCAACAAAAGGACCCAAAAATAGGGAGACAAAAGGAAATAACAAAGCTGAGAACAGAAATCAACGAAGTGGAAACCCAAAAAACAATCTGAAATTTCAACGAAAGCAGAAGTTGGTTCTTCGAAAAAAATGAGCAAGATTGATAGACCATTAGCAAAACTAACAAAGAAAGAGAGAGAGAGAGAGAGAAACTTGATAACTCGTATTAGAAATGAAAAAGGGAGATCACTACCGATATTGCAGAGATTCAAAGGGTAATCAGAAACTACTTTCAGAATGCTAAGAAAATACACATGCATTGTTTTAAGCCACGAAATTTCATTTGTCATAGTACCAATGGGAAACTAAGACAACTACTAAGCAGATAAAGCAATGGGAGTGGGAGAGAAGGTTTTTTGTTTTGGAAGCAGGAGTCTTTAGGAGAGGTATTTAAGATATCTACAATTGAGGTTCCAGAGATAGCTCAGTGGCTCTACTTTGTAAGTATGCAGCAGGAATTTGCTATGCAGTGTCACCTATTGGTCCAAGCTTGTTTTCTTCAACTCTGATTTCTGGGCCCCTGTCCTGGGCACATCTGGTATCCAGCTAAGTATTGTGTGGATATCATAACTGAAGTGCACAGTTGCTGCAAGCATTATAGCTAGAATATGTGACTTCATGCAAGTAAAGGGGAGTTCAACTGAGTGTATAGGCATGACAGTTTCGTGTCCTCTGACAAGCACCACAACCAAACATTGATATGACTCAGAATAGTGATTTTCCATCTTTTTACACCTGTGCACCAGTGTTAAGCTGCAAGAACTTAGGCAGTCCCAAGTTTGTGAACCAACCCTTGAAAACCATTCACTTTTATAGGGATGACAGTAGAGTCATGCTGTAAAGACATTTCTTGTTTGGTTTTTTTGTTGTTGTTGTTTTTTTGGGCCACACCCGGCAGTGCTCAGGGGTTACTCCTGGCTGTCTGCTCAGAAATGGCTCCTGGCAGGCACAGGGGACCACATGGGACACCGGGATTCGAACCAACCACCTTTGGTCCTGGATCGGCTGCTTGCAAGGCAAACACCGCTGTGCTATCTCTCCGGGCCCGCTGTAAAGACATTTCATGGCATGAACTTGATACTTTAAAATTGATCATCTACATGTCATAAATTTCACCTTTTAAAATGGAAATTTCAGTGATTTTTTATTATATTTAGGATATTGAACAACTACCACCACTATCTTGTTCCACTGTAAAATACTTAGTTTTCACGAAATGATTTTATTCATATCCTCCTTGTTTAAAATATCTTTGTTTCTGCCACAGCTTCTGAAGACCTAAAGATTTTAAAGAAATTTTCAGAATTTATTCTTGAATATAAAGAGTTCTCCCAAATGTACTTTTTAAAGTATTTCCCATTTGAGAAGACTATACACTTAGTCAAATGTGCTTCCTGTATGTGCTTCATGTAGTTGGGTGTGGGTTTTGTTTTATTTTCTTTGGCCAGTCCTGGCAATGATCAGGGATTACTTTTGATTGTGTGTTCAGGTGGGGCTTGGGAAACAATATATAGTGCCAGGGATGGAAACAGGATCAGGTGGCTGACAAGCACGGTTCATGTCTTAATCACTCTACAATCTCCTTGGCCCTTGGTTTCCTGTGATTGAACCAGGTTTGTGACTGGGGTAAGTAGCTGTAGTGGGAGTTGCCAGAGGAAGACAGATTATAAAGAAGAAACTATTTGTTGGCCACAGATGCTCTAGAAGATAATTCTGAGACTCTTCAGAATATGAAGAATGAGGACCAGGGGCCAAGTAGTCTCAGGTGCATTGGTGGTATTAAAAAAGGGCAGAACTACATATCCAAGCCAAAGGCAATAACAATGAAATCAAGAGACCCAAAACTTTAACAATTTTAAAAACTTTAACAAATTTAAAATAAGTTTATGTCTAAACTTATACAGGTAGGCTGGGAGGCAAGAGGTAGATGGTATGGCATGTACTCTGGGATTATTGGTGGAGGGAGGTCAACACTGGTGGTGGAATTGGCCCTGATTCATTGTATGTCTGAAACTCAACTATAAAGGATTTTGTAAATCACAATGGTTTCAATTAAATTAAAAGAAAAGAAAGTGATCCTTGGCTGCTGCTAAAAGCACAAAACCTTGGTTTTATATATATATTTTACCTTCATTTATTATTGTAATTATTATTTTTATTTACCTATCTATTTTGATCGATTTCTCTGTTTGGGGGTGATTATTGAAAGTGTTGTCCCCAATTATACTTATTTTTTTTAATCTTCCTTTCTTTTCTTTTGCTATGTGCTATGCCATGTTTCTTATTTCAAGAACATGGCGTGTTTTTTGTTTGTTTGTTTTTTGTTTGTTTTGTTTTGTTTTTCGTCTGTTTTTTGTGGTGCTTATCGATATAGCTGGAGTCCTCACTGGATATTTGACACCGTTTTTGGTACTGGTGGAGTGTTTCACCTTCTTTTTCCCCTTCATCTCCCAAATTGATGATGAGAGCCTCTAGAAGGATTCCACCCATTTTTGGGGTATTAGACTCTTACCCTAGTTTATGTATCTTCTCTTTCTCAGGCAAAACCACGCAACTTGAACTAGATAGCCCTGCCTACAGTTAGAGGGGGAGATACGGGAGGCATCAAGACCAAACAGGTGCAAGACTACTAAGTAGAGGGTTGGATACAGAGGGGATCACATATTATGGCCGGCCTGGGGGTGAGGGAAGAGGGAATGGGAGGTAGGACAAATACAGAGGTGTAGGGAGGACAATCTGGTGATGGGAATCCCCCCTGATTTTATGTAAATATGTACCTAAAATGTTATTGACAACAATATGTAAGCCACTATGATCAAAATAAAAATTATATTAAAAAATCAAAAAAAATCTTTCAAATAAAAAAAAAAAAAAACACCTAAAGCCCGGTTCTTTTGCAGTATTTCTTTAAGAAAGAAATCCCTGGCTCAAACTCAGTGATTTATGTGAGGACATCAGTAGGAATTCAAGGGCTTCAAGAACTCCAGCAGGTAGTTGCCTCAGATCCCCACTCCGCCATCCTCTTCTGCTACATTATAGATAAGTAGGTCTTTTTCGCTTTCCTCCTTCAAAATAAACTCTTCCTCTCCTGAGATGATCTTCTGCTTCCTGAAGACTTTTCATGACTCACAAATAATTCAGAAGCAAAGTTCAACAAATCAAGCTCCAAGAACTTTGGCTAGAGGCTTGTGTCTCTCTTTAACTACTAGGTTAAAGAGGGCTTTGACCTCTCTCTCTATATAGACCTAGGGATCGAGTGCATGTAACAGTCTTCCGTAGGCTTGCCTATAGGGCACTCAGACTTTGGCATTCTCTGGGTTGAGGGTTGAAAGCATTTTTCAGCTTTAGGAAATAATTGACATTAATAGGCTTAAGAGTGATGTAACTTCTGCCCAGCAGCATATACTTAGTTGAAGTTAGTGACAAACCTAGTGATAGGGCCAGTAAGGGTCAAAGGCATTCACCAAGGCCTATTGAGACTTAGACTGCTCCTCATTTCCCCAACTAAAATGCAGACAGGTTCTTTCCTAAAGCTACAAAACAGTCCTAAAGGAGAACAAATTCGTGTTTACCCTGACATGAAATTTAGACTAGAAGAGGGATTGTTAGAGGCCTCCAAGGCTTTAAAGTGCATTTTCTACTTAGTCCTTAGAATGTTCTGTGTCATTTTTAGGTCACTGTAAAATCATCCCAAGCACTGTTTCTCCAAGCCCAGGTGAACAAGTCTGAATCAGGATCCACATGAAATAATCCAGACCAGGCTGAGGGTGAAACATGTATAGTCTGGCAATCTTCTACCTAGTATGTAACCCGCTGCCTGCCAGAACTACCATTTTTATTGAGTACAAAGATCACACCTGGATGGGGCAGCAAATCCAGCCAGATTTATAAGTAAGACACTCTGTTTTGGTTGAAACCAAGTTGTAAACAAACAGATACAAAGAAACCATGAATAAACTTTGTTTTAGGTAAAATAAGGTATAACCCAACAGGTCACCAGGGTGGAGACTCCACATTTGGCTTCACTGTGATATGATTATTCACCTATTTATTTCATGCTTTCTCCTCCATCTTCCCAGAAATCATCAGAATAGCAAAAGGGGTCGCAACAATTTCTCTATATTTTACTATAAAGCTGTTGATCATGATAATAAAAACTACTCGTACATTTGCACCCTTTGTTGCTATTTATAAAAGAGCACTTATTGCAAACTAATTAGGAGTGGTATTTTATTATGTCAAAAGTAATGGCGTCAAAAAAGATTATGTTTCATCTTTGATATGGCTGTTCAACAACAATACCATTATCCTAGGTTTTAGTGAATTTTATTGAACCTTAATGAAGAGAAGTGGTTGCTTTATGCAATTAGAATCTTATTTAAATAGGTTTCAAAGTGAATGGTAAATGTGATTGACTTCATTTTCTTAGAGACTGACTCATCTTTTGTCTCTGGGACACTCCTCTTCCTTTCACCCCAATAAGTGCTTTAGATAAGAAACTATTATTTTTAGAATTTGAGATGTTTGATTTACCAGGTTTTATCCCCAGGCAATAGAAGATGCTGAGACCTGCATCTTGAGAGATGTTTGTTGGTGGAGAGGACTGCACACAAGAGAGCTGGTCAGTGGTAACCCATTAAGAAAACTCATCTCAAAATACCCCTATTTCTTTCACCTTTGACATTCCTTTCCTGAAATAAGAGTGAATATTTAGCATCATTTAAAAACAAAATGAGATGGAGATGGAAAAACGTTGCAATAGATAAAGTGTTTTGCTTTACATCTGACCTGAGTTAAATCCCTAGCATCCCATATCCCCTGAACCTATAAGGAGTGATATCTGGGTGCAGAGCCATCTTTAAACCCTGAGCATTGCCAGGTGTTATCTCTATTCCCAGGAAGTCATATGGTAATTTTGGTTACCATACCAATGTAGATCAATTTTAGTTACATCATTGTGATCATACTATATTATGAAATCTCTCCCAGAGCCTTTCATCTGTTTGAGTCTATATTGGGTGATCTCTAGATATGCTACAGGAATATGCAGGATATGCAGCAGGAAGCCCTTACAGCACAGGGATTAGGGAACTATATTCTATATTGGTAAGAGCAGCTGCCTTTGGAGAGGGGTCACCTAATGTAAGCAATGTAGATTACAACCTCTGCCCAACTGAGATATAGCAGGAAAAAAGTATGAGTAGTGCCTTTTACTGCCTCAGTTTACTTGTGTTGACCACCTGTCATCATCTCTATTGGCTCAACCTACTAGAAAAGGCCCAAGAAAGGGAGTTCATAGAGCCCTGGGGCACAGAGAATCAAACTAAGAATAACTTGATAAGCCATGTCTTTCTCTGGGTTATTCTATTTCTCTATAATGATAAAAGATATAAATATTTAGAAACTAACTATATTGAAACTATATTTCTAGTTCTCTATAACTATCAAAAAGGTAACATAAAACACAGTTACATAGTGATAAATTTGGAGATTATCATCCTGTCTGAAGCGCAGTTGATAGTTTGGCTGGCTATAGAATCCATGCTTGGAAAAAACATGTCCTATTTACACTTTGTTCCATGGATTGTATTCTTACTTTTTGAGATAGTCTCTGTCATTCTACCAGTTTTTGTCAATAAAATAACTCAATGAAGAAGATAAAACAGAAATTACTAGCACATCACAAATGAAAAAACTAAATCTCAGGTAGAATGATTTATCCAGTATAGTCAGGGTCAGAGACAGACACAAATTTAAATCTTGACATGTCAGTTGAGGTTTTTCCTTTGGACTATGAGTTTGTTAGTGTCAATATTTTCATTTGATCTTTTATCAGGGCTAATCTTAGTGTTTGGTGCTAGGACAGCCTATGTTATTAGGTTCTATGGCACTAGGACCACATCTGGTAGGAATTAAACTCAGGACCTCACACATAGTAGACTCTAGTGCTTTAATGTCTTCCTGCCTCTATTTCCATTTTTAATGACATCCAGAATGTAATTTCACCCAATGGTATCGAGTCATTCCTCACATGTTGCCCAAACTTACCATAATAGTCTACATTGGGACCACCTGTGAATGATTAAATAATCCTAAATTTCCCGGGCCCCATCTCCAAGAGATTCTTATTTATAAGACTTGTAGTATAGACCAATAGTCTATTTTAAATAGTTCCCTAAATGATATTGGCATGCTTGATTGAAACCATTGCCCTAAGCTTTGGGAATTGCTCTAGAGAGTTCCCTAGGATTCAAGTTGGTATAATCAAATACCACTTCCAAGAATGTAGTGATTTAGCCATCCAGACAGCAGCAATCCCAGTCTGCCACAGTCTAAGTTAATAGCTTTATCTCTTCCACTCTTTCTCATGACTCTCAACAGACCTCATGTCTGCCCTCATTAACTGGCCGGCCCACTAACATAATGGAGACTCCCTTGCCAGCTCCTTCCACTGCTCCATTTCAGCTTGTGGGACTTCAGGGACCCAATTTCCAAAAAAAATTAAATAGAAAATTTTCCTCCCTGCTATCTTAAAGACTTCTTGAGAAAGTTATCTCTTAGGAGCCAGAGAAAAAGAATAATAAAGAAATCTCACTATCTAGTAGCCCCTGAATGTTATTCCTGGTTCTCAGGTGGCCTCCTTGCTGGGAAATATTAAATCCAAGTACCTTTAGGTCAGATATAATATCTTGGCATCAAAATACAGGTATGTGCATATGAATGCACAGTGGAAGAGATCTCTTTTCCAGAACCTCAAACTTTCTAAGCTGAAGGTCAAAGAGTAAGAATATGAAGAGAACTATATAACAGGTTTCTTTTTTTTTTACCACCAAGAGTAAGAGAAAAATAAGTCTATTTGGGGGTCCAATGAAAGAGAACACAGACAAAGGAGACAGAACCTTCTGGGAAGGGACTGCTCAACTAAGAAAAGGATAACGATATTAGTCCTGCAACTTTATCCAGCAGTGGAGCTGCATCCAGGCTGGTTTCTGGGTATGGCATGGGTTGAGGTAGTTTTGTTATTTCAACAGGGTACAAAAGATAGAGCTTCACCTCCATTCTTAAAGGCAGTGCTCACTGGGGAAATGGATATTTATGGGTTTCTATTTAAAAAGAAACAGAGCTAAATGGCAGTCATCAAATGGAAACCAAGCAAACTTATTTGAGGTCATTTGAGCTACTCTGGGAAAACTCTCAAAGTGAGTGAGGAATATTTAATAAGGGACTGGAAAATTGCAATGGTAGATAAAATGAATATTGTAATTTTGTAGTTAAAATGAAAGTAGTACTTTTTGTTTAAAAAAAAAACACGAAAAAGTCATTTATACCTTCAAGTTGAAGGAATCACAGGAACACAAATTCTTTTTTTTGTTTTTTTTTTTTTGTTTTTTTTCACTGTCTAACCCTGGACAATGTTGTGCTACACAGGAAAGGTTATGTTATTTAGACAATACCATATCATACTGTGTGTTAATCTCACCTCTGTGTGTCAGAAAGCCATTCAGAGAACTGAGTCAACATGGGTACTAGTGGGGCACAGCCACCAGGAAGCCTTAGAAATTCTGATGCAAGCCAGAAGGATTTCTTGGCAAGGGCTGACTATTGGAATGTGGGCCATTAAGCAGAGAAATCAGCAGTAGAATTCTAAGTGTTTCCAAGCTGTAAAGGTCCACAGGGATAGCCTATTCTCTCACATCACAGATGGGGGATCTGATGAGAATTTTTTTTTCTTTGCTATAATTTCACATGATCTTTTCCCTTTCCCATATCAAGTCTTACAAGATCCTATTCCTCTCCCTCAGAAGAGTGCTAACCTTCCCGGGATGCAAAGAAAATTGTCTTTAATTTATTTCTTCCCTCCAGGTAAGTAGGACATAGGAAAGATATTGTTGCCCAGAACACTTTCCAAATTCAATAAGCTGTATTGTTCTTAGTATCTCAAGGTCCCAAGAATTTGCAAGATTGAAAATGAGATTAATGCAAATGTTAATGTTGATGATAAATAACAACAATTAGTACTAAAAATAATAGCAGCTTTGAAGTAGGCAATATGCCAAGAGGATATATATATATATATGTATATATATACACATAAATATATACACACATCTGTATGTAATGTATTTTCTCATTCTATGTTTGTCATCAATCCCAAGAAATGGGTATTATTGTTTCCATTGTACCTATGGAGAAACTGGGGTTCAAATTTCTAGGAACACATACCAAGCACAGAATTAAGTGTTAGAAGGTACTTTGCATCCCAATAATTTCTCTTTACATTTATTTTGGCTTTGGCAGAAGACCAATAATGAGAGTTGGGGATCATGGCAGTAATGAATGCAATTTATACAATCTTCCATAGTGATAAGTCAGTAGTATTTAAAACTAAAAATCAAAGAAATGTTACCAAAAGTTATAAACCAAATAGTCTAAAATTTGTATTATGTATATTCTTAAAAGTAATGCCAAAACAAATAAAAAGGTGAAAATATTATCTTGATGGGAAGGTGGCAATAGTGAGCTAGAGGTAGAGTGGAATGGATTTTGGTTGTGGTTTGGGGGTCACATGGCATTGTTTAGGCCTAACTCCTGGCTCTGCACTCAGAAATTAGTCTTGTCAGTGCTCAGGGGACCAAAGGGGGTGACAGGTGTTGAATCCAAGTTGGCCACATGCAAGGCAAGAACCCTACCTGCTGTATTATCTCTCTAGCCTTAAATTACTGTCTTTAATAATATACAGTAGTATTGTTTCTGAACTATAACCATATATGTATACATTTGATAAAAGTATAGGTTTTTTTTTTCCAGTGAAACAAGGTAGTTTCTTTTGAATTGACCTTACATAGACAGATATGAAAGAAGAGACAGAGGGCCCGGAGAGATAGCACAGGGGCATTTGCCTTGCAAACAGCCGATCCAGGACCAAAAGGTGGTTGGTTCGAATCCCGGTGTCCCATATGGTCCCCCGTGCCTGCCAGGAGCTATTTCTGAGCAGACAGCCAGGAGTAACTCCTGAGCACCGCCGGGTGTGGCCCAAAAACCAAAAAAAAAAAAAAAGAAGAAGAAACAGAGAGGACTGCATGTTCAAGAGAGGACTTGGGCTTTTCTGCAATGGAAAATAACAAGTAAAGAAACAGACAAGCTAGCTAGTCATGCCCCCCAATTAGAGGGGGAAATAAAGGAGGCATCAGGACCAAACAGGTGTAAGACTACGAAGTAATAGGATAGGTACAGAGGGGACCACATATTCTAGTAGCACTGGGGATGAGGGAAGAGGATATGGAAAGTAGGACAAAAAAGGAGGAGTAGGGAAGACAAACCGGTGATGGGAATCCCCCCTGATTTTATGTAAATATGTACCTAAAATATTATTGTCAACAATATGTAAGCCACTATGATCAAAATAAAAATTATGTTAAAAAAAAAAAAAAGAAACAGACAAGCAAGTGAGATAGAAGGAAGAACATGGGGCTTGAAGAGCAAGCCTAGAGTTTAGTTTATTTCAATGGGGGGGGGGGAAGCAAGAACTTTCCAATTCTCTTTATTCCCTCATCATCTATGACTGCTCTCTCAAATGCTTTCTAGAATTGGAACTTGGAAGTGGGAGTAAAAAAGTAGAGAAAAAAAGGGATGGCTATTGTGCATATCATCCTGTTGGGATGGATAAAGTCCCAGCAGATTTAACATGGATTCAAGAAAAACTCAATAGAAACTACCAAAGGACCCAAGCAAAACCAACTGAATCAGTTTATTCATTCAGAGATAACCCTACTGAAAGGAGCACTAGGACTGTAAGTATGGGAGCCGCATTACTTGAGTAGGATCTTGAATCTGCTACTAAACTTGAGTCAGTCTGACTAAAACTGGGGCATGAACTGTTATACAATCTGTATGATCAAAGAAAATTGTGGAATGTTCCTCAAGGGAAGTGGAAAGTGGAGAATCTTTTCTTAGCAGCAATAAGTTTGTAAAGAAATCTCTCTCTCTTTTTTTTAAGGAGACAAGAATTTCAATGATGCTGCTACAGGAAGTGTAGTAGTCACCCATGGCTGTATTTAACAAAGGTCTAAGGCAAAGAGTTTTGCAGGGGTCAGAGTAGGAGCATGGTGTCCATTGCACGACATGATCAGTGAAATGCCATGAGATGTCTAGCTATGGGTCTAAGTATCAAAGAAACTGTTTTGAAAATCTGCGAAAAGTGGGAACTGGTGTGAACAGCAAAATGAAGCAGATACTGGGAGCTGTTTTAAAGTGAGAAATATGAAGCAGGAAAGTGAGAAGAGTGTTTGTGGCTGTGAGGATAACCAGAATGTCTGATATTGCCAGGCTGCCAGGAGAGTATAAGGTGTGGACAGAAAGGCTCTATTCCCCAAGGACCCTTGGACTTAGTGGTTAAGGATAAAACTTATAAGACTCTGGACTGCCCTGGGAACCAGATTCAGAGGGAAAGACAGCTAGCCTGCTGCAACCTGGTTCTGATCTTAGCTTCCTCCAGTCATCTAGTAAGAGCAGAGACTATACCTATTAATTTTGTTCTGAAACAGCACCAATAGGGCAATGGATAGGACACTTTTCTTGCATACAAAAGACTTATGTTCCATCCAGGCACCATATATGGTTTCCCAAGCATTACCAGGAGTCATCTCTGAGAACCAACACAATTTTCTTTTAAACAACACCCGTGTTTATTGTTAAAACAATAACAATTATGCTGAGTCCCCTTACCCCTTGACAAATATATGTAAAAATGCCTTTCAAAAATATGATGGTAGATGTCAAGACTCACGAAAAAGTAACAGATAAAATTCTCTAACAGTTCCAAGATGAGAAAACCCAACAATACTGGGCAAAGTTTCCCAGTCATCTGAGCCCAGCCTTGTAGTTAGGATCTCAGCATGTAGAATTGAGTAATAGCAAGTGGACATAGGTAAGGCATAAGGTAAGGCAAGAGGCATGATTAAGGGAAGTTAGGAAATAACCTGTATGGTTTAATAGATACTATAAAAGAAAGACTAAATATAAAACTGGAAGAGTCTGTAGGTTGTATAGGGCTTAAATCACAGCCTTATACCTCACCAACTTCTAACACTACAGATGATCCCCTAGCAGTAACCCCTGGTACATGCACAAAGCCAGGAATAGCCATGAGCACAGTAAGGTGAGGGGAAAATCTTGTAGAGTCCTGGCCTTAATTATAGGGAGTCAGAAACCGGTTTCACTTTTATGCCTGAAGAAGCTTTCGAAGTTTAGTGGTGGTAGGCAGGGTATTCTGAGATAGTGACTGTAATGAAAAAGAAGATTACATTAGGAGTCAGAAAAGTTTAGAAGCACATAGAGGGGAGAGTATGCCTGAACAGAAATAGCTGCAAATTTAAGAATGGCTCAGGATGGTCTGCAGAAAGTAATTAGGGTGTCAAAAGCTCAAAGTTTGGCTTGCTATTGTTTATAACTGAGAAATTGGAAACTTCCTAAACATCCAGGACTGGTGATACATATTCTGAAATATGCACGGCATTGATTTAAGTTTATTTATTAAAACAGTATAATCAAGTAGATCTTAATCTATATCATATGAGCTCACTACAAAGATCCACATGTTTCTATTTCAATTAACAAAAAGTCCTTAGTTAAGACTCAGCCCCCTACTTTTGCTTAAAATCTTATTCATTGTAGCTCCTCTGGGACATGGTCAAGTAGTTCTGTTCTCTTTCCATCGCTATCACCCACAACTCTCACCCATAATCCCTTTATGTTACTATCATCACCTTAAAAAAAAATCTACCTTTCTGTGACCTGAGGATGAGGTTCAGGTCAGTAGTAGAGCATTTGCCATGCATGTGCAAGCTTGATGCCTGGTGAAGCACACACACACACACACACCCACACACACACACCACCACCACCACCACCACCACTCGACACACAAATTCATACTGCCATACTATGGCCCATCTAAAAGTTTTTGGGACCAGAGAGATAGCACAGTGGTAGGGCATTTTGCCTTACAAGCGGCTGACCTAGGACCAATAGTGGTTCAAATCCCGGCATCCCATATGGTCCCCCGAGCCTGCCAGTAGTGATTTCTGAGCAGAGAGTCAGGAGTAACCCCTGAGCACCTCCGGGTATGGTCCAAAAACGAAAAACAAACAAACAAACAAATTTTTGGCATCTTCCCAGCCCTATCAGTCTCCTACCAGTTGCCGTGCATGTCATCTCTCTGCTTTTCAAAGCAAAACTTCTGGAAACAATTATTTACATTTGATTATACTTCCTCTCTGGATGTTCTTTCTTAGGTGATTTTATGTCTTCCCTAGTTTTTATTACTTTTTAATGTACTTTGGTGAAGAGAGGCAATCCCAAACTGCACTGTGAATCCCAAAAGAAATTCTAGAGTTGTTTTTGTTGTTGTTGTTTTTTAACCCTGTAGTGTTTCTCTGATGGTCCCATGCTTAGGCCTGCAATATGCTGCTTCTTGGTCAAGTAATATTGGGATCACCAGGACTACCCTAGTGGTGCTCAGAAGGATAGTGAAGTCCTAAGAATCAAACTTAGGACCTAAAGTATGTAAGGCATGTACTCTACCTCTTTGAATGATCTTCCTAGCCTAATAGTTTTCTTTCTTTCTTCTTTTCCTTTTTATTGAGGTGCCATAATTACAATATTGTTTATAATAGAATTTCAGGCATAAAGCATACTCAGAGTGTCAGTGTTCCTCCACTAATGTCTCAAGGTCTACTCTCAAGGTCTACTCTTAGGCAATTTTTTTTTCAAGAAAGAAAAAAATGTAATTTTCTATTATATGAATGAAGCTAGAGGATACCATGCTGAATGAAGACAGAGGAAAGCGATAATTATAATCTCTTTCATATATGGAACTTAACAATATAGAGTAAGGGAGCAATAAAAGGCCAAAAATTAGCAGAACTAGAGATTTGCATCAGCTAATTGAGTGTGAGGATTTGGGGAAGGTTGAAAAGGACCCTAGTAATCTCAGTGGAAGAGAAGTAGGTGCCCCAGTTGTGAGAATAGTGTTGGAATGACAATTTATGCATGAAACACCATCATTGACACTATTGTAAATCATAGTGCCTCAATAAAGAAAAAAAGCAACAAGAAAGCAGAGAAAGAGATAACAAGTAATCCATGTTGTTTTCAAAATCAGTGAACATCTCCTGAAAGCTATTTCATGGCTTTTTAAAGAAAGTTTGTCTGCTTGGCTTAAAAAATTACTTATTGTGTTCACTTGGTGGAAATAAAAAATGATCAGACTTGAATACCAAATCCAAAGTCAATGACAACAGAATCGATACCCAATCTACAAGAAGTTGTACAAGTAGGGAACAGCTGCACTACCATTATAGGGGGTAAAGGAGATGTGGGATGCATGCTGGGAATAGAGGTGGAGGGAGGACAACACTGGTGGTGGGAATGCCCCTCAGTCATTGTCACTATGTGCCTTAAATATTACTGTGAAAGATTTGTAATTCACTTTGACCACAATAAAAATTTAAAAAACAATTACTTATCATAGGGGCTGGAACGATGGCGCATTTGCCTTGCATGCAGATGGCCCAGGACAGATCTGGGTTTGATCCCTGGCATCCCATAAGGTCCCCTGAGCCAGAAGCCAGGCACGGGAAACTGTTAGGGTACTGAGTTGAAGGACAAGACCGCACAAATAGAATAATGCAAAGCAGGACTTTATTCTGTCAGCCAACAAGCTACCAATTGATTGGCCAGAGTCACCTCCCAAAGAGGCGACCCTGCCTGGGTCACAAGCCAGGCTATATGGGAACAGAAGCAGAAAGTTTTGACCTTTAATTAATTGTTTGTCTAGGGTGTTTTATCATGTCCTTTTATGGCTAGAGGTCTAGGGTGGTATATTATGATTTATAAGGCCCTTAGGTCTGCATCATTATTGTTAGGAGAGAAAATTAGTCCTTAAACGGAAACATAGCCTTGTTAGCCTTAAATGAAAACAGCATTGGCTTGACAAAATGGAGTCCCTTCTGCTCTAGGTTTCACAGAAAACTGAGTTTGAAATATGTTCTAACTGCCAGCAGCATCTTAGGACATTTCATAAATCTGATTGCATGTCATCACTCCATTAGTGCTCATCTAGTCTGTTATCAGTATCACTCTGCAGCCCAACATGTTCTCACAGTCTCTTTTTTGTTTGTTTTTGCAGCAATCAGGTTGGTCCATTTAAGACATTCATCTTTGCTTACAGCTCTGCAGTGGTTTCTATCACACAGAATAAGCCCAGAGTACTTATCACACTGAGGGACCCTGTGTTCTGGATTCCACTATCTCCCTGACTCCTAACCTGTCTTCCTCCTTTCACTCTACTGCTTTCTACCTATACCAACACTTTGCTTCCCTTTGATATATCATAGTTTATAAACTAGAGTTTAAAATAGTATTTTTTACAGTATATTAATATTAGTGGTTTTAGCTTATGATGCTACTGCAATATACCCACCACTGGGTGCCAGTATTTTCTCCACCACTATTACACTGACAATATCTCAGGATGTGTTTGTTTACAGAAGGAATTGTTTGTTCCCTTGCTTGCTTGCTTTTAGGAAGAGTGAGATGGGAGGGTTCTTCGTGATTTGGGGCTACACCTGGATATGCTCAGGCTTAACTACTAGTTTTTATGCTCAGAATTCATTCCTGCAGTGCTCATATACAGTAACGGATTGAACTGGAATCAGTTGCATGCAAGGCGCATACTTTTATTTTTCAAATTTACTCTTAAGTTTTATTTTCTAAGAAGTAATGTGTAAATTTTTTAGTCTCATAACATAGAATATGTCCCTCCCACAGGGATATAGCTGCTCTTTTAAAAAAATCACAACTTGGGCCTAGAGAGATAACACAGTGGTGTTTGCCTTGCAAGCAGCCGATCCAGAACCTAAGGTGGTTGGTTCAAATCCCGGTGTCCCATATGGTCCCACGTGCCTGCCAGGAGCTATTTCTTTCTTTCTTTTTTTTTTACTGATTCTTTTTTTGTTTTGTTTTGTTTTGTTTTGTTTTGTTTTTTTTGGGCCACACCCGGTGATGCTCAGGGGTTACGCCTGGCTGTCTGCTCAGAAATGGCTCCTGAGGGGACGGGAACCATATGGGACACCGGGATTCGAACCAACACCTTTGGTTCTGGATCGGCTGCTTGCAAGGCAAACGCTGCTGTGCTATCTCTCCGGCCCGCCAGGAACTATTTCTGAGCAGACAGCCTGGAGTAACCCCTGAGCACCGCCAGGTGTGACCCAAAAACCAAAAAAAAAAAAAAAAAAAAAACCCTCAACTTTTTTTGTATTATCACTGACATTATTGTTCTATAGTTTAAAAAAAAAAAACTGGACCAGATATATAATACTGGGGGTTAGGCACTTGCTTTGCACTCAGCTATCCTGATTTGGTGTCCTTGGCACCACATGGAACACTAAGAAATATCAGGAATGACCTACCCCTGGGCACACAACGTGGAATTGCCCATGTGTGACCTTTACACAGATCCCTTTAAATTCTACTAGCATTATCAGATAGCCTTTTATCTAAAGATAATACTATCTACTGTTTACTTGAGGGCTTTTGCTTCTTTATACTCCATATATGAGTAAGATCCTTTAATATTTGTCTGTCTCCTTCTGATTCACTTCACCTTCCAGTTCTATCCAAGTTGTAAAAAAAAAAAAGCATATGTATAAAGTAATAAATAAAATAATGTATAATAATTTATTTATCAATTTGTTTGTTCTTGGATACTCGGGTTGTTTCCAAATCTTAGTTAGTAGTAGCATGATAATTATTATGAGTAGGACTTCTAATACTGTATTAGAATAGAGTGGTGAGGTAGAAATTCTTTTTTGGTTTATGTTTTGTTTTGTTTTATTGTTTTTTGGATTTTATTACGCCAAACCTGGAAGTGGTCAGAGGTTACTCTTTGCACTCAGAAATTATTCCTGGCATGTCAGGGGATCACATAGAATTTCAGGAATTGAATTCAGGTCAGCTGCATATAACCAAATGCCCTAACCACTGTGCTATTCCTCTTGCCTCATGGAAATTCTCATCTTGTGCCTGAAGTAGAGGAGAAAGGCTTTCCTTTTTTGTGTGTTAAGTATGGTAATATCTATGTGCCTATGATAGATGGCCTTTACTACAATGAAGATCCCTCTACTCCTTTTTGCTGAATGATGAATCTTGTTGAAGCTTTCTCTATATCTACTGATATGATTATATAATTTGTCAATCATATTTATTATCTGATTTTATTGCTCTTTTATATCTTTATCATTGCCACTCTAATATTTTATTATTTTCCTTATTCTACTTACATTGGGTTTTATTATTTTTCAAATTCCTTGGGACGTGTGGTAGGTTATTTATTTACATATTTTCTTATTTCTTGATGAATTAATATTAATTTAGTGTCCCCTTAGTACAGTTTTAGCTAAGTCCTAGAGGTTCTGGTTTTGGTAGCTCACATCTTCATTCTTGTTTGTTTACAAGTCATTTTTTATTTCTTCTTTGATTTTTATTTATTTATTTTTTGTACCCTAGTTTTTCAGTAACATGCTGTTTAGTATGATTTCCAACTTTTTGAGTTTTTACTAGCTTTTTTTGTGATTTATTTCTACCTTCAAAGCACTGTGGTCTGAGAAATACTTGATATAATTTCCATGATTTGATATGATTTTATGAAGACTTATTTTATGTTGCAGCTATGGTCTGTCCTGAAAATGATCCATGTGCACTGGAGAGAATATTTATTTAACTTCTTGGTAATTGAGAGCCTTGTACACATCTATTAAGCCAGATCTTCCATTTCTTCCTTTAAGGCTAGGGTTTATTGATTTCTTGTCTGTGTGATCTATCTAATAGTGAGAGGGGATATTAAACTCTCCTACTGCTACTATGTTGCTCTGGGCTTGTTAGTAGTTTATATATTATATATTTAAATTATCCTTCATTTATGACTGTTATACATAAATTTAATCCTCATGTCAATGAGGACTGAATCTTCTAGATATGTAGTTCCCTTGATTATTATGTAATGCCCATCTTCATCCCTTATAACCCTTTTAATTTAAAGTCTATTTTGTCTTATACCATAATGGTCATTTCCAGCCTGTTTTTGTTTAGACTACTGTTTGTATGAGTATTTTCTAGTTTTATTGTTTTCAGCCTATATTTATCATTACTGTTAAGTGTGTCGCTTATAAGCAACGGGAGATTGGGTTTATTTTTCAGTTCCATTTGGCCTCTGATAGGTGAGTTTAGATCATCAACATTAAGTCATGAATGTGAAATAAAGGATTGTATTGTGAGGTAGTGCTCAGGACTTACGCCTAGCATTGTGCTGGGGGCCGGGGGATCAGTCCTGGCAGAGCTCAGAAGATCAGGTATTGTACCAAAGATAGAAGCTGATTCAGTCACATGAAAGGCAGTACCCTACTCACTATGCTATCTTTCTGGCTTTCATATCCTTTGTGATCTCTTCTCTCTTTCTCACTTTCTTTAGGTAAGTCTCAAGTGTTCCTAAAGTAAAATTTTGGTTTAGAATATCTATAAAATAATATTTATCTTTATATAATTTCCCCTTTTTTAAAATGTTGCTTTAGGTCTCTTATCATTATTCACTAAGTGTGTTGTCATTGTGCCCAGACCAACTCCTAGGACATCATTCAAGTCAGCTACAATTTAATTAATTTCCTCTAGAGATTTACAGAACATAGCCTACATAGTTATATATGGTAAACTAATCGTATACTCACCTTTCTTTGTTTATTTTCTGATTCTTCCACTAGAATATAAACTCATCCAAGATAAATACTTGATATATTCTAGCATGCAGAACAGGATTTAAAACAGCAAATTTTTGTTTGGTTTGGGGACCACACTTAGTCATGCTCAGGGCACCTATAATCTGGGATCACTATTAATGATGCTCAGGAATTAAACATGATGCCAGGGATTAAATTTGAGTCAGCTGCATGCAAGATAAACATGTTACCTCCTATACACAAGAGATTTTAAAAATTAACAGATTAAATAACAACCAATTTTAAGAAATAATTTGATTAAGTATTATTTGCTTGGTTAAGTTTGTATTTATATGGACTATAGGCAGAAAATATCTAAATTTATATAACAATTTTTGATAATGATTATATCTGAGCAATATAACTATATGTGATTTTTCACTGTCTTCTTTGCTATTTTCTTAAGGCGTGGTTATTTTAATAAGAAAATAATATTTTGGGACTGGAGCGGTGGCGCAAGTGGTAGGGTATTTGCCTTGCACGCACTAACCTAGGACGGATCACAGTTCGATCCTCCAGTGTCCCATTTGGTCCCCCAAATCAGTAGCAATTTCTGAATGCATAGCCAGGTGTAACTAACTCCTGAGCATCACCGGGTGTGGCCCAAAAACCAAAAAACTCAAAACAACCAAAATATTTTTTTATAAAGATGAAGGCTCTTTTTAAATCTAAGATTAAAGTTTGATTCTACTTCTTGTTGTATAATCTGGGAGAATTTATTACCTTTGTTGTATCTCTTTAAAATGAAGATACTATCTAGTTTACTGGCTGTTCTGAGACAAATAAAAGAATATTTTTGACAGTAAGTCAAAACTTGGTATATACAAGAGTGACAATATGTAAATCTTTTGTGATAGTACTACCTCTTTCTTATTTATTATTTTTGAGAAGAGATTACTGAGATGTAAATAAGGGTCCCCAAAACCTTGAGAGATAACTGGGTCTATGTTTGTTTCCATGAATATATCCTTGATGATAGATAGAAGGGAGTTTCTGTGCTGCACTGACAACAGCAGTGCAATAGGATGAGTTAAAAAGGAAAATCTATGTAATAGTCATATTTTATTTGTATTTTGGGCCATATCTTATAGTGCTCAGGGCTTATTTTTGGCTCTGTGTGCAGGGGTCACTCTTGGTAGTGTTCAGGGGACATTATGGAATCCAGGGATCAAAACATGGTTGATTGTGTGCAAGACAAATACCCTACCCACTGTACTATTGCTATGATCCCAAACATACTTGATTTTGAGGGGACCCAAGATCCAATTTTGCTTAGGCCTTACTCCTGAGTCTGTGGTCAGGGATGACTCTTGGCCAGGGGTGGCGAACTAGTTCTACACAAAGAGCCAAAATTTTAAACTGTGAAAGTCAGAGAGCCACCCACACAGTGACCTGCCAAAACAGACAAACACACCAAAGCAACTAATTTTAACAATAATCTCTTAAACACATATTGCATTTTGCCATTTTGAGTGAGGGTCAAAATCCTGCAGTGATGGTGAGGGTGTGCTGCGTCCTCCACTCTAAGAACTAACGGCAAGATGTGACCCAACATGTGACACACGGGTCCCCCGCTTGCTGGCCTGTGCAGTTGTTTTCGAGGGATGGGAGAAGGGATGCCGCAGCCTGGGGGGTGGGACTCCGCGCTCGGAGATCTCTTCTCCTCAGAGGTCCCTCCTCAGAAGCAACAGAACAAAATCCAAACTTGGCAAAGAGACACAGTATACAAAAGAATGATAAAAGGCAAAGAGCCGTGTTCATTTTGGCCGGGAGCCGCATGCGGCTCGAGAACCACGTGTTCGCCTCCCCTGCTCTTGGCAGTTCTGAAGGGACAAGATGGGGTGTCAAGAACTGGATTAAACTCATGTCAGACACATGCAAGGCAAGTTCCCTTTATGCTGTACTAACTCCCAGCCACCATTAATATTTTAATAAAAATCCAATTTTTTTTTTTTTTTGGTTTTTGGTTTTTGGGCCACACCCTGTGACGCTCAGGGGTTACTCCTGGCTATGCACTCAGAAGTTGCTCCTGGCTTCTTGGGGGACCATATGGGACGCCGGGGGCTAGCGCAGGCAAGGCAGGCACCTTACCTCCAGCGCCACCGCCCGGCCCCAAAAATCCAATTTTTTGATACTATAGATATCTCTTTTTAAAGATATTTATTTAAATCATTGTGATTTACAAAGTTATGCATAGTTGAGTTTTAGACATACAATATTTCAGGACCAGTCCCACCACCAGTGCCAACCTCCTTCCACCAATATTCTCAGACTCCAGCCCCATTCCACTATCCAGCCTACCATCATAACAGGTCCATTTTAATATTTGGTTGTACAAGTTTGGATCTTGTGATTTCATTGTTGATGAACCTGGCTTGGAATTCTGTCCTTTCTTAACACCACCAATGTACCTGAGATCCCATAGCCTCAGTCTCCCATAATTTTATCTGTGTCTTTCTCCTCTCAAACTTAATTTCTTTCCTTCTCTTGGCTATACTCTGGAGATGAGGGTGTTCCTAGCAACTTCCATTTAAACCATTGTTTTTCTTCATGCAGTTATTCTAAATATCACATAAAAGTAATACCATTTTGTATTTATTCTTCTTTTTCTGGTTTACTTTATTTGATGTAATATCTACCCATGCCATCTATGTTGCAGAAAATTGCATAATGGCATCATTTCTGACAGCTCTGTAGTATTCTATTGTATATATGTACCACATCTTCATGGTCCATTCATAAGATGTTGAACATCTAAGTTGATTTCAACTGAGTGCTGTAATGAATAGTGGTATGTATATATCCTTTGGATGAGTATTTTTTGTTCTTGATATATATATATATATATATATATATATATATATATATATATATATATATATATATATATATATATATATATCCAAAAGCAAGATTGCTGCGTTATATGGCATTTCAATTCTGAATTTAATGAGAATCCACCATACTACTTTCCATAGGGGTTGGTTCAGGTAACATTTCTACCAGAAGTGGATGAGAGTTCTTTTAAACCACATTCCCTCTAGCAACAATTGTTCCCAACATTTTTGATATGTGTCATCCTCACTGGTATTAGATGATATCTCATAATTGCCTTTATTTGGATTTCCCTACCGATATGTGATGATGAATATTTTTTTCCTGTGTCTTTGGCCATTTGTTGGTCTTCCTCACAAAGGTTTCTATTTATTTTTATCCCCATTTTAATGGGGTTTTAGATTTTGCAGGATTAACTTTTGTGAGTACTTTGTGTATCTTAGATATCAACCCCTTTTCTGATGTGATGAGTGAAAATATTTTTTCTAATTCAGTTAACTGTCTTCTGTTTTAGTTCATCTTTCTTTTGCTATACAGAAACTTTTTAGTTTGATGTAGACCCATTTGTTCATATTTGATGCTATATCTCTTTTCATTGGCATACTATTATCAAAGACTTGAGTTTTAGGTCTCTAGTGTTTTGTCTATGTTTTCCTCAAATAACTTTATGGATTCAGGTCTAATCTCAAGGTCTTTGATCCACTTTGAATTTACTTTGTAAGATGTGAGGTATGGATCCAGCTTTAGTTTCTTATTTGTGGTTATCCAATTGTCCCAACACCATTTGTTGAAAAGTCTGTTTTTGTTTCATTTTGTGTTCTCAGCTCGTTTGTGAAAGATTAATTGACCATGCTTGGGGTTTGTTGCTGGATATTCTGTTCTGACCCATTGGTCTGGACATATTTGTTTTGATCACTATGGTTTGTAATTCATCTTCAGGTTAGGTAATAAAATGCCTTCTAATATCTTGTTTTTCAATATGGTTTTTAGCTATCTGAGGTCTTTTATGTTTTCATACAAACTTTATAATTGACGATTCGAAGTCCTGAAGAATGTTGTCTGAATTTGAATAAGGATTACATTTATCTATATTGTAGTTTAGGTAAGAAGGTCATTTTGATAACATTGATTCTGCCAATCCATGAGCATGGAATGTTTTTCCATTTCCTTAGATTTTTGATTTCTTTCTTAAGTGTTTTGAAGTTTTCTCAGTACAGGTCTCTCACCTCTTTTGTCAAGTTGATTCCTATTACTTGATGGTTTTTGACACTATTTTAAATGATACAGACTCTTTGATCTCTTTCTTCTCTGAATCATTATTTTTATAAAGGAATGCAACCTGATTTTTGTGTATTGACTTTGTAGACAGCCAATTTGCTATATTGGCTTATTGTTTCTAGGAGCTTTTTGTGGACATTTTAGGGTCTTTGATGTATATATCATGTCATCTACAAACAGAGGTAGTTTGACTTCCTCTTTTCCAATTGGATCCCTTTGATTCCTTTTCTTGCCTGATTGCTTCTAATACTATGTTGAATAGGAGTGGAGAAAATGGACATTCTTGCCTGTGCCTGACCTCAGTGAGAATGTTTTAATTTTTTTTTACCATTAAGAATAACATTGGCTATGGCTTTTTATAGATAGCTGTTACTATCTTGAGGAAGGTTCCTTTCACATCTTTTCTACTGAGTATTTTAATCATAAACCTAATATTTTCCTAGCTAAAAGATACCTCATTCCATTTGGGGGGGGCTTATAAAGGAAGAAAAAGAAGGTTTTGTTTCTAGTTCACGTAGAGGTGAACCCAGAGCTCTTTACTCTCAATATTTTGAACAAATACACTTCTGGATGTAAAGGACAAGAAAACATTTGCCCAAGAGACACAGACCAATTTGATTCATGGCCTCACATTGTTCCTAGGCAAGGAGCCCCACCATAACACATAAAAAAAACCCACCACACACTGCATAGGTTAAAATGGAAAAACAATGTAGAACCCCATCAAATATAGTGCATGAAGATGGTAATTCTGAGGAGTCAACCAATGTCAGCCACTCCCAAATAGTTTATATCAGGGGTCTCCAATTTGCGGCCTGTGGGCCATTTCCAGCCCTCCATACAACATTTTGTGGCCCATGGCCAGCCTTCATATATCGCAGTATTCGCGATTACTCGCTTACCGAATAATCGCAATAAAAATTGCATTAGTAAGAAAAAATGGCATTAAACATTCGCATACCTCGAACAGTTCCATTCTGGGTATGCAAATGTTTAATGCGGTGTTTTGCAATTTTTTTCTTACTAATGCGATTTTTTATTGCGAATATTCGGTAAGTGAATAATCACGAATACTTTGCACCTAGCGCAGATGTCATTTCCACAGCTCCTGCCCGCTGTCCCTTGCATTATCGGAGGCCTAAGGGAGAGAAGTTTATTACAGAATTAGATTTTGTCATACCTTCATCATGACTTCATCGAAGCCTGCAGTGAAGAGAAAGATTGATGACGAGCACAGACAATTTTAGAAAAAGTGGAAGATGCAGTATTTCTTTCTTGAGCACAGGGGCATCCCCACATGTCTTATTTGCTCAAAGAAAGTTGCAGTGCACAGGAATACAACTTGAAATGCCATTATTCAACTAAACATGCTGAGGAATGTGCAAAATATCAAGGAAAGGAGAGAGCCAAGCCAGTTGCCAGTCTTAAAGCATGTCTAATGAGGCAACAAGATTTCTTCAAGAAAGCAACCAAAGAGAATGCCGCATCAGTCGAAGCTAGTTACATGATTAGTGAGATGATTGCTAAGGCAGGGAAACCATTCACAGAAGTAGAGTTTGTTTTAAAAAAAAATGCATGTTATAGGCTGCAAGTATTATCTATCCAGAAAAGAAAGGTCAGTTTAGCAAAATCAGCCTTTCTGCCAACACTGTGGCAGAGCACATTTCTGACATGTCAAGTGACATTTATCATCAACTGTGTGAGAAAGCCAAATGTTTTGATGCATACTCAGTTGTTCTTGATGAGGTCACAGATATAACAGACACTGCACAGCTCACAATTTATGTCCGTGCTGTTGATTGCAATTTTGATTTGACAGAGGAGCTGCTCACAATAATTCCAATGCATGGCCAGACCACCACTAATGAGATATTTCAGCATCTGTGTGATGCCATTGAGAATGCAGGTTTTCCATGGAAGAGGTTTGCTGGACTAATAACCGATGGAGTGCCATCAATGACAGGGAGGAAAAATGGACTGGTGGCACTTGTTCAAAAAAAACTTGAAGAGGAGGATGTAGAGAAGCCATTGTTCTTCACTGCATTATCCATAAGCAGACCCTTTGCAATAAATGCCTGCCATGTGACAATGTGATGTCTGTTGTGAAATGCATCAACCAAATCAGATCCAGGGGCTTAAGGCACAGGAGGTTCCAAGCTTCTTTAGAGGAAATGGAATCAGAATATGGAGATGTGCTCTATTTCACCAAGGTACATTGGATCAGCAGGGGAAATGTCCTGAAAAGATTTTTTGAGTTGAGAGAAGAAGTGAAAGCCTTCATGGAGAAGGATAGTAATGCTGTTTCTCTGAGTTGAGTGATCACAAATGGCTCATGAACTTAACTTTACTTGTTGACATCACACATAAGCTGAATGTACTAAACAAGATGTTACAAGGCCTGGGGCAGCTTATCAGTGCTGCCTATGACAATGTGAGAGCATTCTCCACAAAACTTGTGTCATGGAAATCCCAGCTCTCTCTAACAAACCTTTGCCATTTCCCAGCATGCAAGGAACTTGTGGATGCAGGCATACCATTCAGTGGTGAGAAATATGTTGATGCTATTTTTAAGCTAGAGAAGAAATTTGATCACAGATTTGCAGACTTCAAAAAGCACAGAGCCACTTTCCAAATGTTTGTGGACCCCTTTTCCTTTGATGTGCAAGATGCCCCTCCTGTGCTTCAAATGGAGCTCTTTAACCTGCAATGCAGCACTGATCTCAAAGCCAAGTTCAGGGAGGTTAGTGGAAAAGCAGACATGCATGGGCAATTTTTGAGAGAATTGCCCCCCAGCTTCCCTGAGCTTTCCTGAATGTTCAAGCGCACGATGTGCCTTTCTGGGAGTACATATTTGTGTGAAAAGTTATTCTCCATATTGAACTTCAGTAAGTCAAAGTACAGGTCTAGACTTAATGATGATCATCTTCAAGCCATACTGAGGGTCTCAACTGCTTCCTCTCTAAAGCCAAATGTGGTTCAGATTTGTGAGAAGAATCACTGTCAAGTCTCTGGCAGCAAGGAATAGGCAAAAGTTGCCATGTTTAGAAGAACTGTTCATGATCTTCACTCAATGTTCTTCTATTCATGTTCATAAGAAATAATTAAAACTGTTAATAATGACATTTTAGGACTTTTTTTTTTGGTAAAATCCCTTATGCGGCCCTGCCTCATCCCAACTTTGCCTCCTGCAGCCCCCAGGTAAGTTGAATTTGAGACCCCTGGTTTATATGAAGCTAACATCACTTAGATACCAAAAACAGAGACAGCACAAAAAAATGAAAATCTGCTGATATCCTTGATGAACAGAAGAAAAGATTCTCAACAAAATACGAGCAACTAGAATTCAACAATTCATTAAGAAGATTATACACCATAGCCAAGTAAAATTCAAAGGATGCAAGGATGATTTAACATAAGCAAGTCAATCAATATAATACACCACTGTTAGGTTACACCCTTATTTTACCCCAAACAAAGATTATCCCTGGTTTCTTTGTCTCTGTTTGTTTATGACTTGGTTTCACCCAAAACAAAGATTGCCTTATATGTAAACCTGGGCAGGACAGGCTCAGGATAGCTGCCCCACATGGAGTTCCCTGTACTCAATTAAAAACAATTCTGGCAGGAAGCTTGGTGGAGGTGTGAGGTAGAAGATTGCCAGACTATATGGTGTTTCATCCTCAGCCCAGTCTGAATTATTTCATGTGTGACCCAGATTCATCTGGGTTTGGAAATATGGCACATGGGGTGATTTTACATACCACATCAATAAAAGAAAAATAAAAAATTATATAATCAGATCAATAGATGCAGAGAAAGCATTTGACAAGATCCACTACCCATTCATAATAAAAAACACTTAACAAGATGGGAATTGAAGAAACTTTCCTCAATATAGTCAAAGCTGTTTATCAAAAACCCATGGCAAGCATTATACTCAATGGGAAAAAACTAAAAGCCTTTTGTTTAAGACCTAACTGCCTCCTCTTGTCTCTTCTATTCAATATTGAACTGGATGAATTTGCCATCACAATTAGGCAAGAAAAAGACATCAAAGGCATCACATAGGACTGGAGAGATAGCACAGCAGCGTTTGCCTTGCAAGCAGCCGATCCAAGACCAAAGGTGGTTGGTTCAAATCCCGGTGTCCCATATGGTCCCCCGTGCCTGCCAGGAGCTATTTCTGAGCAGACAGCCAGGAGTAACCCCTGAGCACTGCGGGTGTGCCCCCCCCCAAAAAAAAAGGCATCACATAGGAAAGGAAAAAGTGAAGCTCTTGTTTGCAGATGACATATACTGCATCTAGAAAATCTTAAAGACTCTACATAAAGGCTCCCAGAAACAATAAACAGATATCAATAAACAAGCCAGAGACAATAGAGAGGAGGGCTAGTTAGACCAGTTTATGGTATAAACCTTGTCACAAATAGTGGAGCCATGCAGTTAGAGCAGAAATATATATGTCCAAGAGGCACATGAAAAATTGTTCCACATTTCTAATGGTCAGGAGAGATGTAATATCCAAACAAAAACAAGGTATCATCTCACACCATAGACACTGGCAAACATCACAAAGAGAAAGAACAATAAGTGCTGGCATGGATGCATAGAAAAAAGGACTCTCTTTCACTGCTGATGAGAATGCCAACTTGTCTAGCCTTTTGGGAGAAACAATATGGAAATTCCTCAAAAAAACTAAAAATTGAGCTTCCAGGGCCAGAGCAATGGAGCATCGGTAAGGTGTTTGCCTTGCATGTGGCTGACCCAGGATGAACCATGGTTCAATCCCTGGCAACCCATATGATCCCCCAAGACAGGAACGATTTCTGAGCACATAGTAGCCAGGAGAAATCCCTGAGCATCACCAGGTGTAGCCCCACTTAAAAAATTGAACTTCTGTATGATCCAGCAATACTACTCCTAGAGATCTACCCTAGGAAACAAAAACACTATGCAAAACTGAAATCTGCACTCCTATCTTCTTACTCATTTATTTTTTTATGTCCCATAAATGAGTGAGATTATTCTATGTCTATCCTTCTTCCCTTGACTCATTTCACTCAGCATAATACTCTCCATATTTATCCATGTATAATCAAATTTAATGACTTAATTATTTCTAACAGCTGCAGAGTATTCCATTGTGTAGAGGCCACCATAGTTTCTATAATCACTCATCTGTTCTCAGGCACTTGGGTTATTTTCAGATTCTCATTATTATAAATAGTGCTGTGATGAACATAGAGAAGGGATCACTATGACAATGTTAATTGGAACTGATCACTCAAGACAATAACTGAGTATTAGATGGAGATAAATTGAAATACATGGTATCTCTTTATTAACAATAGTACAAACCACAGAGTTTAAAAAAATAAAAGAAAGGTAGATAGAAAAAAAAGAGAGTGGAGCAAAAAGCCTGCCCCAAAGATAGGTTGGGGGTGGGTAACTTAGAACCTGGGAGATTGGTGGTTGGAAAACATTCATGGGAGAAGGGTGATGTATATTGTAAAACTGAAACTCAGTTATGGACAACTTTGTAATCATGGTTTTTTAAATTAAAAAAAAAGTCAAGAAAAATGATATAGTCTTGTCATTTAGGCCAGTTGCATAAGACATACTCATCAGAGTACAGTTTATAGTAATATCTTTTCCTTAAAAAAACCTCTCCCTTCTCATCATGTCTTAACCCAACATTAATATTCCTATCTAGAACTAACTAAACCAGTAGTAGGGACAACTTAAACAAGGCAGGTTGGAAAGTAGTGCCTGAGTGCTAAAAACTCTGCTCCAGTGGGAAGGAACAGAAATGGAAATACATGGTATCCATTTATTTATTTATTTATTTATTTATTTATTTATTTATTTATCCCAGTGAGATTTTTCCCCTCAGTCACTTGACATATAGAAGATATGGGGTTGACAGTATGTTTCTCATTATAAAAGGTCATTATCTAGCTACAATTTGGATACATCAAATTATGAAAAAATAAAAATCACAATATGAATAAAATATTTCTGTATAAGTATAAAGCTTTTAAAGTTTAATAAAGATGAATATTCTATGTAGAAGATATATACATAAATATGGAAATAATATGGAAATATATGTATTATATAAATTATCTTATGTAAATATGTTAGTAAGGGAAAAAATTCAATATTTAATAAAGTTTAGTAAGTTAAAATTTACATGTACATTTGTTTTATGTGTATTAAAGATATATATGTAGATACAAATGGCACAATATGGACAAGATATATATTAGTATATATAGCATATTAATAGGCCTGATGGTAACAATTTAAAAAGTTTAATATAGTTAAATAAACTTTAATATTTTTTAACTATTTCTGGGTAACTAGAGTAAAAGTAGACGTACAAATTTAGAAAAAAATATTGTTACCAGGAATCAGATTCTTCTCAGGAACTCTTTTTGTTCTAATCACATTGTAATAATTGTTAGTAATTTCATAAATTGATTAATAATGGAGAGATTAAAGCTAATTTTGTCAATTTAGCAGGCAATGTATAAAAAAAGTGGTGTCATTGTTCACATACCCTTTTTTCTTTAGGGCCTCAATTATTCAGCTGATATTTTCAGAACATTCTAAATTTCAATATCAGGAGTCTTAGCAGCCTGATGTTCTCTAACCACCTTTTATCTATAAAAGGCAATTTTCCATTGATTCCTTTGCACTTCTCATGAAGATGACATCAGTGGTAGTTCCTATCTTACTTTGGCTTTATGAGCCCATGAAGTCTAAATGAGTCACAGCCCATACAAGTTAGATGGACATTTTCTTTTCTCTTTATTTGTTCTCCCTTCTCCAGGAGAAAATCCTCAGTGGATTCACAGCACAGCCAGCACATATTACATTTGGTAGTAGAGGCCCCTAGGGGATTATGTGGTGGAATAGTTGAAACAAAGATGACATCTCCTGAGAAACTTTACATTGTATTAAGTATTTTTTTTTTGCTTTAGTCTTTCTTGCTTTTGTCTTTAATTATATCCATAGAATAATTCTAGAAGTGGTAACCAATGAGAGAGAGAGAGAGAGAGAGAGAGAGAGAGAGAGAGAGAGAGAGAGAGAGAGAGAGAAGAGGGTAATTGGAGATAATTTTATATCCTTGAGAAGGTTTACTCCTAATTGGAAGAGGAAGAAAGATCTAGGAGTCTCTTCGGTACATGACCTTTATCGTTAAAACAATTTAAGTATGTTAAAACATGAAGATATGTAAAATCCAATCCTTATAGCAGCTTGTATAGGCAAAGTACATTTGCCCAAAGATGTGAAAACATTGGGAAATGGCTGAATCAGTTCCCAATTTGGCTATCAGTGTTGTGGCAAAAACTGATGTTTTTACCCATGAAGAATCTATTGTAGTTAAGTCAAGGAAAAAGAAAGGTAACTCCCAAAATACCTATAAGGGTAAGTCCAAAATTAGAATATTAGCCTCAAGTATACAATTAAAAGTGGTATTTATTTGGTTTTGGGGCCACAATGCCACATCTGGTTGTGTTCAGAAATTACTCCTCCTGGCTCTGCACTCAGAAATAACTCCTGGTAGGCTTGGAGGGACTATATGGGATGCTGAGAGTCGAACCTGGGTTAGCCATCTGCAAGGCAAATGCCCTACCTGCTGTGCTATCACTTCCAGTCCCAGAATTTTTATTATTTCAAAAACTAACAAAAATTTAATCTATTAGAATAAAAGCATGTCTGAACATTCTAATTTATGTGTAGAATATTTAAAGTTATGATTTTATAAGATACTACTAGGACATATAAAATTAAGATTCACTGAAATTATTAAGTTTACTAGCATATCGTTTATATATAAGTTGATTTAACTTTATAATAAAGGTAAAGTACTTTTTTACATGCTAACACAAACCATTAACACAGGTAGATTTCAAATGCTACAGGAAAGGACCACAGATGGCTCAGTATCAGAGGCATTTGCCATTATGTCTAGGTTGTGATTTCAGTATCCCGCACTGCTCACATATCAAGTGAAATCTTGGCACCATAATCAAGTTTGTGATCCCTGGTAAACACTACAACTAAAGTGTGCATGAGTACTGCATTAGAGGTGAGCTTGCAACCTATTTGTGTGTCCCCCTGGGGGGAAGCACCATAGCCAAGTATAATGTGATCTCTGGTCATTCCAATAAATAACAACAAAGGGAATGAGGCAAGAGAAAGAATACAAAAAATTAAAAATTAGAAGGTTTAAAAAGTGTTTTAATTAAATTTAAATTTTTTAATTTAAATATTATAATTAAAAATTATAGAATGATAATATTAGTGAATTTTACATCTGTCTATCTTTCCTGTCTTGAAATCCCACAGGGTTTTTTTTTTAAAGAGGCAAAGACAAAAAAAAAAAAAAAAAAGACTAAGTCCCATAAAGAGAGAAAGAGAAGCAAGGAGTCAATGATAATACATTCTTGAAGTTGAAAAGCAGATGAATCAGTGTTAATTTACTTAGAAGACATAAGAAGCTTAAATTTTAAGCCGAAATGGAGAAACCCCAGAACTCACAAATGATGCATACAGGGTGGAGAGAAGGAGGGTGGTGGCAGAAGTAGGAGCATTGG
Organism: Suncus etruscus; assembly: GCF_024139225.1. NCBI lineage: Eukaryota > Metazoa > Chordata > Mammalia > Eulipotyphla > Soricidae > Suncus > Suncus etruscus. The sequence continues at coordinate 33,504,451 of NC_064848.1, forward strand.
TTAAAAGTAGTAAGAATCAAGTTCTCTTCACTAATTTCGAGCCTGTTGTTGCATATCTCTTTTGATCCTGGCATTATGGAGATTTCTTTTATGCACAGAAAGGAAGTGGGGTTCCAGATAGAGAAAAGTCATAAGGGACAGTGCTATGCTGAAGACAGGAATATAAATGGATATATGCACATTAGCTACAACCCCACCTCCATTTTTTCCCCCATTCTTTTCTAAGGCGAGCTGAGAGTTAAGACTCTATCCTCCAGGTAGGATACTGGCAACAAATACTATGGGAAATCTGACCACCAAGAGTAAAGATCCACAGAGGTGAAACTTCTTATTAGTGGCTCAGCAGACTTATATTCAAGATACTCCAAGTTGAAAAACTGGAGAGGACAAACTGCTAGACATAGGAGGAAAAACTATAGTATGGGAAATAGCAACTAAACAAGTGGCAATTAGTTGGCAATTAGCAAAAAGTTTGTAGGAGAAGGAAACTTTCAAAATGTAGTGGTTGCAATAATCACAGATAAGCAGAGAACATGTTATTGCATTCATGAACCAATAACAAAGGTGGGGTTAAAAAAAGATTCAGGAAATAAAATATTTCTGATGAAATTGAAAATAGTGTAACACAAATGGGGGAAAAATAAAAAAATTACAAGCCAAAGCTGAGGAATTCCTCCAGACATTGAACAACAACACATTATAGGGAATTAAAGTAAAAAGAGAAAAGAAGATGGTTACTTTGAGGACCAAGTTCAGTGTCTCCCAATCTGTCAGCATGTTTCCAATGAAGCTTTTTTGGCCTATTACTTTTATTATCCTTAGTCTGTCACTTTATCTCTTGTTTGATTGATCCTTGAATGAAACAGAACCTTCATGGTTACAATTTGGTAAGAGCAGCTAGGACTAGAGTATGCTGGAATAAGATAACCTTAGATCAGGAAAGTTTGGGGTCAAACCCTTGGCCAATCATGATCTTTTTTGCTCCCCTCTCTTTCTCAGTCCACTGCTGCTACTTCTCATGCCACTTGTAACAGGTCAGAAAAATAACTTGGCATAGATCAATCAATCATTTGTGTGAGACAACTTGTGTATGTAAATGGGAAAAGTCATCTTGGGGTGCACACACAAGAAATTCCTTTTATTTCTATCTATATTTCCCTGTAGACTTGGGCCATTATCTTGGAACGTGACTAGTTGTGGGCTTCACCTGGATCTGTGAATCAATTCTGTCTATGTGTGGCAACTAATGTGCGATTTCCCAGGTGGAACAAAAGCAAGCAGAGAAAGAAAAATTCTCATTAAAAGATATTTTCGCACTTTGGGAGAACTCTGGAAAGTTGAAACCAGCTTAGACTGAAGTTGATAACATGATGTTCAGATCTAGTTTAGCTAGTGAATAAACAGAACAAGTTGGACATTGTTGAAGATCAGAGAATATATAAACTGATAATTTTAGGGACCCATATGTCACTTAGCTAGAAAAAGTTGAGATATACCCACACTATGATCCTCTATGCCTTTGGGAGAGGCTGACTGGGTGACTTTTTATGTGCCATAGCTTTTTCATGTTATATATTATGCACTATGAGTCTGAAAGATTGGAGTTGTTTTTTTTTTTTTTGGGCCACACCCGTTTGACACTCAGGGGTTACTCCTGGCTATGTGCTCAGAAATCGCCCCTGGCTTGGGGGACCATATGGGACGCCGGGGGATCGAACCGCGGTCCGTTCCTTGGCTAGTGCTTGTAAGGCAGACACCTTATCTCTAGCGCCACCTTCCCGGCCCCTGGAGTTTTTTTTTTTTTTTAAATCATATTTGTCTCTCAGCTATATGTATTGTGAGATCTAGGTTTTATCTTTTCTGTTATAACTTACAAGAAATGTCCAAAGCAGCAAGGTATAATAATTCTAGGCTCCAAGAAGTCCAGGTTTAGTTAAAACTGTTAACATGTCAGGTTTTTTTTTTTTTTTTTTTTTTTTTTTTTTTTTTTACTTTTGTTCTGTCTTAAAGCAACTGAGCTTTAGATAAGCAAACTATCAAAAAATAGGTTTTGACTTATTGGATCACAATTAAGTTGTAAGATTTCTAAATTGGTTATTGAATGTAACAAAAAAGTAGATTTTTTTCATCTAATATTCTCAGTGGGAAGCAATTCAAAGGATTTGAGTAAAGATAAAGACATAATTAGGTCTAGCATGGTTAGCATAGTGATTTAAAAAACAGTCAAATCTCAAAAAGTATTATGGATTTTGCAGTAATTCTGAGAATACTGTTAAGGCCTTTTTTTTTTTTTAACATAATTTTTATTTTGATCATAGTGGCTTACATATTGTTGACAATAATATCTTAGTTACATATTTACATAAGATCAAAGGGGATTCCCATCACCGGTTTGTCTTCCCTACTCCTCCCTTTTTGTCCTACCTCCCATATCCTCTTCCCTCACCCCTAGGGCTGCTAGGATATGTGGTCCCCTCTGTACCTATCCTATTACTTTGTAGTCTTACACCTGTTTGGTCCTGATGCCTCCTTTATTTCCCCCTCTAGTTAGGAGGCAGGAGAAGGTAGTTCAAGTTATGTGGTTTTGTTTGAAGAGGAGAAAAGTGATAAACTGGGGTAAAAGTCTAATACGCCGGAAATAAGCAAAATTCTTCTAGAGGCTCTCGTCATCGATTTGAGAGGCGAAGGAGAAAAAGAAGGTGAAACACTCGACCCCTACGAAATGCAGTGTCAATGTTAAGGCCTTTTTAATGGCCATTAGGATCTCTTGAGCTTCAAAAACCATGCTAAGTTTAGAGCCAGAGATAGTACAGTGGATAGAGAGCTTGCCTTGCCCCAGGTTCAATTTCCTACATTCAATATGGTACCCCAGGCTCACCAGGAGTAATCCTGATTCTAGAAACAGGACAATCAGTGTATGTAGCCCCAACTCTCCCCACCCCTGCCCACAAATATATGCTAAGTTTAAAATCAAGGAACTAAGGTGAGGACGAAGAAAAGGTACTTTAAGCTGCTATAAATACATTTCCAAGAATTTGTCATTAAAAAGATAAAAACAATAACTTGAAACAAGAGAAAACATGATTTTGCGCTCAGAAAAATATAATTAAATATAAAGATAGAAATATTTTTAGAGAAAAAAATCAGAACATTTAGTTCTCACATACATGTTTTAGGGAAGAAAAGAAAAATAAAAGGAAGAGGAAGAGAGGAAAAAAAAACAAGATGAGGAAAAGAAACTAATGCCCCCAAATAAAATAAACCAAAGAAATTATTAATGCTTTCTGACAGGAAGCAATGACTTTTATATCATAATTTTCCTTTAGGGTAAAAATATGGTTTATTAGGCTTTGTTTCCACAGTTGTGTATTTGATAATGATTAGAGTTTAGAGATAGAGGTTATTCTTCAATATCCCATTATACAAATTATACAAAGTAAGAAAACTGGAGTCTGAGATAAAACTCAGTTACAAAAATATTTAGGATGGGAGGAGAAGCTCAAAGGAGCTCCAGGCACGGAGGATAATCATCCAGCAAGACCTGAACAGTGAGAGTTGAGAGGTCGATATTGTGCCAATAAATGTCATTGGTCATTATACCCTCTTTCTAAATCTGCTAACTTGATGGAGACTATGCTCCTAAAATGGAAGATAAATCTTGAAGAAAGACTATGATACCTAGGCCACAATGATCTTCTAAATGGGAAGATTAAGAAGAAACCCTGGATGACACTAAAGTCATAGGTGACCATATTGAATAGGTCCTCTAGACCAACCTAAATTGAAAGATAATGAAATTTATTGGAAGGGAGATCTCTAAGGAGGCAAAATGGTTGTCTTAGATCTTAACATGAACATGATTGTTGGATCTATGTACATGTTTTTTGTTTGTTTGTTTTGTTTTGTTCTGTTTTGTTTTCCTTGGGGTCACACCTGGCAGCGCTCAGGGGTTACTCCTGGCTCTACACTCAGAAATTGCTCCTGGCAGGCTCAGGGGATAATATGGGACACCTGAATTAGAACCACTGTCCTGCATGAAAGGCAAATGTCTTACCTCCATGCTATCTCTCTGGCCATATGTTTTTTAATGTACATTAATAACTCTGAGCATGAGTTGGTATTTTATATGGGATCAGGAACTTATATGGGATATATATGGGATAAACCTTATGAGTAGGGATCCAAATTTAATCACCATTATTACATGACCCACATGAATACCACTGGATTCAAAGGCTACTATCGAATCATCTTACCTGGTTGACCAAGTATTTCTGGGAATGGTTACTGAATCCTTGAGAAAATTAAGTCAGTAAAACAAAACAAACAAACAAATAAAAAGAGATAATCATAGTGCTATATAGCATTTTTCTTAGAATACCATTTTTATAAACAAGGTGCTGGACCACCAGATCTGAAGATCTTGACATAACTCTAGTGACACATTTAACTGAAGAGGCAAAGGGAAAATTGTCTTAATGAGCTTAGAGATCAACTGTTTTTTGGAGGTTAGGAGAAATATTCAATTGTGTCACCAGAAGTGAACACTATGTGCATATTATTTGAAATCCTGAAACATATTTCCCCTTAAATGACTGGAGTCTAAAGTGGTTGCCATTGAGAAAGGGAAGGAAGTGGGTATGAGAGTGGTTGAGAAAAGAATCTTCTTGGTTTTAATGTTTTTCATGCTATTTGACTGTAAATTATGTTCCTTGAAAGAAAAAAATTAAATTAGAGATGGAGGGATAATAAAGTATGTAAAGTACTTGCCTTGCTGTGGCTGATCCAGGGTCCAATCCCACACCCTGTTCCCCCTAATCTTTTGTGCATATCCAGGAGAAGGCCCAAGTTCCCCCCACATCAAAAGAATATATCAAATGTATAAATACTATTTGATGTGTAATGCTCAATTTAGTTTGCTAATGAGGTTCCCTAAAAGTAATGATATAATTTGCTGAAATTACATATCAAATAAAGTTTTTAAATGGAACATAAATACTTAAGAAAGTTGCAGTGAACTTGAAACACTTTTTCTAAAATTCAAAGTCACTTCTTTTATTTTTTTTTCTTTCTAAATAATTCTAAATAAATTTCTAAATAAAGTCCAAATAAATTCTTTCTAAGTACATTTCTTTTATAATTTATTTAACTGAAGTGACCTTGGTTTACAAAAATGTTTTAAGGGTGCCATACTATATAACACACCCACAATGATCTTCCCATCACTTACATTCTCTGCTTAACTTCACCCACCAACCTCAGTTCTTGGTCTAGCTCTAAAGGTTTGTTTTAATGCATGTTTCTATATATGCCTTCCTATAGATAAGTCTGTATTTAGAATAATAAAGTGAAGCACTGTGATTTGCATTACTATTAATTATAGAGTTTTATGCATACAACATTCTAATACTGTACCTTTTACCAGTCTGTTGTCCTCCATCACTGCCTCAGGATTCCCTCCCAAATCTTTCTTCACCTCATGCCTTGGTTCTCTTAGATCTGTAAACCAGTTCTCAGGTTCTATTTTCTTTGACCACTTGTTATTTCTGTACTGTTTCTTGTTATCACACATGTAAGAGAGAACATTTCTGTATCTTTCCCTCTCCTTTAGGCCAATGTTACTCCACACAATTGATATCTTATAGTTCCATCCACTTAGCAGTGAATTCCATGATTGAATTTTTCTTCTATAGTTCAGTAGTATTCTACTATGCATATATATGTATGATATATATTACAATATATTTATTCAGTCATTTGTTCCTGGATATTTGTGTTGTTTGTATATCATGGTTATTATGAATACTATGGAAGTACAAATGTCATTTCAAAATACTGATTTGTGGTCTTTGGAATAGATGCCCATAGATGAATTGCTCAGTTTTCAGAAAGTTCACAATTATTTGTTTGTTTTTTGTTTTTTTGTGTTTTGGGGGGTCACACCCAGCAGTGCTCAGAAATTGCTCCTGGGAGGCTTGGGGGATGATATGGGACACTGGGATTCCAACCATTGTCCTTCTGCATGCAAGGTAAACACCCTATCTGTGTGCTATCTCTCCAGCCCCTATTTGTTTGTATGTTTGTTTGTTTTGAGAATTGTCTATATTGTTTTTCAAAGAGGTTAAACCAACATTGGTGAAACATTTTCCAGCAATAGTGGGTGAAGTTTCTTTTACCCCCAACCCACCTCAATATTGTTTTTGTTCTTTATGATATGTCTCACTGATGTCTCATAGTTTTGATTTGTATTTCCCTGATTAAAAGTGATGAACAGCATTTTTAAATATAAATATTGGCCTTTAAGGTTTATTGATCTATTTTTATTTTTTTATTTTATGTTTTTTGATAGATTTTTACAAGTGCCGTGAATATCTTTAGTATATTTTCTCCCAGTCTGTGGAAGTTGTTGCTGTTTTATTCTACTTTTGTTTTGCAAAAGCTTCTTAATTTGATGTAGTCATACATTAAAATAAAAGCTTGATTTCATTTGTTTGACCAATGACATTGAGACATTGAGGCATTGAAAATACTTCAATTGAAAAATACCTCTAATGTCCTGAAGGTTTGCCTGTGTTTTCCTCAATATAATTTATGGATTCAGGGCTGATATTGATGTTTTTAAATCCATTTTGAATAGTTTTTTATTCATGCTGTGAGATAAGGGTCTGAGTTCATTTGCTAATATATGATTAGCCACTTTTCCCAATTCATTTGATAAAAGGGCTTTCCTCGCACCATTTTTGCTCCTTTATCAAAGATAAGCTGTCCATACACCTGAAGATCTCTGGGATTTCTTCTATTCCATTGGTCTGAGAGTCTTGAAGAAAGAAAATTTTCTTGTATTGTCATATTTAAGAGTCCATGCTCTATGCTAGAGGCAAAGAAGAACACTGTTTTAGGAAAAAATTAAAAAACTTGTGAATGTAATTCACAAAGTTCACAAGTTGTAAACTTTACATTGGAATTCACTATTTATGCCCAGGGGAGATGGATTGATGGGGCTATCCAGCATCTCACCTATCCAGGAAACTGGCTTTTCTCTAAGTGATTGTAACAGATGATTAGGATGGGTAATTTGACCTTGAAGGTCATTTCCAAGACAGATGTTATGCAAAGTATCTTTCTTCATAGATATGGCAATTCCCTGTGGACAGTGGGCAGATAGTAAGATTGACAAATTGCATTCTCAATCCTGCTGGTGACATTCACTGCAACACTCATTAGGCTTTGGGGAAATGAGAAGTGGATGTTAATTAGAAATATATTGGGTCTGGGGTGGGAAGGCAGCAGGAGATGTGTTAGGAACCAGGATACAGTTCAAAGGCTTTTGTGTAAAGTCCAACCTGAAAGGAAGGACAACTGTTAGATTAGCCACACTAATGGGCACTCATTTTAAAAGATTACAAGATAGATCTCTATAGTCACCCTCAGGAGCCAATTCTCCACCCACTCTCCCTCCTCCTATCCATTTTATAGTCCTTTGGCCCTACTTTATAATGCAAGGTAAAGACATTTAAATAGGCAAGATAATTCTAAAGAGCTGTATTGACAGCACTTTAGAAGAACTTCCAAGACTTGGATTCTATCAATTTCTGTAAATCTTTTTAAGTTTTCAGGTCACAGGCTCTCTGCCACATTGTTCAATATTGCTATTAATGTATAAATGAATATGCTTATACTCTAATAAACTTATAAAAAACATTAGGGAGGACTTGATCAGTCAGAAGTTTCTATATTTTTGTCTTAGAAATGGCTCTTGATTTTACCATATCAGGTGGGAGCTTACCTGTGGCAATTATTGTAAGACTAGCCAAATATGCTATATCCATAGGGAATTTTTGCTGTGCTTTAGAACTGAATATTCTCATGTAGAACCAGCTTTAGGAGCTATTCTCAATTCTAAATGGTTTATTTTCTTTCTTTTTTTTCTTTTGGCTCTGTTGAAGACATTCACAGTCAGCTTTTTTTCCTTGTTTATAAATAGCTACAGCTCTTAAGGCTCCTTTGAGATTTATGTTTTGTAGAAAGATTTTAGAATTCAGATTATACTAGCTTCAGCTCTCTTTGGTAATATTTCCTAGGAAAAGGACATGTTCTTTGTTTTTATTTATTTTTACTTTGGTATTCATTTAGTACCAACACCCATTGGTACTTAGAAGCTCCATGTGTGGGTATACTTAACAATGCTCAGAGAATCAAGCATACACTCAGTTTACTGAGCTCTCTCTCTGGCCCCGTGTTTCTTGTTAAAGAGCATTCTGATTATTCTTGGGACTTACTTTTCTATTTAACCTTTATAATCAACTTTTGCAACACCATGAAAAACTTTGCTGAGTTTCTGAATGAGTGTATTAAATCTTATAGACCAATTTGTGAAGACAACATCTTGGTAATATGAAATCTTCATACTCATGAATGTGGTTTAGATCTCTTTACACTCAGGTTTTAATAATGACTTTTAATTTTTCAATAAATAAGTTTTGTTAGATGCATTCCTAAATTCTTGATTATTTTAGATATGATGTTAAATGTTGTCTTTATTAATTTTCTATCACTGCATGTTTTCCAAGACTCAGTGACTTAAAACTATTTTTAGAATAAATATTAGAAAGGCAGAGTTCTGTGTTGGATGTCTCATGATGTTGAAGATAAAAGCTGTTGACTGGGATGAGGGGTTGTGTGTGAAGTGATCATACAGAGGATAAGGCATTTGCCTTGCACACAGCCAACCTGGGTTTGATCCTTAGCATCCCATATGGTCCCCCAAGCACAACAACAGTAATTCTTTTTTGTTTTATTGTGGTCAAAGTGAATTACAATTCTTTCACAGTAATATTTGAGGCACATAGTGACAATAAATGAGGGGCACTAGTGTTGTCCTCCCTCCAACTCTGTGAATCCTACATCTCCCTCCTTTACCCCCATAATGCTAGTGCAACTGTTCCCCCTTGTACAGCTTGTTGTAGATTTGGTATCGATTCTGTTGTCATTGACTTTGGATTTGGTATTCATGTCTGATCAGTTTTTATTTCCACCAATGAACATTCGATTGTCTGGTCTTGGTACCACGGGAGGGGGGGGTAAGGGGCAAACAAACAAACAAAAACTAGGAGGAGTCCATCTAGGTGTTATAAATATCCATTTAGAAGAAGGAAGGGGGAAAAAAGAAAAAGATAGCAAAGCAACAAAACAAAAACAAAAAACAATTGGGGAGTAACAACAAAATTATAAAAATAATAAACAAAGAATAAACCAAAAACCAAAACCATCAGCTATGGAAAAAAAGAGAACCCCCCCCCCCAAAAAAAAACCAGACCAGCAACTTCTTAAAAAAGTGTTGTGTTGGGACCAGAGAGATAGCATGGAGGTAAGGTGTTTGCCTTTCATGCAGAAAGACGGTGGTTAGAAATCTGGCATCCCATATGGTCCCCCATGCCTGCCAGGGCTGATTTCTGAGCATAGAGCCATAGAGCCAGGAGTAACCCCTGCGTGCTGCCAGGTGTGACCCAAAAACCAAAAAAAAAAAAAAGTCGTCTTCTTCTTCTTCTTCTTCTTCTTCTTCTTCTTCTTCTTCTTCTTCTTCTTCTTCTTCTTCTTCTTCTTCTTCTTCTTCTTCTTCTTCTTCTTCTTCTTCTTCTTCTCTTCCTCCTCCTCCTCTTCTCTTCCTCCTCCTCTTCCTCTTCTTCTCTCTTTTTTTCTTTGCATTGGCATGGTAAATATTGGGGAAATTACAGCGGAAATTCCCTTGACCTAAGAGAGACAGGGTTTCTCTGCTCTTGAAGCATACTGCCATGAGAACAACTACAGGATCCATGCTCAGTCATTTACACACCCCAAGGTCTTTTTATGGTGCCAGGAAAATTTCCACTCAGATGTGGGTAATGACATTCCTCCTCTGTAGCTGGAGATCTTGTTACTTACGTAGGTCATAGGTGAAGTCTAGGAGAGAGTTTTTCTTTATGGTTCTAGAAGTTCTGTTCCATCACTGTTGTTGTAATCAGTCTTCTGTAATTAGTGGTCTTGGTTTTTGTTCATAACCTAGGACAGAGCCTAGGGTATAGTCCTTCAGCATAGTTCTAGAAGTTCTGCTCAGTCGCAGTTGTCAAAGTTAGACCTCTGGAATTAGAGATCTTTATTTTTGTACAAATCCTAGGCCGAGGCCTAGGCTAGGATCTACCTAGGCTAGGCTCCTTGATAGGTTCTGTCCAGACCATATTTGTCAAAGTCAGTCTTCTGTAGATAGCAATTTTGGTTTTTGCTAAGGGCAAAGGATGACATGTCTCCTGGTTGTATCTTACCGTTTGGTGATGAGATGGGGCAGCCCTCTCTTAGCTCAAGTTGTTGCCATTTCTTCATGTCAGGATGTCATGTTAAAACGGATGCAAGTTGGGGCCAGAGAGATAGCATGGAGGTAAGGCGTTTGCCTTGCATACAGAAGGACGGTGGTTCGAATCTCGGCATCCCATATGGTCCCCTGAGCCTGCCAGGTGCGATTTCTGAGCATAGAGCCAGGAGTAACCCCTGAGCGTTGCTGGGTGTGACCCCCCCAAAAAATAAAAAACTGGTGCAAATTGGAGTCCGGACAGCATTCAGAGTTTCCCCTGGAGGAGTTTTGTTCCTGGTGCTATTGCTGGGACCTGTGTCAGTTCCACGTCTGGGATCTGGGGTTCTGGATTGGACAGTCACTGTCCAGTCACGTGGAGACTAAGGTGGTCTACATGCTTATGGACACATGCTTATGGTGGGAGGCAACCCTGCATTTTTAAAAAAAATATGAGTTCTTATCCCTAATAGATAAGAGCTTGTTTTTGTGTATAATATTTCCCTTTATTTAGAGTGCCCATGCAAAAGGGTATGGTGACATATTATATTGCTGGTGGATTTGGAGATAAAAATGATAGTCTGCACAATCTCTGTGCCCTAGTTTTGACCTGAGCTTTTATTCCAGACAAGTCTCTTCTTGTAGGTTTTCATAACAAGCAGAACCAAAACAGGTGATGTTGGAGAAAGAGAGAAGAGAAAATAATTATATCTATATGTATGTATATATATAATAGAAGAAATAAATAAAATACAATTAAAAAGGCATTAAAGAAAAAATGCTGTTTATAAGGCTGACTTGCTTTTGGGAATAAACAGACTAGGAGGTATTATTATAGAGGTATTAAACACATAAAGGAAAAATAGGCTTCCCCATTGAATTCATTGCATCTTTTGAGATATTCTTGTGGTGGGTGGAGTCCAGGGCACTTTTTTCATCATACATCATGTCTTGTTGAGCTTGCGAAATTATTTGTAACCATGAGGGAGTATCCTTGGACTGGGGTCCTTCTGGGGCTGAGTCAGTGGCATGCAACAGTTCATGATTAGGAGGGTAAGAAGGGCCATGAAGCATGAATCAGCAGGTGTGTTGGTTATAATTTCTTGCCAAGTCATGTGATGTGGGGCTGGGAGGGTATCCTTTTGGTTTGGGAGCTTGGTGGTGGTTTATTGGAGCAGGAGGTTGGTCCCAGTACCTACTGGGTTAATAACTGAGGGTAAAGAGGGTTAAATAAGGAAAGATAATGGATCAGGATTGGGAGATGAGAGGCTAGAAGGATTTCTGAAGGGGGAAAATAGGTGTAATATATGAGGGGCTATATATAATTTAGCCATGGCATGTTTACAATTTAGGTTTGGCAGAGAAGAGTCCACTGTCTACAAATTCATGCCCACATAAAGACAGCCGTTAGTTTTCTTCTGTTCTTAGGTTGTTGGAAGCCTGACCCTCATAGGTTGGGTCTGAGCTCTTAAAATATGATTGAGTTAAGAAAAGGTAAATAATTGGTTAAGATATGGCTTAGGAGAGAAAGGAGGGAAAAACAAAAGATAAGAGAGAAGATAAAAGAAGAATAAGTAAATATGGTAAAACTAAGTTTGAGAAGTTCGGGCAAGTGCGTCAGTATTGGAGGGTTTCCCACTTACAAGGCTCTTCATCACTCATCTTTGCTAGATAAAGAGCAACTGACAGCGAGAGCTTTTTTTTTTTTTTTTTGTGCAATGGATTGAACTGATGAAGAAGAGAAAAGAACGGAGGGAAAAAAGTAAAGGGAAGAAGAGAGAAGAAAGAAAAAAGAGAGAGAGAGGGAAGGAAGGAAGGAAGGAAGCAGTGATTTGCCAAAACATATTCCATGCGTGGGACCTGTAGCATAAGTCTGTGGTGCGCCATTGACAGTTCCAGTGGTCTGAATGATCATATTCTTTGAGTCCTAACTGAAAACATAAACAAAAGGAAGTGGGTTAATTGGAGTATTTTATCAAGACATTGGCATAATGGTATATGTCTGTATATGGTATTCAGTATGATTGACAGCCAAGGTTTAAAATTAGGGTGTCCATCCTTTGTTTCCAAGGCCTGCTGTGGACAAAGAAGCTGAAGTGTTATTTTATATTTGGTAAAATTAAGGCATTAAAGCATATGGTTAGTAATCATTGAAGCGGGTGACCAGGCTTCCAGGAGTAATTCTTGAGTGAAGAAACAGGAGTAACCCCTAAGCATTGCATGGTGTGACCCAACTACAACCAAAACCAAAACCAAAACAAAAAAACTGTTGACTGGACAGTTGCCATCTGAGGATTTTACTAGAATGACAGGATCACTTCCAAGGTGGTCTATGAAGACAGGTAACAAATTGGTACCAGTGGTTGAGAAGAAAGTTTTTTCACCCCCTAGGCTTCTCTCATTAGGCTACCTAAATATTCTCACAATATGCCAGTTGACGGATTCATTTCCATAGAATGATTCACAAGAAAGAGAAGCCCAGGGAAGCTCTTTAAGATAGAGCCTTCGAAATCATGTAGAATCACGGCCTATTTGTTAGAAGTAAAGCACCAATCTGCTCACTTTCAAAATGAGAAGAACTGGCGACAAATTTTTTTTTTTTTTTTTGGTTTTTGGGCCACACCCGGTAACGCTCAGGGGTTACTCCTGGATATGTGCTCAGAAGTTGCTCCTGGCTTGGGGGACCATATGGGACACCGGGGGATCGAACCGCGGTCCTCCAAGGCTAGCGCAGGCAAGGCAGGCACCTTACCTTTAGCGCCACCGCCCGGCCCCGCGACAAATTTTTTAATGTCAGGAAGGGGAAAAGCATAGCTCCAACAATTTGTTTCATTTTCTGTTTGTTCAGTTGTTTGCAGATACCTTTGAGCTTCTTCGCAAGGTGGACATTTGCTTTTCCTACTTTTACCATATGCTTCCACAAGATATTTGGGTAAGTCCTAATAGAAGGAAAGATCTTTTTTCTTTAATGATCTCACTATGGCTCCTGTTGGTCTCTGAATCTCAGCCATACTGAATAGATGTCACATTCTTCTCCATGCTCCAGTCTTGCTTTCATTCCTTTGCATGTTCTGTTCTCTCTTCCTGTCACATGATTCAACTAGTTCACTTCCATTAAGGCTTTGCCTGACCTGATTCTGGATAGAGTTCCCTTTTATATGTTCTTATAACATTCTTCCAGGGGTCCTCAAACTTTTTAAACAGGGGGCCAGTTCATTGTCCCTCAGACCATTGGAGGATCTGACTATAGTAAAAACAAAACTTATGAACTAATTCTTATGCACACTGCATATATCTTATTTTGCAATGAAGAAACAAAACAGATACAAATACAATATGTGGCCCGAGGGCCATAGTTTGAGGACCACTGAATACTGTCATCAGAATAACACTAATTTTAGTATAATGTAGCATTAGTACCGTGTGAATATTGGAAAGAAATACAAGTTCTCAGGCCTCATTCATATCCCCACAGGTAATTCTGCTGCTCACTCAGTATGGGAAGCATGGCTTACTTGAATGTAATTACTAATTTCACCTTACCTCATACATGTACACAATAGTAATAAGATACATGGGAAGAGCTGAAAGTTCTTATTCATTTCTGTGTTTGCCTGGCCCTTGCTTCATAGATAGGATTACTTAATAGGTGAATTAAAAAAAAAAAAACTAACCCCTTGGGCCTGGTGAGGTGGCACTAGAGGTAAGGTGTCTGCCTTGCAAGCACTAGTCAAGGAAGGACCGTGGTTCAATCCCCTGGCATCCCATATGATCCCCCAAGCCAGGGGTGATTTCTGAGCGCTTAGCCAGGAGTAACCCCTGAGCATCAAACGGGTATGGCCCCTCAAAACCAAAACAAACAAAAAAACTAACCCCCCATGCATAAAAAATAATCAGTCAAGTAAGAGTGAAGGAAACTGATCAGAAAGAACTGTCTAGTGGCTCACTCTTTCCTTCCTACCTTAGTATCTTCAATTCACTTCTAAAGTAAATTACTTTGGACATTCGATTCTTTTTGTGTTTGCCTTTTGTTGCATTGCATTGGGATTTATGGCCCTCCAAATAAAATTACCTCTCAAGAGGTTGATATCCTGGATTCCTGAGCAGGGACCATTAGCTGGAAGAAATGCCCTGTGGTAAGACAGACATCTGGGCGGGGTGGTTGGTAGTTTTGGGTTAGGACAGAAATTGGCCGAGATCCAGCCTTTTTTTGGAACCTTGTAACAACTTGGGGTGGGAGTAGGTGCATTATTTTTTTCTCAAAGGAACCTGCCCTATGGCACAGGAAGTTTAATGAGGCTGACCAGAAGCCAGATAACTGTGAAAATACTCAGGCAACTGGCTGAGAGGTGCAAGAGAAAGAACCTAGAGACAAGACTAGTAGCAGTCAAGGGAAATATAGCTCAGTCCACTAGTCTTCTTTACGTTTCTTCTCCTTTCCTTACTCTTTTTCTCACTATTTCTCTTAATATGCTACCCATCATATGCAGTCATTTCCAGGTAGAACAATGGATGCAAGTGACTATTATTTATTTTTAGGTTTTTTTTTAGGTAAATAATTAACCTGCAGTTTAGAATAATGAGTTCTGAGGAGCAAGTTCCCCCTGAGTATGTATCAATTTATTTCTACCCTAGCATTTGGTTAATAGGAAGATAATGCCCACATTCTTCTTGCTGTCTAGTGGGGTAAAAGTGTTTCCTTCTCTATTTCTCATGAAGTAGTGGATGTTTCAAAACTCATGCATTGTGAATATACAGTGATGAAGGAAGGAGGGGTTAAAGGCTGGAACTTGCCACAGGTGGATCTTTTTTGCTACGGCAAAGATCTTTCCACCTAAGAAACTTCACTTGAAAGATTGTAAATCAGAGCTCCTCTGCCCAATTGTCAACTTCACAGGTAGATAAACTTTGATCCCCTCATCAAATTAAGTCTACTGGGGCCACAGTGATAGTACAGCAGCCAACACACTTGCCTTGCATGAAGCTATCTGGGTTTGACCCTTGGCATCCCATATGGTCTTTTGAGAACCACCAGTAGTGATCCCTAAGTGTAGAGTCAGGGGTCATCCCTGAGCATCACTTGGTGGGACCCTACCAAAACAAAACAAAACACCAAAACCAAAACCAAATTAGCTTGCTGTTTTTAAAATAAATATTTATTGGGACACACAAAGTTACATTAATTCACTTACATGTTGCCTATGGCTGCTTTAGAAATGGAGAGTTAAATTCTCAGAATTAATCACCAAGTCTGTCTAAAAAGGTAAAATATCTACTATCTGGACTTTTAAAATTATATATCTCCTCTTCAATATTTCAATCATTTTTGGCTTGGGGCCATACCCAGTAGTGCTCAGGGACTACTTCTGTCATTTCTTTAGGTCTACATTCTCTAGGGATCAAACCTGGCCTCTTGCATGTGCTACATATAAAGACTGTGCTTAGCCCTTTGAACTATTTCTCTACCCAGCTTCAATTATTCTTAAGGTAAAAATATTTACTTAAAATATTTAACTTATAAATATTTCAAACTTCCATAAAAGTTTTAAGAAGTTCATATAAGAACAAAAAGAACATGTACAGAGGAAAATATAGACTATAGCACACCCTTTACTCAATTTATTTGTTACTAACCCTTAATACCATTTGCTCTTCTATTTGACTCATTCTCACTCTATAGATAGCATATTTATATTTTATATTTTTGTTAATTGTGTATAATATATTTAGTTATTTGAGACTCAGCTACATACATTAAAACTATATATTTAAATACTTTATGTAAATTTAGAGGCTTCCTCAGAACCAGGGCATTCTCTAAAAAGAGAATGATTGCAAAAACAACCAAGGATAATTTTCAACTTTGTAACTTACTATTGATACAGTTCTTTTATCTACTCTACCATCCATATTTCAGTGAATATTCTTTACAATGTTCTCCTCTCCTCCAGTGTAACATTCATAGTCAGGAATCTCATTTGGTTGCTATGAATATTTAGTTGTTTGGTATTTGGCTCTATTAAAGATAAAATGTTTCTGTTATTTCTGGGAGCTTGTCTCCCAGAAAGCCATAAGAAAAATTTGACTTTTTTCTGGTCCTTTAGAACTTAGACCTAAGGATGTCCTAAAAAAAGTTGACAGAAAAATTTTAGACACAGTCTATGGAACATGACTTCTAGAAAGACAAGTTCCTATAGCCACCTACAGGCTCATTCCCTGAATATGGTGACAATGCCACATATTTGCAGACCAAGAAAGGATCCAAATCTCCAAATCATTCCAGGAGGATAGATTTCTCAATAGTTGCACCTTTTTATTATTTTAAAGAGCCAGAATACTTTCCATGTCACCAGTCGTAATAAAGAAATATATATTAGATGTTTAAATTTGAGATGTTGTAATGAACAAAGAATCTAGAACCAAATTTAGAAGCTGGAGAGGATCTGAACCTATTAACATTTCAAAGATCAACTTCATTACTAATCAAAATTAATGAGCCAATTAAACTACCATTTAAAGCATAATGTGTTATGCTTTTAAAAGAAAAAATATTTTCATGAACAAAAATGACTTCAATAAAATTTATATAAACTTTAATGAACTTTGATTTGACATATATGTGGCATGCCTTTATGTAATCTTTTTGAAGTATAATATGAACATTTACTTAAATGTTTATTCATGTTTTATAATCAATGAGTGAGTCTATTGTGTGCTAATTGTTGAAAAGAGAAATGAGTCCTTGGTAACCTGGGAAGGGCTTTGTTGTTGTTATCAAGAATTTAGATTTATCTTTTGAAAAATAGTTTTTTCACTGGACCAAGAGAATGCAGGTTTGAAATTTCGTGATTTTGAGGGGTGGTAGTGCTCTTTTAAAAAACATGATGTCTGGCAACTGTCTGGGATCTGAAAATACTAGTAAAGGGTTTAAGGCTCTAATGATTCTTCCAGAAAAACCAGCTTGACAATGAATAATATGCAGTTTGATGTGAAAATTAAAAGGCAGACAAACCTGCAAGGGGGAAATTGGATTTCCAGAAAGACGAATGGGAGGCCATGCAGCTGAATAGAGTTCATAAGATGCAAATGCATGCAGTAGAGTTGCAATCCTCCCTCTTCCTAGTATACAAAATAAGTCTGTATTATTTATTTATTTATGGGTGAAAAGTGAGAGTTCCACGGTCCCAAAGTTTATTATCAAAATGAATGGATTCAATATCTTGCAATGAGGTGTTCAAAACGAAAGCCGCATCATAAAATGTCACAGGCATTTATTAACACAGTTTTCTCCTTGTTCAAATAAAATAGGCATTATCCCACTAGGTCCCACATGAAACTATCACCTCTTTTTTTCTCCCTTCTGGCTTCACTGGTGTCTCTGTGCCTGGGAGGCAGCATGGTAGAAAATAAATCTGAGAAAAGCAGAAGAATCCAGGGGAATGTGATGAGGAATGGAAAATACCAGGTAGTAAGTAGCTTTAACAAGAGGACTCCATCTGCTGAAAGTACAAATGAGATCTGTTTATGCCCTGCTTCTTTTTTCATTGCACTCTATCATCTGTCTCACTAATTTCCTCATTTCTTCTAACCTTGGCCACAACAGTTGGAGAAAGGGAGACAACCTTCATCTCAAAATCCTTTAAACTGCTTTCTGCCTGGAGCAACTTCATGCTATACAGACAATATACTTTTGAATGCCTATGTCTCAGTTGAAAGAAGACAACTTGGGACAAACGATATAAACTCATTATTACTGCCCTGAAACTACTTTCTGCTATAGGAAGAGAGGATAAATTGCACTAAAATGTTAGAAAGTAAGTCAGAATATTTTATTGGATCAAGTGTCATATGTTGTCTATAAATCTCTTCTAACTTTAAATGGGGAAAAATCACCAATAATACACTACCATTTGCATACATTTTATCTCTTGAGACTTCAGAAGTAAAATTCAAGGGGTTAATTGCTCTTCATATTCATGACATGTCAAACTGCATTTAAGAAAGGGAAGACCCATGACTTCTCTTTATTCTTTCCCAAAATTCTTATTGACTGGATCTTTTGGTCTCAGAGGCTGTGTTATAGGTAGAATTAATTTTTAGTATTTGTTTAGAATCTGTAATAGTAGCAGGATAACTACTACAATCAGAAATCTCTGATCAGAATGATCAGAATAATGATTTCTTCATAATCTAAAAAACCTTTCTCTAAAAAAAATTGGGGGTCACACCCAGCAATGCTCAAAGGTTACTCTTGACTCTGCATTGAGAACACTCCTGGGAGTCCTAAGGGGGACATATTGTATGCCATGGTTGGTTACATGCAAGGTAAACACCCTATCTACTGAATAATCTCTCTGGTCTTATCAAAAGACCATTAAAGGAAGAATATATAAAATTTAGTTGACTCAGAATACCCACCATGGTTCACCCTCTGCACTCTTCACACTAACGCCAGCACATAACCAAGAATGGAAAAGAGGTGCCATTCTTGTTGAGTGAAGGAAGGATATGCCCATTTCCCTTGGTGCAATTCTTCAGTTCCTGATAACTCCTGCATAAGCTGCTCTGGAGTAAGACAGTTTCTGAACTGCTTTAGCACAGGAACACACATACTAGAAAAATTAGGTACCTGTAACTTCAAATAAAAGACATTTCTGATTATGTTTTATAAACTGGACCTCTTGATCCCTGTGTTATAAGGGAGATAGCAGTAGAGTACCTACATCTCTTTATTCAGTCACCTTTCTGGTCTAGATAGTGTCTCCATAAGTTATATGTGTGACTTCGTTTGTTTGTTTGTTTGAAGCTTCCCCTTGGTGAGGGCTAGGTGACCCTCTACCAGTGAATTGATACAAGGAAGGATGTGTCCTTTCCTGGCATAGGCAGCTTAAATCTCAACCCCCCAATTCCAGCGTTCTCTTTCTAATATGGCAGAGACTTTTAGGCTAGATTTTGGATTAGTATGGTATGGAGCAGTTTCCCTGCTGATTACAATTATGTAGGAGAATATTAATTAAAAATACTTTTTTTTAACCCTCTCCAAATTAGAACATTCTGTAATTAAGAAGCTAAAACAGACTGATATGAGGGCTATTGTTTGAAGCATGTGATCACTGCTTTCTAGGAAAAGCCACTTTACTATGTTTTTTGGTTTGTTTGTTTGTTTTTTGTCTTTGACTGAAGTTTTTGACTAAGACAGAATCTTATAAGCACTTTTTGTACAGCTAAGGATACCTGACACTACTTGAACAATAATGGCCAGTAGATACCTTTCTCTGCTTTTCAAATTAAAGAAGAAAACCTTGATGACATTTCTGTGTCATGTTCTATACAAGGTATGAAAGTTCATTTTATATTTCTTCATTAAGCATGCCCACCATTCCCCCTCATATAAGTTTCCTGAAAAGCTCCTTAATAGACTAAGTTACCTTAATTCAACCAGTCATTAAACCAGACCACCACTTCCTTTCTTTCAAACTTGTTCAAAATCTGTGCTCATGAGACATACCCTTTCAATTATAGAAGTTATTTATTTATTTGCAAACAGCCCTCTTCTTTTCTCTTCAGTTGTTGCTGTGTGTTTGGGCTGATGTTAGTCACTGCATACAAGTTGAATTACTACTTTTCCACTGCAGAAGTGGATTCTGCACACACTCTCAGCTTCCATTGATGGAAACCTATTTTCTATGTGGTTGCTCAGAACTGTAAGAAAGGTAGGAAAAAAAAAAAAAAAAACGAAAAAGAAAAAAGACGGCTACTTGGTTTAAAGGAATCATGATCTCCCCATTAGTATAGATGATAGTCAGACATAAGCAGAAGTGGGTAGCTCTTTGTTATTTTTAAACCTTTTCTTTTCTTTTTTTTTTTTCTTGGAGGGGGCACATACCTGGCAATGCTCAGAGGCTCTCCTGGCTTTGTGCTAAGAAATAATTCCTAATAGTGCTCAGGGGACTATATGGGATACCAAAGATTGAATCAGTGTCAGCTGTGTACAAGGCAGACCCCTACCCACTCCACTATTACTCCAGCCCTTAAACTCAAAATCTAACTATTGCAGTAGCTGGGAATTGAACTGGGGCCTCTCAAATGGCAGATGAGAATTCTACCATCAAAGTACCAAGTTTTGGTGTGGAGAGGAAGCTCTTACAAAGGGACTTTCCAGAGTTCTCCCAAATGTGGACCAGGGAAGCTGCTTAGAAGCAGAGTGCTAGAGCATATGAAATTTTAAAGTCCAAGATGCCCCCCAAACCCGGCATTCTTGAGGATTAGCACCGAAGTGTACAAAATTTCCTGGTACCAGAGTTTGGACCCCTTCCCTCCCATCTCCTGGTTTTGCTTAGGTAATCTTGGAAAAATTCCAAAATGGCTACATTGTAGCTGGCACATTGCACAGCCATCTGAAGTGTACTATATACATATATATACCCCCTCCTTATGATTTTTCTGTCTTTATCCTGTTCTGGATTGCCTGAGTGAGTTCTCTCAGGAGGCAAGATATGAGGCCTGAAGCATACACTGCTACTTTCCCCAGAGACTTTTCCCTTAGTCCTGGGACTGTCTCACTTGAAATAAAGTGTGAAACTATTATAAGGAAGAAGTGATGAAGTCATTTGGGTATCTTACTGTGTATCAATCACCAGCTACTCCTCCGGCTAAGCAAGAAAGACGATGAAGCCAAAAGGCAGATGTGGTTATCAGGTGTTTCTGTCATTCTATGCAGCAGAGGTGTCCCAGAAATGGTGGATCCCAAGTGACTTCTCTGAGCTGTCAAGATGCCTGGTTAAGTAACTGTTAAACAGCCTCTCCCTCCTCCCTCCCTCCTTCCCCAAAACTGCCCTTGAGGAAGGGAGGGAAGTGATCCCAGCTATCCTTTTGCCAAATCTCTTAGAAAGGTTATGAGGCTGAACAGATTTGTATTTGAAAAGGGCTTTGAGACTCTGGCATGAAAGGTACCACAGAAGTGCAAATGTCTGCAATTCATTGCCTGCTGAATGGAACAGGATTGAATTGCTTTAAACTGGAATTTCAGGGCCTGTTGCTGGTGTCTGGGATTCTCACATGAAAGCTCCATCTTCTGTAGACACTGCTACTTGTTCCCTCAGTTCCTTACTCTTTTTTTTTTTTTTATTTAAACAAATTTATTACATACATGATCATTTTACTCTTTTTTTTTTTTATAACAAAATTTATTACATACATGATTGTGTTTGGGTTTCAGTCATGTAAAGACCACCACCCATCACCAATGCAACATTCCCATCACCAATGCCCCAAATCTCCCTCCTCCCCACCCAACCCCCGCCTGTATTTTAGACAGGCTTTCTATTTCCCTCGTACATTCTCATTATTAGGATAGTTCGAAACTTAGTTATTTCTCTAACTAAACTCATCACTCTTTGTGGTGAGCTTCCTGAGGTGAGCTGTAACTTCCAGCTCTTTTATCTTTTGTGTCTGAAAGTTACTATTGCAAGAATGTCTTTCATTTTTCTTAAAACCCATAGATGAGTGAGACCATTCTGCGTCTTTCTCTCTCTCTCTGACTTATTTTACTCAGCATAATAGACTCCATGTACATCCATGTATAGGAAAATTTCATGACTTTATCTCTCCTGACAGCTGCATAATATTCCATTGTGTATATGTACCATAGTTTCTTTAGCCATTCATCTGTTGAAGGGTATCTTGGCTGTTTCCAGAGTCTTGCTATGGTAAATAGTGCTGCAATGAATATAGGTGTAAGGAAGGGATTTCTGTATTGTAGTTTTGTGTTCCTAGGGTATATTCCTAGGAGTGGTATAGCTGGGTCGTATGGGAGCTCGATTTCCAGTTTTTGGAGGAATCTCCATAATGCTTTCCATAAAGGTTAAACTAGACAGCATTCCCACCAGCAGTGGATAGAGTTCCTTTCTCTCCACATCCCTGCCAACACTGCTTGTTCTCATTCTTTGTGATGTGTGCCAATCTCTGGGGTGTGAGGTGGTACCTCATAGTTGTTTTGATTTGCATCTCCCTGATGATTAGTGATATGGAGCATTTTTTCATGTGTCTTTTGGACATTTGTAGTTCTTCTTTGTCCAAGTGTCTGTCCATTTCTTCTCCCCATATTTTGATGGGATTAGATGTTTTTTTTCTTGTAAATTTCTGTCAGTGCCTTGTATATTTTGGAGATTAGCTCCTTGTCTGATGGGTATTGGGTGAATAGTTTCTCCCACTCAGTGGGGGGGCTCTTGTATCCTGGGTGCTATTTCTTTTGAGGTGCAGAAGCTTCTCAGTTTAATATATTCCCATCTGTTAATCTCTGCTTTTACTTGCTTGGAGAGTGCAGTTTCCTCCTTGAAGATGCCTGTAGTCTCAATGTCCTGGAGTGTTTTACCTACATGTTGTTCTATATATCTTATGGTTTTGGGTCTGATATAGAGGTCTTTCATCCATTTGGATTTAACCTTCATACATGATGTTAGCTGGGGGTCTAAGTTCAATTTTTTGCAAGTGGCTAGCCAGTTGTGCCAACACCACTTAAATAAGAGGGGACATGAGGAAATGAAAGCACATACCCTGCTCATGGACTGGCAGTATTAACATCATTAAAATGGCAATACTCCTCAAGGCATTGTACAGATTTAATGTGATCCCTCTAAAGATACCCATGACATTCTTCAAAGAAGTGGATAAGGCACTTTTGAAATTTATTTGGAACAATAAACACCCTAGAATAGCTAAAGCAATCATTGGGAAAAAGAATATGGGAGGAATTAATTTCCCCAGCTTTAAACTGTACTACAAAGCAATAGTTATCAAAACAGCATAGTATTGGAATAAAGACAGGCCCTCAGATCAGTGGAATAGGCTTGAATACTCAGAGAATGTTCCCCAGACATACAATTACCTAATTTTTGATAAAGGAGCAAGAAATCCTAAATGGAGCAAAGTCCCTTATTCTTGACTCCATACAACTCCTTCTGGAGCGAGCCCTTTACCTGGGTAAGAAAAAACTGCAAATTTGTTTACAAGTTGTTTCTGAGAACTTTAATTATCACTTTCCTGACTTTTCTAGTAGCCACCTCTACTTTTCAGCTATCCTAAGTCAACCACTCTTTCTCCCCTCCATTAGCCCCTTCCTGTTAGAAGTTGTGAAAAGGCTAATTTTTAGACCCAAACGCTGCCTCCTGTTGGAGGGATAAAATAGGTGGGTTCTGAGGTCATGATATATGAATCACCTCCACAAAATCTGAGTGAACATTAAAGTGAAAATTCCAGACTCAGTCCAAAATTACTGATGTAAGTCTTTGGAGTGACTTTCAGATTCTACTTTTTTTTTTCCTGAGTACATGTTTGCCAGAGCAAAATTTCTAAAAATTTTTTATGTAATTATAATGTACTGGGTCCCATGCTAAATATCTTCCCGGTGACTTCTCCATTTATCTTCTCCAAGCCCCACAAAGTAACTATAATTTTCAGCATTTCTTCGCTTTCCAGATGAGAAATTGTGTCTAAGGAACTGAGGATTGGGACCCAGTTCCACACTTGCACTTTAGCATGATTGAGTTGTCTGTTTCTTCTCCTCAAGGAGTCACATTTTGCAAAGGATTTTTTGGAAAGAACTCTGTGGAATGGATCTCCAGTGGTGATGTTCTGGCAGCAGAGCTGGTGGGAGGCTATTACCCAATATAGCCATGTTAGGAAGAGTTAAATCTTTTTGACAATTCAATGACCCCTTTGGGTTTGCCCGAATGGCACCTGTTGTTGAAGTCAATAGAGCTTATAATTTACTTTCATCTACCTGCAAATAATTTCCTCCTTAGTGGATGAAATGATGCTGGGGTTCTCCTAGACATGTAGTCTCACTCTTAACTGTACATAGGAGTAGCACATAAAATTGGTTATTATTTTTTTTTTTTTGCAGAGAAAGAGGGAGACTTGCTACTCATACAGATCATAATAAGGAAGTATCTGGAAAAGGAGAGACAGTGATGCTCTCTCTCTCTCTTTTTCTCTCTCTCACTCTCTCTCTCTGTGTATGTGTGTAGGAATCAAGTTGTACATGAGGTCCCTCAGAGACAGCTCCATCATCCCCCTACAAGCTGTCAGCTGTCTACTTGCTGGCTAATTATCCTCAACCAAATTTGAATGCTACTATTATCCAAATTACAAACAAGTGGCTTGGGTATGAAGGACTCATTTTAATATGAGCTATTAGAATCCTTTGGTTCTAGCATAAAGGCTATGCAATATTTATAATAATACCAATAATAGTGGTGGTAGTAGTACCTGCCATTTGCTGCATATACTAGAGTAGGATCAAATGCTTTTCTTTTTTGTTAGCGACTACTATACTAAGTGTTTTGCATATGTTACTTTTATTCTCACAACAGCTCTACGAGGTAGGAAGCTGCTACCCCTTTAATAGAGGATAAAACAATATGCTACAAGAAATAAGTGTCTAATGTCACACAGCTCATGAAAGCCAGGGACTAAAATTTCTGCCTTTAGATGTGGGCCTTTTCTATCACTGCCGTATCCCATCTCTTCTATCTGTGTCTCAGTAATGAGAGAAAGGCCGTGTTTTCCCGTTACTCTCTTTGATCAGGGTGATCTCCACAGCAATGGAGAACACTGCATATTGCAACTGGAGTGTTGAAAGCATTTCCCCCTGCTCCTCATTCCCCAGGGACTTTATTTGAGAAGGAAGCTGGAGGGAGATCCTAGTGGAGATTTTCTTTTTCTTTCTTTTTTTTTATGAGTTATTGATGATAGAGTGTACGTGTGTGTTTGTGTATCCCAGCAATCCTGGAGCCTGATATGTGACTTTGCAGGAGGAGTTGTTATTAAAGTTATGGCTTTAACAGGGATTCTGGATTATTACTGATGCTTTGGGAGACAACTATCAAAGTTGGACTCAGTCTAGCATGTGGAAGGTGATTTCAAGCTCTTTGCGCAGGTGATGTGTATGCTAATAGGAAAAATGCCTTTTTGCCTTCCTCAAACCAAGCTCTGAAAGATTATACTAGCTATGTTATTGAAATGGAAAAATAAAAGAACAATTCTGGCCTGGGAGGAGACTTGGGAGGGAAGAAAAAGGGAATAGAGAATAACATCGCTGAAGAAAACTGACCAAAAAAAAAAAAAGGTAGTGTCCCTTCCTGAAGATTTGTGGTAAGGGTAGAAGCTGTGAGTGATGTTTCAGTAAATATCTAGGTTGTGCTTTGAATGCAACAAGTCATTAAAGCCAAATGCTATAGGAAAATTCAGGTAATATATAGATATAATCACTTGCCTTCACTTCATAGGAAACTTTTTCATGATGTGACAAGGTAAAGCTGTCTCTACGTTATGTTGGGCAGCGAATATTTGACATAGTTGGGATTACTGTACATTTTATGAACTGTCTTTTTTTATTGAGATTTGCACTTTCCAACAGCAAAACAGAAAATTTTCATCACTTTCTAACCTACTCTTGAGGCACCAGGGAAATGGATTTCACAAACACAGTCACAGTCAGAATCCAACTGTTCAGAGAAGTTATACCAGCTAAGTTCTTAATAGTAAAATCCATGGTCAGCATATTATGCAGTGTCTCATGTTAAGATTCACTAAGCTAGCATGTACAGTGTCTTAGGTCTGATCTATAGTAGATGTTGTGTTTTCTTCCTGGTTCTAGAATTTCTGGGTTTGATTCAATGACTGAGTTACTTCAAGTCTGTGAATTTCACAGTGTCTGTAATTGTTTTCTTTGTTTCTGTTAGATAGAGTTTCATCTAAAAATCCTGACCTATTTGGAATATAATTTTCTGGGTTTTTTAAAATGATGAGTTAGTGAAGTGCATTCTGTTTTTCCTCATTTTGACTTTCTCTGTGACACTATTAAGATTCAACCTTCGGGGCCCGGAGAGATAGCACAGAGGTGTTTGCCTTGCAAGCAGCCGATCCAGGACCAAAGGTGGTTGGTGTCCCATATGGTCCCCCGTGCCTGCCAGGAGCTATTTCTGAGCAGACAGCCAGGAGTAACCCATGAGCAATGCCGGGTGTGACCCAAAAACCAAAAAAAAAAAAAAAAAAAAAAAAGATTCAACCTTCTCAGTCTGCAAGGCAAAGTGGGTGGGAGGTAAGAAGAATAAATGACCTAGAAGTGACAAAAAAAGACAGTGATGTATGGTCTTAGGCACTTTGAAGATGATGAAGATATAATACATTCATATATCAAAACTATAAATGTGATGTCCTATCCTCTTGATTCACTTAACTGTGTAGTTGAACCTTTAAGTTGTTGCCATATCCTGCTTAGCATACTCAGCATTTTTTGAATTAATATTTTTGTGTTTTGGGGTTATATAATGAGAATCATTGGATCATATGGAATTTCTATTTTCATTTTGCAGAAATCTCTATACTGCTTTTTATAGAAGTTGATCCATATGCTATTCCTACCAATAAGGAATTCACTGCCAACAATTGATATTTCCAATTTTTTATATGTGCTATTCTCATTGGTATATGCACAATGAATATTATGCATTTTCTTATGACAATAAACATGAATTAAGCAGATTTCTGCAACATGGATAAAACTGGAGGATATCATGCTAAATAAAATAAGTTGAAGGACAAATGCTAGATTTTCTCACTCATCTGTGGAATATAGACAATCAGAATAAGAGACTCTAGCCTAATGAACAATGACAAATCTTTCATATTTGAATACATAACTAATTATCAAATGCTGGTGAAAGGGAAGGAAAGGAAAGAAGACTAGAACAGAAATAAAGATAATGGTGGAGGGTCATGGATACTTTGGTGATGGTAGGTAAAACAAATTTTTTTGTTTTATGTTTTGGGAATCCACATCTAAAAGTGCTCAGTGTTTACTCCTGGTTCTATGCCCAAAGTTCACTCTTAATGTGCAATGCCAGGGATCAAACCTGGGTAGACCACATGTAAGATAAATGAATACTTTAATTCTTTTTGTTTTGTTTTGTTCTGTTTTTTTTTTGTTTGTTTGTTTTTGGGTCACACCCGGCAGCGCTCAGGGGTTAATCCTGGCTCCACGCTCAGAAATCGCTCCTGGCAGGCTTGGGGGACCACATGGGATGCCGGAATTCAAACCAATGACCTTCTGTATGAAAGGCAAACGCCTTACCTCCATACTATCTCTCGGGTCCCAATACTATAATTCTTATATCTCTCTGACTCTGTGATTTTGTATATTGATACCATAAACTCTGAAACTACTATAACTACCTAAATTGTAATTTTTAACAAGCCACAAATAAACACTGTTATAACCATGATACCTAATACAAACTAAAAATATCAATAAGGAAAATCCAATTAAAATGCATATCTCTTTTAGAAACACTCTTACAGATATACCCAGAAATAATTATTTATCAGAAGTCTGAATATCTTAGTCAACAGTCAAATTGGTATGTCAGAATATCATATATAGTTAATCATGCTAGAGTTTTGAACACAACACATTTTTAGGACTCATACTGGTCTTTGTGGATGTCTTCTTGACCTTTATACATACCTAATGTTTTAAATCCTTAATAAGACACTCATAGTGCTTTCCAGTTATTTGTAGGAAAAATTCTATCCCTCTACTCTTTCATAGAGGTGGTCATGGGTTTTTTTGGCTGTATTTCCTATGGAGCCATGTGTTGTAGAACAGTGTTTCAGGGAAGAATGGATTCTATACAGGACAGTGGACTCTAAATATAAAACTTGGATAAGTAGAAGGCTATACAATCTTGGTTTAAGTATACTCTGACTTCCCCTTAATAATGACTATGACTCATGATGTATTTCTGAGTGTATCCCTGTCATTAAGCTTGCTTGACTGTAATTGCAATGTTTGCTATTCTCTTTGATTAAGAAAAAAATATGGTCATTGATCATGCTATTTTCTCTGCTTGCAAGTATCTTAAATCTCTCTCTATGGGCCCGGAGAGATAGCACAGCGATGTTTGCCTTGCAAGCAGCCGATCCAGGACCAAAGATGGTTGGTTCGAATCCCGGTGTCCCATATGGTCCCCCGTGCCTGCCAGGAGCTATTTCTGAGCAGACAGCCAGGAGTAACCCCTGAGCACCGCCGGGTGTGGCCCAAAAAACAAAAACAAAAACAAAAACAAAAACAAAAAAAAAAAAAAAGAAAAATCTCTCTCTACAAGAACCTTGCCCACAATTTAAGACATCATTTAGTTTTTATTTCTTCAATGAAGACTTTCATAATGATTCCCTGTACAAATAGTTGTTTCACTAACTGAAATCTTCTTTCCCATGAAGATTATTTAATCCATCATGTTTTGTATAAGAATTTATCTACTGAGACATCTTTCCAGTTATGTTGTGGACTCTTTGAAGACATATATATCTTACAATTAATTTTGTATATTTTTCTTATACCACTAAAAACAGGTCTTTGTTATGATACACAGGATATAGAATAAGATTAGCAGTTGCACAAGCAGTAGGGCATTTGCCTTGCATGCGCTAGCCTAGGACAAACCGTGGTTGGATCCTCTGACGTCCCATATGGCCCCCCAAGCCAGGAGCAGTTTCTGAGCACATAGCCAGGCGTAACCCCTGAGCATCATCAACAGTGCTCCAAAAACAAAAACAAAAACAAACAAAAAAAATCTAAAATTTAATGTTTCTTACACTTTTTGTGTCATCTTACAACCTTATTTAATTTCTATGTCTTTTATTGTCCTACCAGCTGGCACCCTGGTCTCATAGTTTTGTCCCCCATTTATGTGATTTTTTTTTTTACCTGTGGCTTTGTAATATCCTTGATGAATTAGTAAACAACCTAAAGCACATATACAGAAAAAACACATGACAAAACATAAAAAGGGTTCTTTTAAGTCTGGAAATGTTATTAGGCTTTAGGATTGGTTTTTATAAAATTATATTTAATTACACTTTTTTACATTATTTCTGAGTCACATTCAACAGTGCTCAGGGTTTACTCCGGGCTTTATGTTCAGGAATCACTCTGGTGATTGGGACTTAGAGGGCCATATATGGACCAGGAATTAAACCAGAATTAGCCATACCAGCAGCCCAAAATTGTATTTTGTATTTAAAGGAATGTTGTTGTTGTTTTCAGGGAAGCTATAGTAAGGTGAGTAGGTTATTTGTTTTACAGATAGCTGACATAGATTTGATACCCAGACTACCATAGGCTGTTCCAAACACTCCCTAAACACAGAGCCAGGAGTGATCCCTGAACATAGCTAGGTGTGGCCCCAACCATATTTTTAATTGAGCCATAGTAGTTGAGAATAATAGTTGTGTTGTTATTTTATAGTTATAAAGCATCTCACCAATCCTTCTGCCAATGAAAAAGATCACTTTCTACTGCTTTCCCCTTAAAAAACACTTCAACTTTCCTTCTTCCCTCCTTCTTTTCTTTTCCCACAATTTATTCCACCTTCATTTCTTTTCTTTTTTTAAAAAAATAATATCTTTATTTAAGCACCATGATTATAAACATACTTGTAGTTGGGTTTCAGTCACCTTCCTTTCTTCCCTTCCTTCCACTGTGTCTTCTCTTGTCTTCCTTCCCTTCCTCCTTTCCTTTATTCTCCAAGACAAATAAATTAGTAATAAGTAGTAGAGAGCAATACAGACTTTTGTAAAAGACATAAAAATATGAGCTTCTCCAGTGAGATCAGAACAGTACATTTTTCCTGCAATCTCCTATGCTCATAGCTGTTGCTACCTCCCTTCTTCATTACAGTGATAAATTTTTATCATGCTGATTCTCAAATGAGGAAAGATCTTAAAATACCTTGATACAGTCTCATCCCTGTGGTCATGTTTTGTACCAGTTAGGCCAGAACAGGGCAGGACATTTTCTCCTCATTATCACCTCATCACTCAGTTCCCCTTGTCTGAGTAGGGTCAGGAGGTGGGACTCAAAACTCAGTGTAGGAACTAAAGTGCTAATGAAGAGAAAGTGTTCAAGCATGGATCCTGCCCTTTCACTCAGGCCCCATTGAAAACTGTAACTCCATGAGATCATCTTTCTTCTTACTGCAAAGTCTGAGTGAATTTCAGTGTGGCTATTTTTTCTAGGGTAAGTAGTATATAAACATCATTAGCACTAAGCAATAAACTATCCCATGGAAAGTCAAATCAAGTGAATATTAGATTGATACAGAAGATTTTTTACCTTTATAGGAAAAAAAGAAATTATGTCTGGAAATGTTTCAGGGAAAAAAACTTACCAATTAATATGGAATATAAACTGAGTTTTATTGTTGGAGCTACTGTTATATGCTTATTTTGGGCTGGATATTAAGAATACAAATACATACCTATACACACACACACACACACACACACACACACACACACACACACACATATATATTTGCTTTTTGGGGCTACACCCAGAAGTGCTCAGGGGTTACTCCTGACTCAGAGCTCAGAAATCACTCCTGGCAGACTTGGGGGACCATATAGGATGCTGGGGATCAAACCCACATCCATCCTGGGTCAGTCACATGCAAGGCAAACACCCTACTGCTGTGTTACCATTCTGATCCCAACAAATACATATTTAATATTTATTAAGTTCTTTCTGTAAGATAAAAACCACAAGCAAAGAGCTTTGGTGATAGTTTTATACTTTGTTGATATAGTTAACTTGGCACTCTTTCAGATTTCTTTCCCAACATGGTTCTGAGGTAGGATTGATTAGAAGAGAAATTTGCATAGGCTTTGGAAGACAAAGTCACAATAACAGGAATACAGAACCTGTCACAACTCAAGCATATCCTCTCTGATCTGCTGCTCTCGCTAGTATGGGCTAGCAGCTGATTTGACATTCTGGTTTCTGCAGTCCCTGGACTAGCTGTGTATTCTTTGTGGTGAGGGAACTCATCTGAAGTAAAGGGATAAGAGAGCAATGTGGGTTTAGTTTGACTTGTAGGTTATCTGTGGGTTGTGGTGTTCATCTTCGTCATTACTTCATGATCAGTTTTTTGACTCTTGGTCCTTAAACTACACTAGATCCATTTATATCTAACAACCAGGTTACTTTTCTAGTTTTTCTTGATTTATATTTAAGTCATATCCAGAAGTACTTAGGGCTAATTCCTGGCTTTGTGCTGAAGGATCACCCTGTGCATAGTCAACACTATCATGACAAGTGCCCTATCCTCTGTACTACTTTATGGCCTTTTAATTTTTTTTTTTTTTGGTGCAGACACTATTAGCAATTTTTTTCCTGAGGCTTCAGCTCTCAATTTCTAAACTTTACTTATTTCCCCTATTTATATAAGATCTAACCTGTTTAATCATTTGCTTTTTTCATATCACTTTAGTTGGGGACTAGCAGAGGCTTGAAAAGTACCAAGAAGAGTTGGAGTGAACCTTTAAGTGAATACCAAGGAAATTGATGTTAGAAAATAGAGAAAAACAGCTCATGATGTGAAGTTGTGAAGCTTTGACATTTGTTTGAAGTAATATTTAAATAATATAATGAAAGGGCTTGGATAAAAAGATCTCAAAATGTATCCAGAATGTAAACTGGTATATTGTTTTAAAATGCAATATAAGTTAGAGATTATAAGAAATGAATGTAAAGGGGAAATGATCTCCCCTACCCCTTCCTTTTTCTCCCCTTTGTGTTGCAATAACCTGGGGTCATATACATGCTTAGTTGTGGTCCTGGTAGACACTTTAGTTGTCTTACTTGTAACATGTACTTACTGGAGGTCACACTTTTTAGTTGTATTGCTCAAGTACATTCTGGCTCTAGTGCTCTCCAAAGATCTACAGTATGCACAACAATGCTATAATTTTTTGTTTTGCTTGTGGGTCACACCTGGAAGTGTTCAGGCACCTTTCATGGTTATGTGCTTAGGACATCACTTCTGGAAGTGTCATTGTGATACTCAGAAAATTGAACCAGAATTGAAGTTATGTTATGCCAGAAATTGAACCAGGCTTAGTCCCATGCAAGACAGTCACCTTATCCCTTCTTTTATATCTATGGCCCTCACCCATATCTCATAGGGGCTTGCACTCCTGACTGTAGTACTCACAATATTTAAAATCTGTATTCTTACTAGGTACCTTATACTTAATCTGTTGTACTTATATATACCTACTTATGTGCTCTTTTGCGGGACCAGGCTGAGTGGCCATTGTATATGTGGGTGGTACTGGGGGTTGAATTTATGGCCTCACATTTTCATGACAGGTGCTTTTTACCTTTGAATCACCCCCAGGCTCAGAATTGTTTTCAAGCAGAGTTTAGGAGAAACATTGACAGTTCAAGTCAGGAAAAAACTTCAAAGCAAGACAAGAACAGGGAAAAGAACAGGGTAGTAAAACATTGTCTTAGGGTAAAAATTAAGTCAAGGCTATATTAAACATGATTATAAAAAGGCAAATTAAGTGATGCAAAGACATTTTATGTAGTGTGGAATGAACAGAACTTATTCAGAAAACTAAAAGAAATGGCACAGAAGAAAAATTTTCTTTTATAAAAATAAAGACTATGGGAGAGAAAAATAGAAAATATCTTATTGTCTGGGCCATAGTTAAGTTTGTTTGGTGTGTCAAGGAACAAGGAAATAAGTAGAATCCATAATTCACATGGTCTGTGGGAATTGGTTCATTTAATCTTAGTTAAAGAGAACATTCACAAGGACACCAAATTTATTTAATCTTTGGTTTAATGATGTAACATTCTATACAAGAATGTCTGCATTTTAAACCTAGACATTTATTTCAGCAAGTATGACTATAAATTCTGTTGTGAAAATAAAAGCAAAAACATCTGCTCTTAAAAACTTATAATTATGTAAGTTATGGGCCTCATGGAGATCATTGGACTTGTCAGAATGTCAATGATCTCCCTCTTAGATGTTCCTGACTTGACAAAACACTTGTAAAATTTTTAAGATGTTTTATTGTGTCCCTTCTCCATAGCAGTTTCACACAAGGTAAAAAAAAAGTGCTTATTTTAGAAAGGAATATGGATGTGGCATTTGCTTAACATATTTAGCTCTGAAATGGCATTTGAGTTGAATTCCTTTTTGTATTGTGAAAAGATGAGATGACCAACTGAGTTGAGCATATGGGTCCTAATAAGAAAGATATCTTATGGTAAAGGGTTCTGTTAAAATACTTTCAATAGGCGACTGATGTCATTAGATTTTAGTTTTAAAAGGTTAGTGTGTCTGCTCTTAATCAAGAATTTTAGGATTGGACTCAACACTGAAGACAATGTTAATGAGAACTTGAAGTGAACAATGTCTTTGGATGGTGGAAAAGAATAAGCATATTTCCTAGAAATGTGAAAAATGAGAGTAGGTTGTGTTGAAGACAAACTTGTCAGAGAAAGGAAGTTGATGATAGAAATATATGGTTTACATTTGAACAATGACATTCACTTAAAATTTCTTCCTATCCCTATATTCCTCACTCCATACTCCTTTGTAATATAGGTATTTAGAAGTTATATTTGAAATATATATTTGAACAGCATTCTGCTGTTTGCAGTAACATAAAATAACACCGCTGTAGCACAAGAACATAAAATGTGAATATTAAGTAAGCCACTCTGGTTAAACCATTCCTTCTTGAGCATTTAGGCTACTTGGTGTCACCATGAAGCCACAAGGTGCTACCTATTTCTGGATGGGATGAATGTAGATGTCACTGATATATCTTAGAATGGAGAAATTTGTGTCAAAATAAGAGTTGTGTTTCTAAATTATTAATGGAGAAAATTGTTAGTGATTTTTCTAGAAAATAAAAGCATCAAGACAGGAGCAATAGAAGTTGGTCATTTACACTGGTCTGTGCTTAAGCTGTGAAGCGAGGAATAGTGATATAGAATTTAATGTCTTAAACTGTGATTTTTTTCAATTCCATATGGGGGTCAAATAACTAAAAGTTTCTTTTAAAAATTTCTGTATGACTTATTAATGTTGTACGTATTTGTATGTACCTATTTATTTGTGTTGTATAAAAAATAAAAAAATTCTGGGGCCGGAGATATAGCACAGCGGTAAGGCATTTGCCTGGCATGCAGAAGGACGGTGGTTCGAATCCTGACATCCCATATGGTCCCCTGAACCTGCCGGGTGCGATTTCTGAACATAGAGCCAGGAGTAACCCCTGAGCACTGTTGGGTGTGACCCAACCCCCCTCTCCCTCAAATTCTGGGCAAATAAAGGCCATGAGTGGAAAAGTTTAAGAATCCCTTAAGAAGGACATAACTTTTGTCTCTTGTGAACTTGCAGTCTCATTGGTGAGACGAGACACACACAGAAGCACTTACTATGTTATAAACAAAGTAAGCCAGCGGCCTAGAGGAGAGAGAGCTGTAGTGTTCAGGAGAAGGAAATAACTCAGAAGAGCTAGGATTAAGGTTCCTCTCAGAATGAAGAAGAGGGGGCCCATTGTAGCACACCACATCACAGCAGGTAAACAAACCTTATTATACATGTGTCTAAAAGACTCTGGACAGGTTACAGGGAAAAAATAGCACATGGCTTAAATGTGCTG
The DNA here is from genome assembly GCF_024139225.1 of Suncus etruscus. Lineage (NCBI taxonomy): Eukaryota > Metazoa > Chordata > Mammalia > Eulipotyphla > Soricidae > Suncus > Suncus etruscus. The sequence continues at coordinate 33,539,303 of NC_064848.1, forward strand.
TATATTTGCCTCTGCAAGGTCAAGTGGAACAAGACCATGAACCCCTCATTATAAAAGGGCAGGTTTATTTTTTACAGCCAGACCAGCCACTCTCAATTTATTTTACATTATTTGTTCTATATTCCCCAACATACGTTCTTGGATATTCGATAATAATTATCTTTCAAAATTGTTGGAAAGGAGGAGGAGAAGTAAGGGCTGCTAAGTGACTTTGAAAGGAAAAATTATTTTGTATATCTTTTACTCTTTTTTATATCAAAAATTCTCATGTGTGGATATCTCAAATGCTCAATTTCTCATTTGGTCATTTCTCAGCGAAGGCTATAAGATCCCAGAATATTCCAGAGGAACCATAGATGAAAGTGCTTAATAGGGATACATGGCATAAGACTAGGGCCAACTGGCAAAATGTGGGGTTACAGGAAGAAAACAAGGTCCAAAGGAGGCCATGATCGAAAAGGTTGAGAAGCACTGCTATAACACACACACACACACACACACACACACACACGCGCGTGCACGTGCGCGCGTGTGTAAAATATACAGTTCTGGCCACAAGTGCATAGAGAATAGTGTCTTGAATTGAATCACATGGATCACTTTATAGGAAAGCACAGAAAAAGGCAGATTTTCCCTACAGGAGTATGCTTGCTAATCAGATGTTAGTGGAAGACCCTCTAGGGTTTGTAATCTATGTGATTTTTTTTAAATGCCTGGATGTATGGTTGTCTCAGCACTAACTTTTCTCACTTGGGTTGTCTCTGAACTTCTTCCCTATTCCTGTGAACATTCGAACATCCGGCTCCCCAGAGCTATGGAGGCTATTAAATTAGCTTAGACAGCAGGTGGGCACTGAAGAAATTGGAAAACAACAGCTGATCTAAGTCACAGTACTTTGTGACTCCTGTGAGGGGATGTGAGCTATTGATTCTATGAAAGCCCATTAAGCAAGGGAGCATCTCCCCTTCCACTGCCCAGATATATCAATTCCAGAGTCACATATGAGTGGAAGAAAGAACTATACTAGGCTTGCTGAGCAGCTTCTTCAATATTATCTCTTCACTGAGACTTCAGTTTCTACATGCTGTCAGGAACAGTGTGTGTGTGTGTGTGTGTGTGTGTGTGTGTATGTGTGTGTGTGTGTGTGTAATGGATAGGGAGTGTTTTTATTATCAAAAGCAAGGAAGGTATATTCTATAGGAATGCAGAAGGGACTAAGAGAAGATGAGAGAAAGGAAATAACAGTGAACATTGGTCTACTACCCACCTTATATGCCAGGCATGTTGTTTTACTTACAGTGTTTATAGGTGAAGTTTCCTCTAGTATGCTAATAGTACAACCCAGGCCTGATTTTTGTAAGCATTTTTACAGAGGAGACAGGAACAGAGAAGAAACAAGATTCAAATAAACATTTGAATCTCAATAATCTCAATCTAGAGCTAGACCTGTGCTTTCAGTTCCTTTGGCAAATGTCATGGTAAGTTTACATCAGTAAGTGGAGATGTGTCAAGAGTGACAAATGCTAGTGGGCAAGAACTAACCATGTCCCACTTCCTGGGAAAATACAAAAAACATACTTAAATAGTTGAAGAGAACTATTATTGTCTATGGGTCTTGACTTCCTGAAAAGCAAAATGTAGATAAGGACTTGACAGAAATGATTTTACTCCTAAACTCTCTGCTTGCTGGAGATAGTTTTCTTGGATTGGGTAAGGAAGGAAGATCACTTTCAGAGCATCACAATGGCTGAAGTAAAACAATCCTGAAGGAGCAGCAGTAGCAACATAAAGAGAACACTTATAGGAGCTATAGCAAGTCAAAGGTTACTGTTCTCTTCATGTTTCCTCCTTCCCGGTCTTTTTAATGGGGAATTTTGGGCCATATCCAGAATAATTGAGGGGCTATTTGTGGTTCTGTACTCAGGAATGATCTCTAGCAATGCTTAGGTGAACATATGTAGTGTAAGAGGATCTTACTGAATGAATTATATGCAAGACAATTGTCTTAACCCCCGAATTAACCTCTCTAGTTCTCATTGCCCTCTCCACTTGGTAATGCTCAGAGCTTCCTACTATTGCTGCACTCAGGAATCACTCCCAGAAATATTCAGGGGATCATAAGGGAAGTTGAGATTAAATCTGAGTTGATTGATGTAAGGCAAATAACCTATCTGCTGTACATTCACTCTGCCCCAAGCCCATTGACATGGGTGACATGTTCCAGGTAATAATAGTAAATTGCTATACATATAGGACTTTATTAGATGCCTTTTGTGCTTTGTCATAGGAACCACTTAATAAAACATATTTACCACAATAACCTCATGAGTTATTTATAGTCTGATAAATCAAAACAAACAAAACAAAATACAAAACAATAAAACAAAACTCTCAGCACAATACATAGGTAGGTATTACAATCATTTATTGGAAGCGTAAGTGAATTATCCAAAGTCCCTTGTTAGAAAAAGGCAGAGCTAGGTTTTGATTCAGCCAATCTGGCATTTGAGTCCAAGTCTACTCACCAAAGTAACCCATAAGAACTTGCCATTGATGCCATAGTATTGAATGTGAAGAAATCCTGCAGTCAGCTACAAAATTATACAGATGAGCAGAGGAGAGAAAACTTCTGTTCTCTAGTTTAGTCAAGGGGAATAACCTTGGTGGAGTAGGCCATAGTAATGCATGCTTGGAGGGGCTATGTTTGGAACTTTTAGCAGGCTGGCCTGGGAAGATCCATTTATTAGAATAATTTTACTATCTGATTACAATCCAGATCCTTCTTTTCAATATTTTACATTGACAGAGGAATAAAGCTGGTTGGACCAAAGGAGGCACCTGAAGCAGCCAATTTGGAAGAAGAGCATACTTAAACAGTGAATACACCACATTGCTACCAAAATTTAATGCTATATTTCTCTGCTCTGTGGAAGAATATTTATGAACAAAAGAGGTCAGAGAGGCTTAAATACCATTATCTGTAAGGTTAAGGTTACAGAGTTCCTGGAGAGACAGGAAGGTAGCCAATATCTCATTGCAAGGGTACTGGAATACTAGGGAAATAGCAAAGAAGTGTGAAGCAAAAAGAAATTATCTTTGGGGGGAGGAAATTGGAAAGAATCCCTTGGATTGGTCAGCCTACCCAGAACTCAGGACAACTTCACTCATGGTGGAAAGAGACTCTCATATAATCATCCACAGAGTGGAATATCATCTAGCATTTCATTAACAAAGATTCCCCCAAAGTCAAGGCTCACACCTATATATCCTATTGAGAATAGTGGTATTTTGTTGTTTAGTTTTATATCTAAAGAAACCTGAGCTCAGAAAGCTTAAAAAAACACATGCAAATTTGTGTTAAACTCAGCTAGTTTAAGGACAAAGCTGGAAATTGAAATAATATAAGATTGACCCTCATACCATTAAGTATGATTGATGGTAGGTGATAAGTCAGCGTACAAGTAGCTCTCTTTAGGAAAGCCTGATTTTAGAATATCCTAGTTTGTATAGGTAAACCAGCATATCCTACTGGTTCTATACACTCTGCTGATCTATGCAGGTAAATAGCATACCCTACTGCTCATGGCAAATAAACCAGTGTACTCCACAGATCTCTGTAGTATATCAGCATGCTCTACTGATCTATGCAGTATACAAAATGCATTGTTGATATCTGCAGGTAAGCCCATATATCTGATTTGTACAGGTTACTTGAGTTGTTAGGTGGAAGGGATATGATAGGATATAGCAGAGAAATTATGTTCACTTTGCAACAACAAATATTATGGTGAAAGTACTCTGTATGGATTCTAGGTGGGATTGTTCAAGGTAAAGGAGGCCTGGAGAACCATTTTCTTAGCAGACTTAAGGATATGCATTTGGTGGCCTTTTGAAGACATATTCATCCTGAGAATAGAAAATGTATTTAGAATTGAAAGTATTTAGGTCAGAGTCTAAAAGTAAAATTCTCTTTTCACCTAAAGGAGAAAAACACTCTTCAGATTGTATAATCTCCTTCCCAACTCCCTTAAGGAAAATGTCTATTAAGGAAAGAGGGTGGAAGCTGACGGTTGTCCAATACAGCCAGACTTCCAGCTGCACCTGTGGTGAAAGCAGTGTGACACAGACTCTAGGCTCCTTGTTCAAGTGACAGGGTCAGAGCTGGAGGTGGGCTCAGGCCTCTAAATTATGAGCTCCCATGCAATTTTAACTCACTGAAGATTGACATCCCCTGCGGGAAGTTTTAAATCTATTCTGAAGCTATAATTTCCAAGTGAGTATGGAGATCTTCAAAGCCATTTCTAGTCAGCTAGTTAGACGATCTGTAAAATTTGTTTCTCTTAACTGAGGTTTATGGGTGGCTTCAACATCCCCCCAAATTGTGAAATTGGCATAAAAGTTCTGTTAATAAGTATGTCTCATGAAGCAAGGAACTCTTATATTCATATTTTAGAGAGATCTAAGATTTGATTGGCTATAGGAACTTGAAGAATATGCTCTGGAAAATGCTCTGAACTCAATTGAGATTCTTACAAAGATGAGTCTTACTGAGACAAGCATGTGTGTGTGTGTGTGTGTGTGTGTGTGTGTGTGTGTGTGTGTGTACATATGAGTATGTATTTTAGTATGGTAAAGTACAAAGTAAAATCACCCAGAAATAAGATGTTCATGACACTTAGCTCTAATTGCTTAATAAATCATTACAACCAGCACCCCCCTTAACATTCTATTTAGAAATGGAGCAAAAGAAAAGAATAATTATTTCACCAAATAAGATATTCAAAGGTCAATAAGTGCATGAAAAGATATTCAAAATTATCAGTATCATTATCCACTAGGGTAAATATGATTTAGACCCACAATGAAATAGTACAGGCCACTAATTGTTATTTTAATTTGTATTTCCCATGTTATAACCTATCATAATGGCTGAAATAAAAATTAATTACTGGTGAGAATTCAGAAAAACCAAACCACTAAGACATTTCTAAAGAAAACTATAAGATAATTTTTGTGCAACTACTGTAAATCTGTCTATTATAACTTACACTAATATGTACACCTGTACATAAATTTTAGTGGTAGTTCTTTTGCTTTATTTTTTTTTCTTTTTTCTTTGTTTTTCTTTCTAGGGGTAGTTCTTTTTCTTTTTCTTTTTAGTGGTAGTTCTTTTTGCTAATAATCAGTAACTAAAAATAATCCAGATGTCTTTTAATTGGTAAATGATTAAAACACTATAAAGTATATCCTTACAATGAAATAATATTTAAAAGTAAAGAGTATACCATCATTATATCAGCAGCTTGGATACATAGCCAATGGATTTTGTGAGTAAGAAAAGCCAATGTTAAAGGCTACATACTATATGCTTTCATGTGTATACTATTCTTTAAAAAAATTAATCAATAAACTAATTGATTAATTTGGGAATGTCCCAAACAGTATTAAGAAACCCATGGAGGGACTGGAATGGTGGCACAGCAGTAGGGCATTTGCTTTGCATGTGGGTGTTACATATAATTCCCAGAGCCAGGAGTGATTTCTGAGCGCATAGCCAGGAGTAACCCCTGAGCATCACTGGGTGTGGCTCAAAACCACCCCCAAAAATAAAAGGAAAGAAAACCCAAGGGACCCTCCTTGCAATTCTGGGCCACTTAATTAGCAAGTCAATGTAAAGGCCTGATAATATGGTACTGCTTAGACTATGTGATGCAGTGGACCAGTGGTGCTTGGGACTTCCAGTGTTGTCATATATCTGTAAAATCACTTTACTTTTTCCTTTCACCTTTTTTTGAGTTAATTAGCATATGTACCCTTAATTACATCAACCCTGACTGACCTTTAAATAATTTATGTTAAACTTTGGGGCCGGGCGGTGGCGCTCGAGGTAAGGTGCCTGCCTTACCTGCGCTAGCCTAGGAGACGGACCGCGGTTCGATCCCCGGCGTCCCATATGGTCCCCCAAGCCAGGAGCGACTTCTGAGCGCATAGCCAGGAGTAACCCCTGAGCGTCACCGGGTGTGGCCCAAAAACCAAAAAAAAAAAAAAAAAAAAAATTATGTTAAACTTTGACTAATAAAAGTGGCAGAGAAAGCAGTAGAAAAAGGAAGCTTCACTAACTCAGTATGATGCAAGAAGCTGCTCAACAACCCCTGGCTGAAGTGAACCTTTTCTTGTTATTCTGCCTGATTTCTTGTGCAAATATGATTGTAGTTGGGTTTCAGTCATGTAAAGAACACCACCCATCACCAGTGCAACATTCCCATCACCCATGTCCCAAATCTCCCTCCTCCCCACCCCACCCTGTTTGTACTCTAGACAGGCTTTCTATTTCCTCATTCATTCACCTTATTATGATAGTTCTTAATGTAGTTATTAATCTAACTGCACTCATGACTCTTTGTGCTGATCTTCACATCATGAACTGGACCTTCCACCCCAACTCTCCTTTGTCTCTGAAAATTATTACAAGAATATCTTTTATTTTTCTTAAAACCCAAAGATGAGTGAGACTATTCTGTGTGCGTCTCTCTCTCTTTGACTTATTTCACTCAGCATAATAGATTCCATGTATATCCATGTATAGGAAAATTTCATGACTTCGTCTTTCCTGACAGCTGCATAATATTCCATTGTGTATATGTACCACAGTTTCTTTAGCCATTCATTTGTTGAAGGGCATCTTGGTTGTTTCCAAAGTCTTGCTATTGTAAATAGTGCTGCAATGAATATAGATGTGAGAAAGGGATTTTTGTATTGTATTTTTGTGTTCCTAGGGTATATCCCTAGGAGTGGTATAGCTGGATCATATGGGAGCTCAATTTCCAGTTTTGGAGGAATCTCCATATCACTTTCCATAAAGTTTGAACTAGACAGCATTCCCATCAGCAGTGAGTAAGAGTTCCTTTCTCTCCATATCCCCGCCAGCACTGCTTGTTCACATTCTTTGTGATGTGCGCCAATCTCTGTGGCGTGAGATGTTACCTCATAGTTGTTTTGATTTGCATCTCCCTGATGATTAGTGATGTGGAGCATTTTTTCATGTGCCTTTTGGCTATTTGTATTTCTTCTTTGGCTAAGTGTCTGTTCATTTCTTCTCCTCATTTTTTGATGGGATTAGATGTTTGTTTTTTTTTCTTGAAAAGTTCTATCAGTGCCTTGTATATTTTGGATATGAGCTCCTTACCTGATGGGTATTGCATGACTAATTTCTCCCACTCAGTGGGTGGCTCTTGTATTATGGGCACTATTTCCTTTGAGGTGCAGAAGCTTCTCAGTTTTCTATATTCCCATCTGTTTATCTCTGCTTCCACTTGTTTGGAGAGTACAGTTTGCTCCTTAAAGATGCCTTTAGTCTCAATGACATGGAGTGTTTTACTTATGTGTTGTTCTATAGGCCTTATGGTTTCAGGTCTGATATCAAGGTCTTTAATCCATTAACCTTCATACATGCTGTTAACTGGGGGTCTGAGTTTGCTTTTTTGCAAGTAGTTAACCAGTTGTACCAACACTACTTGTTGAAGAGGCTTTCCTTGCTCCATTTAGGATTTCTTGCTCCTTTATCAAAAATTAGGTGACTGTATGTCTGGGGTACATTTTCTGAGTACTCAAGCCTATTCCACTGAGCTGAGGGTCTGTCATTATTCCAATATCATGCTGTTTTGATAACTATTGCTTTGTAATACAGTTTAAAATTGGAGAAAATAATGTCTCCCATATTCCCTTTCCCAAGGATTGCTTTAGCTATTCGAGGGTGTTTATTGTTTTAAATGAATTTCAGAAGTGTTTGATCCACTTCTTTGAAGAATTCCTGGGTATCTTTAGAGGGATCACATTAAATCTGTATAAGCTTTGGGGAGTATTGTCATTTTAATGATATTAATCCTGGCAATCCAAGAGCAGGGTATGTGTTTCTATTTCCGCGTGTCCTCTCTTATTTTTTGGAGCAGGGTTTTATAGTTTTCTTTGTATAGGTCCTTCACGTCTTTGGTCAAGTTGACTCCAAGATATTTGAGTTTGTGTGACAATAATGTGAATGGGATTTTTTTCTTAATGTTCATTTCTTCCCTATCATTATTGGTATGTAAAAAGGTCATTGATTTTTGTGTATTAATTTTGTAGCTTGCCACATTGCTATATGAATCTATTGTTTCTAGTAGCTTTAGAGTCTTTAGGGTTTTCTAAGTAGAGTATCATGTAATTTTCAAACAGTGAGAGCTTGACTTCTTCCTTTCCTAACTGGATTCCCTTGGTATGCTTTTCTTGCTAATTTCTATAGCAAGTACTTCCTGTACTATGTTGAATAGGAGTGGTGATAGAGGACAGCTTTGACTTGTACCAGATTTTAGAGGAAAGGCTTTTAGTTATTCTCCATTGAGGATAATATTTGCTAATTACTTGTGGTAGATGGTCTTAACTATATTGAGAAAGGTTCCTTCCATTCTCATCTTGTTGAGAGTTTATATCAAGAATGGGTGTTGTACCTTATCAAAAGCTTTCCATGCATCTATTGATATGATCATGTGATTTTTATTTTTCTTGTTGTTGATGTTGTTATTATGTTGATAGATTTACGGATGTTAAACCATCTTTGCATTCCTGGGATGAAACCTAATTGATCATAATGAATAATCTTCTTTTTTGGGGGGTGGGGTCACACCCGGCAGTGCTCAGGGGTTATTCCTGGCTCCAGGCTCAGACATTCCTCCTGGCAGGCACGGGGGACCATATGGGGCACCGGGATTCGAACAGATGACCTCCTGCATGAAAGGCAAATGCCTTACCTCCATGCTATCTCTCTGGCCCCATGAATAATCTTCTTGATGAGGCATTGGATCCTATTTGCCAGGATTTTGTTGAGGATCTTTGCATCTGTGTTCATCAGAGATATTAGTCTGTAATTTTCTTTTTTGGCAGCATCTCTTTCTGGTTTTGGTATCAAGGTGATGTTGGCTTCATAAAAGCTATTTGAAAATGTTCCTGTTTTTTTTAATTATATGAAAGAGCCTGGCCAAATGGTTTAGATATGCTACATCTTCCTTATTCAACCATGGAAGGTTATAAGAGTCCAAGAAGTTATCCATTTCTTCCAGGTTCTCATGTTTCATGGCATAGAGTTTCTCAAAATAGTCTTTGATTACCCTTTGAATCTCTGCAATATCTGTAGTGATCTCCCCCTTTTCATTTCTAATACAGGTTATCAAGTTTCTCTCTCTATTTCTTTGTGAGTTTTGCCAGTGGTCTATCAATCTTGTTTATTTTTTTTCAAAGAACCAACTTCTGCTTTTATTGATCTTTCAGATTGTTTTTTTGGGTTTCCACTTCATTGATTTCTGGTATCAGCTTTGTTAATTCCTCCTGTCACCCTACCTTTTGTTCCTTTTGTTGATCAATTTCTAATTTCATGAGCTGCATCATTAAGCTATTTAAGTATGCCTCTTCTTCCTTCCTGATGTGTGCTTGCAAGGCTATGAATTTTTCTCTCAGCACTGCTTTTGCTGTATCCCATAGATTCTGATAGTTTATTCATTGTCATTTGTTTCCAGGAAAATTTTGATTTACTTTTTGATTTCATCTTGGACCCACTGGTTGTTCGGTAGTAGGCTGTTTAATTTCCAGTTGTTAAAGTTTTTCTTCTGTGTCCCTTTCTAGTTTACATCTCATTTTAGAGCCTTGTGGTCAGTGAAGGTAGCTTGCTTAATATATATGATATATATTTATAAATATACAAATATATATACATGTATATGTACATATACATATACATGTATATATATATATATAAATACTAGGCCTCTTTCTTCCATATCTCTTTTCAGGGCTAGTATATTTTCGTTGGGCTTCAGTATGGTTGACCTATCAAGTGTTGTCAGGGCTGTGTTGAAGTCTTGTACAATTATTGTGTTATTCTTGATATCCTTTTTCAAATTTGTTAATAATTACATTAGATATTTTTCTGGCATATCATTGAGTGCTATGTTTAGTAGTGCAATATATATATAGTGCACATATACCTCTATTAGTACAAAGTTTTCATATTTGTCCCTTACAATATTTTTGAGTCTAAAGTTTTTGTCATCTGATATTAATTTGGCCACTTCAGCTTTTTTAAGGGTATTGTTTGCTTGGATGATTTTCGTCCACCCTTTGATTTTGAGTTTATGTTTGTTCTGACTATTCAGGTGTGTTTCTTCTAGGCAACTGAAGGTTGGATTCATCTTTTTGATCCATTTCGACATTCTATATCTCTTACTTGGTACATTTAGTTCATTGACATTGAGGGAGATGATTGTCATGGAATTTAATGTCATCTTTGTGTATAAGTTTGGTGTGTCTGTTGGTCTATCTTGTCTTAAAATAGACCTTTTAGTTTTTCCTTTAAGGATGGTTTTGTATCTGTAAAGTTTCTGAGCTGTTGCTTATCCATGAAGCTATGTATCCTTCCTTTAAACCTGAATGTGAGTTGGGTTGGGTGTAGTATTCTAGGTGAAGCATCCATTTCATTCAGTCTTGTCATAATATCCCACCACTGTCTTCTGGCCTTGAGAGTTTCTTATGACATGTCTGCTGTAATCTTTTTTTGTTTTTGTTTTTGTTTTGTTTTGTTTTTGGGTCATACCTGGCGGTGCTCAGGGGTTACTCCTGGCTATCTGCTCAGAAATAGCTCCTGGAAGGCATGCGGGACCATATGGGACACCGGGATTTGAACCAACCACCTTTGGTCCTGGATCGGCTGCTTGCAAGGCAAATGTGGCTGTGCTATCTCTCCAGGCTCATCTGCTGTAATCTTAAGGATGCTCCTTTGAATGTAATTTTCCTTTTTGATCTTGCTGCTTTCAATATTCTATCTCTATCTGTGGGATTCGTCATTGTGACTATGATGTGTCTTGGGGTGTTTTTCTTCGGGTCTCTTTTTGCTGGTACTCTTCAGGCATGCAGGATTAGATTTCATGCGATCTTTAGCTCTGGGAGTTTCTATGTGATGATGTCTTTGACAGTTGATTCTTCCTGGGGTTCCCCTTCCTGGGTCTCTGGAACTCCAATGATTCTTATGTTGTTTCTGTTGAGTTTATCAAAGATATGCATTTTAATCTGTTCACATTTCTTGAGTACTTTTTCCATTGTCTTAAGGTTCTTTTCTTGAGTACTTTTTCCATTGCCTTACGGTTCTTTTCCAATCTCTTCTGCTATATGGAGTTGTTCTGCATTTCATCTTCCAATTCACTGATTCTGTCCTCGGCTGCTGTTACACTGTTAGAGAGGCTTTCCATTGAGGTTTTTTAATTCAGCTACCATGTTTTCAGATCTGTTATTTCAGTTTTGAGTTTTCTGATTTCTGTCTTTATGTTCTGTTCAGCTAGAGCTGTGTTTTCTTTGATTTTCATGAGGATTCTCCATATTTCTATTTTAAACTCCTTATCTGAGAGATTAATCAGATGTTGGTATTTTTTTGGTCATCAGTGCTATCATCTTCATTCTCTGTGCATTGTGTTTGTCTATGATGTTTTCCCCATTGTCACGCTTATAGTTTGATTTTATAGTGGGGTTCATTAGTTAGAAAGAGCATGCAGCAGCAAAGCAAAGCAGAGCATCTGTACATCTCTGCTCCCACTCTGTTTGGCGGGTCCAAGAAACCTCAGTCTCTGAGAATCCCAAGGGGGAGGCACTCTCCAGGTGGGCACGCTTAGGTACCTCTCAATGGCAACAGCAGTGGAGGCCTGCACTCGCCCTGGTCGGGTGGGTCCAAGCAGGTTCTTCTCAGTAGATGGGTGATTTAGTAGAACAAATGAGAAGACCTAGACGTATTAAACAGCAAATGCTTAAAATCAAAGGGTTACTACATAGAGTAGAAATTGTACAATTAAACATGAACAAAAGGATACCTAAAGATAACCTTACTAATATGATGATTTACATGAGAATAGATACGTAGAAAAATATGTATGTATAATTTCATTTATGAACATTATCACTAACTCCTGTGCTGAGCACTTTACTTAGGTTCTAATCTAGACGATAGCACATTCAAAACTCACAGGTGAGTTTTATTAGAATTTAACCTTTATACAGGAGAAAATGAAGATCCAAAGAGAGGTCATTATTTTTCAATGTCAGCTCAGTAGGCAGCATATTTAAGGCTAGATAAACTGACACCAGAAAACACACACATACACTCTCTCTCTCCCCCCTCTTCTCTCTCTCCCTCTCTCTCTCTTTTTGCTTTTTTGGCCCACACCCTGTTACACTCAGGAGTTACTCCTGGCTATGCATTTAGAAATTGCTTTTGGCTCGGGGGACCATATGAAATCGAACCAAGGTTCCTCCTGACTTGGCAAATGCCAAGTACAAGGCAAATGCCCTACTGCTATGCCATCACTATGGCCCCCAGAACCTTTTCTTAATCAAATTTTGCCAACTCCAAACAATGTTGGGGATGAGTGAAATAGAAAATCCCTCCTCACTGAAGGAATCTACATTTGAAGGAAAATTATATTTGTGGTGACTTTTCCAAGTGTTATAGGAAAATACTAGAAACTTATTGAATTGAGATGCAATGAGAGTCAACTAAATGGTTGCTTTTTTATAATGCTTTCATAGTCATTAGGAAAGTCTGAAGTGCCTCCCACCGTGCTGTGAGAAATGTTGATGTACGGAACAAAGTCAGTGTTACAGGAGCATCATATTCCTAGTTATTGTGTTTGGTGAAACTTTGGGCACCGGTTTAAAACAATTCTCCAAAACGTTTTATTTCTAGCTAGGAGTCTGGAAATTTATCCTGCTGACAAAAATAAGGCAGTATGGATGATGCCAGTAGCAAGAGGGCCCCATGAGTCCACCAGCCTCCCCAGTGACTAGGACTTCTGAAATAGTCTGGATCCTAGATCCTGAAATTGCATGCATGAGGAAATAGGACAATACCTCACCAATAACTTAATCACGTTTTCTCTGACATCTGGAGAGATCCAATGGCATACAATCCTTAAATATAGAGCCTCTCAGGCTCTTGTTGGAAGGGGATTTCAGTAATTAAAGAGAATAGACATTTTATTCAGATTCAATATTTCCCATTTGTAATTATCCTCTTGCAGTCTTGTAATTATTCTTTAAAAAAGATCTTCTGTATTAGCATATTTAATCTAAATCATTTAATTAGATGATGGTTTGCCTAAATTAGATATGAATATGTTTCCTGTGTAACTCTCAGAAATGATTATTTTGTGCATTGGTTGATGATTAGAACACCCAAAACCAAGGAGAAAGGCAGGGTTGTACAGAAATTGCCAGTAATGATACAACATTCATAAACTTGTTAGGCCCTCCAGCTTTATGACACAGGCAGTCATCACAGCGACCACTTTTCATTTTGCCAGTTTCCCCTAGTGAGGTTTGTTCACTGAACCTTGGAGCACTCACATATGCTGCTTACTTGGCACTGGGTATGAGGTCATGACCATAGCAGGTGTCAGAACTTTCATGAATTAACAGTTTTTTTGAGAGACAGACATTTATCAAATAATCACAAGAGACTTCTTTCAAATTGAAATGAATTCCAGGAAGCAAAGTAACCACAATTTCGTGAGAGTATGCAAAGGAGAGTGGCAAGATCATTCTTCATGGGTCTATTCATGTTTCCATATGTTATGAGACAGCTTTAGTTCTGTCTTTTCAAGGATTATTTGTGAGGCAAATAGCCTTATAGGATAGAGGTAGTATTCTTGTCAGGAGACTGAGGGCAGCTTTATTTCATGTCCAATATAATAAAAATAATATGTTCCTCAGAGGCAAAAATTAGGCATGTTTGCTGATCTCTTATAAGATTAGGGGCTTCCTGAAATTGGGGTTCTTTGTCTGTCATGCAAATACACTGCATGTAGAATGTTCATCTGGGTTACTTTGCATCTGTGTCATAGGGCTGTGACCTGAGGACCCAGAGGAACTAATGGAACTCACGTTGCCTGTTATGAAATGAATAGTGCATGACTTTGTTTCTGATACACAACTCTCTGCTAGCATCCATAAAATTATGGTGGATTAACTTGTTATCTTACAAATAGAATAAATTTCTATATCTTGGAGAACATGGGAATATGACTAGAATCCAGTTACGGAGATCATCAAGATAGGGCACTTGTGAACCCTTTCCTTCTCGTTCTTCCCCACATCTTTTCCCCTTCCATTTCCTTCCCTTTTCTCCCCTCCTCTATCCTTTCTCTCCTACCATCCCCCTTTCTTTTCTTCCTTCTACTCTCCTTCCCTTCTTTACTTTCCCTTCTCTCTCTCACTTTCTTTCAACCCCTCACTTCCCTTCCTCCTCTTCTACTTCCCTTCTTGCTTCCTTCCCCTCCCCTCCCCTTTTCTCCACTTTTTCCTTCCCTCCTCTCCCCTTCCTTCTCCTCCTTTTGACTTCCCCATACTACCCCCTTACTTTCCCACTCCTCTCATCCTCTTTTCCCTTCTCCTTCTTTTGTGTTTACAGATCTCAAACAGAATCTTTTAAGTAAATGAATTGGAGAGAAAGAAAAAATTATGTAGCTGGGAAAATGTAGGAAAGAGAAATTATTACAAATGTAAATGGATTTGGTTATTGTTTTATAACCAAAGCAAGCAGGAACAGAACATGTCACATGGTAAACATAACAAAGGCAACTGGAAGATAGAGTTATTGGCAAAATTAATATTTCAGTGTCTGACATTTCAAGGTTGGAATGTATTCTTGTTTTTTGATGGTTCACTGGGTGTGAGACTTCCCTTAACTTTGCTCTTGCTACAACTTTTATAAAAATAAATAAAAGGCACTCAGGGCCTTGTCATAGGGACAGTTGCAAGCTCTAGTGATGACTTTTTTGAGAGCATCCAATATTTGCATTTTTTTCTGATAAGAATGAGGGAGTTCTGCCTTGGTTTCTAAAGCTTGATCATAGAATTTTAGAGCTATAATTTGAGTTCATGTGTCTTATCTCTTGGTGGTACAGTAAAAAAAAAACATTTTTGATATTTGCTGGGAAACACTTATTGTAGAGATAATATCATTCCAGAGGGGATTTGGGGGATGTGAGAGAGGAAAATTAAACTGAAACTGATGTCTGGGATTCTACAGTTGAAGCTTCTTCTAAAACCTAGTCAAGGCTTTCTGATTTTGAAAACTTTTAATTCCAGTTACAGACAGGTTGGGAGAAGTTGAATAAATCACTTAAACCTTTACTCTGAGATTCAATTTTCAAATATAACACATGACTCTCAATAGGAATGAATGCAATGTGCTGAAATGTAAATACTTGATCTGATGATGGGCAACCTCAGCTTTAACGGTAATGACACTGATTCAGGAATTGGGCTCCCTACCACTCTGCAGTATCTTATTAATATGTGGTTACTCTTTCCAGTGAATGGAAGTTCTAAGATATTATCAGAATTCTAGTCCATTTTTTTTTCTAACTTTCAGGAAGTGGGAAATGGGGAGGGAACAAAAGTTTCCATTTTACCAACAAACCAGCTTCCTTTAAGCATATTTGCTCCCAGGGAGACAAGGAAATATAATTAGTTAGAGTTGCATTTTGGTAGTAAGGAAAGACAGTGTAGGGGAAGACATGAATATTGGATGACTACCAGCAATTTCTATCATGATCAGAAGTAGGACCAGGTTGAGAATAATGAGTAGTGGTCAGTGAGTCTCGATGGAGGTATATGGCCCAAGCAAAGGTGGGTATATATTTTCCTGTTGAAATTTGACATTTTGTTTTATTTTTCTGTCATTTAGTTAGGTATGAACATATTTTTTTCCCAATGGAAAAAAACTTTTTGAGTGTGGGAGATAGGAGGAAATAATATGGAAAAATAACAACCCAGCTGGCAATTGTTGCACACATGATACATTATTGTTGGATTGTGGGTAATGGCAAAAAAAGATCTGAGCAGTAATTCTTACTGATCCTCTCTGCTTTTATGAGCACAAGGCCACAGAAAATCCTTCCCAGTGAGAGCTGTTTTGTACTGCAGAGTAGGGAGTCTGACTTCTGGGGAATTTCAGGACAAAATATTGTTTGTCATTTTGGTTACCTGGAAGATGCAAACTGGAATGAAACAGTATTATTTTAGCTGGTATTTTTTTTAATAAGAAGAGCTGAAATCTTCTCTACTTTTTCCTCATTTATTCTTCACACTTAATCAGTCTCTAATGTCAATACTCTTCTTTTTATTTTTCTTTTCTTCAACTGTCTCTTGATTTCTTTTTTTAAATTTTATTTTATTGAAATAATCGCGATCTACAGATTCCTTCATAGTTGAATTTCAGATATACAATGAGTCAGAGCCATTGCCACCACTAGTGTCAACCTCCCTCACACACACTTCTTTTTTAAATTAAAAAATATTTTTATTTCTTATCTTGATTTCTTTCTTTCATCTCCAATCATGTTGCAAAAGAAACAATTACTGCCCTTTCGATCTTCTAACCAACCTACCAAATTTATAAATAATTTACCTATCCTATAAAGCAGATAGCTCTAAATTAAGAATAGCTTTCATCATTTCCTACCTTTTTAAAACACTTTAGCTACTTTATATATTACATTAAATTGTTTATTTATTCATAGACAGAATAATGAAAATAGAAAGTGAAAGAATTAATCGTTTAGATTGCAGTTGATTTATCTAAATGGAATGACTTGGCTTTTTATTTGTAGGCTGATTTTTCTTTCTTTCTTTTTTTTTTTTTTGTTTTTTGTTTTTTGGGTCACACCCGGCAGTGCTCAGGGGTTTTTCCTGGCTCTGAGCTCAGAAATTGCTCCTGGCAGGCACGGGGGACCATATGGGACGCTGGGATTCGAACTGATGACCTTTTGCATGAAAGGTAAACGCCTTACCTCCATGCTATCTCTCCAGCCCCTGTAGGCTGATTTTTAAAACATTAATTTTAACATTTGCTCCAAAATGAATAGCAAAATAGTGTAATGTAAATTAATTAATATTGTTTTGTCCAACCTGTAAGTTTTCTGAGGTGTATGAGTGAGTGTATATGTGTTGTGCATATGATTATGATTCTAGGAAGTAGGTAGGCAAGTACTCCATTTTTATGCCATCCTCATTTCTCCATTTATTCTCTAATGAATTATTATAATATTTTTTGCCTCAGGATTTTATATTTACCAGGTAACTGCTGAATCTTTATTTGTATTATAGTCCTAGTGCCATTATTCCTATTAATATGAATAGTTTGCTCCTCATCAGTTTACTTCTCTAAATTCTATCATCTTTCAAGGGCCAGTTCTAGTTTAAATGCTATTAGGAATTAGTCTCTTATCCCACCCCTTCAGCATTTATCGATTGATTATGAATGTTGATGATTGTGTGATACAGTTATATTAGTCAAAGCTCTCTGAGCATGATTATAAACCCCCAACTCAATTTAGCATAAGTCTAAAGTGGTTAAATAAACCCTCATAGCTTAATAGGGGAAAAGGCAGGAATTGACCTTTTTGATTTTTTGGAATAAGACAATTGAAGGCTTTCAGAAGTCTTGGTTTTACTTGTCTTTATTTCTACTTTGCTTTTCTCTGCCAGCTTGGTGATCTCAATCCCTTCTATATAACATAAAAGGTAATTAGATGGGGTTGGTATATGATCCAAAAAAGCTTTGGACTTAACTCTAAGTGGCTTTGTAATGAAGAAAGAAAAAAAATTCCAGGGAAGAAGTTTGATTGGTCCAGCTGGAATCCCAAGGCCAACTATGTGGATTGTTGGTATAAGAAAGTGGCACAATAAGTTAACTTCAGCAAAAAGGTCATTATTACAGAGAAGTAATGTCTACAAAGATTGTCATTAAGAAATTTGACCAATGGGCCCGGAGAGATAGCACAGCTACATTTGCCTTGCAAGCAGCCAATCCAGGACCAAAGGTGGTTGGTTCAAATCCCCGTGTCCCATATGGTCCCCCGTGCCTGCCAGGAGCTATTTCTGAGCAGACAGCCAGGAGTAACCCCTGAGCACTGCCGGGTGTGGCCCAAAAACCAAAAAAAAAAAAAAAAAAAAAAAGGAAAGAAAAAGAAAGAAAGAAAGAAAGAAAGAAAGAAAGAAGAAAGAAAGAAAGAAAGAAGAAAGAAGAAAGAAAGAAAGAAAGAAAGAAAGAAAGAAAGAAAGAAAGAAAAAAGAAAGAAAGAAAGAAAAGAAAGAAAGAAAAAAGAAAGAAGAAAGAAAGAAAGAAAGAAAGAAAGAAAGAAAGAAAGAAAGAAAGAAAGAAAGAAAGAAAGAAAAAGAAATTTGACCAAGACTTGTTTTGGAAAAGATAAAAAATTTTGTATTGGCCATTTATTACCTTCTATACTAATTATCACCTGTAGTTCAATGTGCAAATCCCAAGGACAGTACTCACAGTTTGTACTTAACTGTTAGAATATGTTGTGTTCTAATTAATGTGAGGAAGAGCCATAGAAGGACTTGCTAGACTAACCTGTTTCCAAGAAAGAAAAAAAAATAATAAAAGACTATTAGAATTTCTTTCACATAAAAAAATCTGAAATCTCTTGGAGGGAAAGTCACAGGGCTTTTAAATACTGTCAATAGAAGCATTTCTATAAAGCAACTGGAAATTGCTGTCTATTCATCCCAAGTTAAGTTGAACCCAAAATCTTATATCTTATATTTTATACTCCTTGATTTGAGAGAAAAGTTTAATCTCAGGTGTTGTACTAATAAATGTGACCCCTGATAGTTCTTTATTTCAATGTTTCTATCCAAGAGCCTCCTGTGAAATCTCTTTACTGATTAGCTTTTGGGGGGAAACTTTCATCTTTTTAATATTTCCTAAAGGGCAGACTTCTTTATGTGGGTCCTTGGAACTAGTGCCAGGGCAGACCATGGTGTTTCTGGAGGACAATTTGGGATGATAATCCCATGAAAGTTTTGTTGTTGAGACCATGAAATAAAGAGGCCATGTCTTTGGTCAGAATACTTAGTACCCATCTTGTTTCTTTCTTTCTTTCTTTTTTTTTTTTTTGATGAAGCAATGCTGGCACTTTATTTATTTATTTATTTATTTTTTGGTGTTTTTTTTTTATTTAAACACCTTGATTACATACATGATTGTGTTTGGGTTTCAGTCATGTAAAGAACACCCCCCCATCACCAGTGCAACATTCCCATCACCAATGTCCCAAGTTTCCCTCCTCCCCACCCAACCTCTGCCTGTACTCTAAACAGACTCTCCATTTCTCTCATACATTCTCATTATTAGGACAGTTCAAAATGTAGTTATTTCTCTAACTAAACTCATCACTATTTGTGGTGAGCTTCCTGAGGTGAGCTGTAACTTCCAGCTCTTTTCTCTTTTGTGTCTGAAAATTATTATTGCAAGAATGTCTTTCATTTTTCTTAAAACCCATAGATGAGTGAGACCATTCTGCGTTTTTTTTCTCTCTCACTGACTTATTTCACTCAGCATAATAGATTCCGTGTACATCCATGTATAGGAAAATTTCATGACTTCATCTCTCCTGACAGCTGCATAATATTCCATTGTGTATATGTACCACAGTTTCTTTAGCCATTTGTCTGTTGAAGGGCATCTTGGTTGTTTTCATAGTCTTGCTATGGTAAATAGTGCTGCAATGAATATAGGTGTAAGGAAGGGGTTTTTGTATTGTATTTTTGTGTTCCTAGGGTATATTCCTAGGAGTGGTATAGCTGGATTGTATGGGAGCTCGATTTCCAGTTTTTGGAGGAATCTCCATATTGCTTTCCATAAAGGTTGAACTAGACGGCATTCCCACCAGCAGTGGATAAAGTTCCTTTCTCTCCACATCCCTGCCAACACTGTTTATTCTCATTCTTTGTGATGTGTGCTTCTAGCTTTGAGATTTCTTGCAAGTTATGTTATCTTTATGTGCCTTTGTTTTCTAAGCAGTTAATTGGGGTGATCAGATATATGCTCAAACTTTAACAGTCCTCCACAGTGGCTGATTAATTAGACCAACTACAGTAGACATATGACATAGACCTGGAACACCTCTTCCTTGCAAATATTTAGTTGTTGAAGTCTAAGGGCATAAAGAGACACTAAAAAAAAAAACCTAGTAGCTGCATACATATTCAGGGGCTCAACTTATGAGTTCTGCTGTTTGTTTGTTTTATTATCAGTAAATATTCTATTGTCTTAAATGATAGTTCTATATTGGAATCAACTGGGGATAGTGATTATATTGTATAGGGCTATGACCACCAGTCAATGTAGTACAAACTATGCACAATTCAATTTATGGGGTATCATTTCCCTTAGAGTCATTGTACATGGGGTTATAAAGATGACTTTTTTCTGACAGATAGAAGTGTCTCAAGGAAAGAAGACCATTTTTTTTTCCTAATTTGCAGTTCCATATTTATTAACTTGTGTTCCATATTCATTAATGGTGACCTGGTTGTTGTGAAGTTTATCTATCCATGTCATGTGCTTCTAATAATAAGCGTAAAGAAAGAGCTCAGTGAAATTATATCTATCTCTGTGTGAATAATAAGAAAAAGGGCAGGCTAGCTTAATAGAAACTCATCAGCTCATCAGCTATTACCATAAGTAGAAATTCAACCATCTCTACCTAGATCCATGTAACTATAATATTTTTGTATTAATAAAGCTAATTTCTACAATACAAACATTTGAAATATGTCATAATTTTAATATACTCTCAGAGGATTTTTCTCAATATTTGACATAATAAGAGTCTCCCTTTGAAAAGGCTACCAGAAAGGTTACCAGAATGTAGTGTCTGTCAGACCCTAAGAAAAAATAGCCAAAAGAGAACCTGAAATTAACTTGAGTCACTTTCAGTCTTGAGCATATTGGAGGTCTGCATATCCTGTTCTAAGCAACCTTGGAAGAATTAGAATTTCTGTGCTCTCTATGTATAATTTTTAGGACTGCTTAATGCAATCAACAAATAAATAAAAAGAAAAAGAAAAGAAGACTTCAATGACATGTGAAAAACATCACTAACTGTATCTAACAGAATATCCTAAGAGAAGTTGGGAAATGACTTGTTTCTGTTACCACTTCTATACAATAGGAAATTTATTTTTCAGACCACTTCAGAGTTGTTTTAGCCACACTGATACCATTACTTTTCTATAATATCTTGTTTTTTTGGTTTAATTTTTTTGGTCTGGGGTAGTACATGGTGTTTTGTTCTTCTTCCAATGGAGGAAGGCTATTTATTTCAACAAATCAACTCAAATTGCATCATTAGAAGCCAGAGAGGTAGTGCAGCATATAAAATGCTTATTTGTTATTGTTGTATTCTACAGTTGTTATTGGGCCACTCTTGGCAGTGTTCAAGTCTTACTTCTAGCTCTGTACTTAGGAAATACTCCTGGCAGTTCTTGATAGCCTATGTCATGCTGGGTATTGAACCTAGGTTAGCATCAGAAGTGTGCAAGATAAGTACTTTAGGAGCTTGAGAGATAGTACAGTTGATATGTATTCATAGTCCTACCACGAGTGATTACTGAGCACAGAGATAGGAGTAAGCTTAGTATGACCACAAAACAAAACAAAAAACCCCAAAGCAACAGAAAATTGCATTATTAGTGTAAAACAAATTTAAAGTGTTAAACTCTTATGAAGTTTAATAAAATTTTGGGACCTAAAACTTATGAAGTTTTCTCAATATGACAACCACAACATATGAAAGAAAAAATGGTAAAATTAACGGTCAACTACAAATTGCAAGAAATATTTGCAGGCCCATATTTTTTTTTTAGAAAAAAAAACCCTAAGATATATAAACAAAAATATATATATATTAACAGAAATATAGAACAAACAAATTACAAAACTGGTTAAAAACATGAGTCTCATCTCATTTCACTGAAGAGAATTTATAGGTAGCAGTGAAACACTTCCAAATGTATAGAAAATTTGTAGAACGTGGTGTTAATTCTCTTTTCTAGGGCAGGAAAATAGAGATGGTTTTATGGGTAAAGCTTATCCTTAAAATGGATTAAAATTGTTATAACTTGTTAAAAGTACAGTTCTGTTCAGAACATAAAATGGGAATAATGGCTTAAGAGGTATATAAATGAATATTAAATCATATATATAGTTGGAAAGTTACTTACAATAAAAGTGGAGAATAAGTAATGGTGCAGAGATAGAAACCAAAGCTTCTAATAAAATCACTTCGATCAACTGTGGAGATTATCACTAAAAATTTGATAAGAGAAGGCTAAGTATAGAAAATAAGAAAAGAGACAGCCCCCTCATTTTTAAATCCGAGTTCAGATTTGACTTAGAGTATATCTCAAATACTTAACTTTAAAAATTAAATTTCTGGGTCTGGAGCAATAACACAGATGTAAGGCATTTGCCTTGCACACGGCCAATACAGGAAGGACCCCGGTTCGAATTCTGCCATCCCATATGGTCCTCTGAGCCTGCCAGGAGTGACTTCTGAGTGCAGAGCCAGGAATAACCCTGAGCAGCGCCGGACATGATCCCAAAACAAAACAAAACAAAAATTAAATTTCTTTATTGTAGACATGGTGGCTTACAGAGTTGTTCACAATACAGTTATTTCTGGCATTTAATATTCCATCACCAGTGTAACATTCTCTCCATCTTGGACATCGGTTTCCCAAACTCCCCAAAGCCTGCCTCTTGGCAGGCAAGAGTAATTTGCTTAATATTTTGCATATTTAAACTAGGAAATAAAAATTAAAATTATGTGGCTGTGTAGTCCACAGATTTGAAGATCTGCAGTGCTGGGATGAGAAGCTCATATTGCGATAGTGGTGGTTCATAGGAACCCTTTAAGGGCCCCAGTACCATCAGCTATGAGTTTTTCCTACCAGTTGGACCTCTCAGGAGTTACATGAATCTATGGTGTTGGCTGCTTGTGAAAACATGGCATAGGCTCTGGTTTGTGGATGTAGCTGCTAGAAACATCTGAAAGTAAAGAGGTGGGAGTGGGTGGTGGAAGGGATGGAATGGGGAGGGAAATATTTTCCCTGGCTCCAAACGACTCTGGAGATGTCAGCCACAAAAGTAGCATACCTGGAGTGTTTGGCTGCCAGGAGTCTCTCTAGAAATGAGTGAAGAAGTGGTGAAGCTGGGCCATTAGTGTGGTACTAGTTATGGGATGGTTTTGTGTGTGCAGGTCCCAGGACTTCAGCTGGGATGTGGGGTTGGGATTTTCCCCTGGTACCCTCTGAAGGACCCCAGTGAGATTAGCAATATTTAAGTTTTAGACTTAGAAAATCCTATTTGTTTGACTTAAATAGGAAGCTGAATAATGGGAGAACCAATTATCAAAACTGAAAGGTTGTAGTGATAAGTCATTGAGATAAACTATCCACAAGCATCATACATTGCCTGGCACTAATGCTATCAAAGTTGGCTTAGCATACTCCCCTCTCAGTCTTCTCACTAGGCTAATGATTCAAGACTTTCCATGTTGCTCAGAAGTTACAGAACCTTATATACTTAATGTGCAATGAATAATGGAGTTTGAAGATATTTTCCCAAATACTTTTACCTTGTTATAAAGTTGAAAAGTTTGTTTTCCTAACAAAGAAAAAGAGAGAGAGAGAAACTTGATAACTTGTATTAGGAATGAAAAAGGAGAGATCACTAACTGATATGGTAGAGATCCAAAGGGTAATCAGAAACTACTTTGAGAAACTCTATGCCACTAAAAATGAAAACCTGGAAGAAATGGATATATTTTTGGACCCTTATAATCTTCCATGGTTGAATGAAGAGGATGTAGCATATCTAAACACACCCATCACTATTGAGGAAATTAAGACAGTAATAAAATGTCTGCTCAAAAACAAAAGTCCAGGCCCAGATGGATTTACTAATGAATTCTTTCAAACCTTTCAAGAGGAACTTCTACCAATCCTGGCAAGACTCTTTCATGAAATTGAAAAAACAGGAACACTTCCAAATAGCTTTTATGTAGCCAACATTACCTTGATACCTAAACCAGACAGAAATGCTACCAAAAAAGAAAATTACAGACCAATATCGCTGATGAATACATATGCAAAGATTCTCAACAAAATCCTGGCAAATAGGATTCAATGCCTTATTAAGAAGATCATCCACTACGATCAAGTAGGTTTCATCCCAGGAATGCAAGGCTGGTTTAACATCTGTATATCTATCAACATCATACACAACATCAACAACAAGAAAAATAGAAATCACATGATCATATCAATAGACACATAGAAAGCATTTGATAAGGTCCAACACCCATTCTTGATCAAAACTCTCAGCAAGATGGAAATGGAAGAAATTTTTCTCAATATAGTTAAGGCCATCTACCACAAGCCAGAGGCAAATATTGTCCTCAATGGAAAAAAACTGAAAGCCTTTCCTCTAAATTCTGGCACAAGACAAGGCTGTTCTCTCTCACCACTCCTATTCAACATAGCACTGGAAGTACTTGCTATAGTGATTAGGCAAGAAAAAGATATCAAAGGAATACAGATAGGAAAGGAAGAAGTCAAGCTCTTGCTGTTTGCAGATGACATGATACTCTACCTAGAACCCCCTAAAGTCTCTACGAAAAAGCTTCTAGAAACAGTAGACTCATATAGCAAGGTGGCAGGCTACAAAATTAACACAAAGAAATCAATGGCCTTTTTATACACCAATAATGATAGGGAAGAGAAGGACGTCAAGAAGGCAATCCCATTCACATTAGTGTCACATAAACTCAAATACCTTGGAGTCAACTTGACCAAAGATGTGAAGGACATATACAAAGAAAACTACAAAGCCCTGCTCCAAGAAATAAGAGAGGACACGTGGAAATGGAAACACATACCCTGCTCATGGATTGGGAGGATTAACATCATTACAATGGCAATACTTCCCAAAGCATTGTACAGATTTAATGCAATCCCTCTAAAGATACCCATGACATTTTCAAAAAAGTGGATCAGGGACTTTTGAAATTTATTTGGAACAATAAACACCCTAGAATAGCTAAAGCAATCATTGGGAAAAGAATATGGGAGGAATTACTTTCCCCAATTTTAAACTGTACTACAAAGCAATAGTTATTAAAACAGCATGGTATTGGAATAAAGACAGGCCCTCAGATCAGTGGAATAGGCTTGAATACTCAGAGAATGTTCCCCAGACATAAAATCACCTAATTGTTGATAAAGGGGCAAGAAATCCTAAATGGAGCAATGAAAGTCTCTTCAACAAGTGGTGTTGCCACAACTGGCTAGCCACTTGCAAAAAATTGAACTTAGACCCCCCAGCTAACATCATGTATGAAGGTTAAAACCAAATGGATGAAAGACCTTGATATCAGACCCGAAACCATAAGATATATGGAACAACACGTAGGTAAAACACTTCAGGACATTGAGACTAAAGGCTTTGAGACTAAAGGCTTTGCCAGACTAAAGACATTGAGACTAAAAGAGGAAACTGCACTCTCCAAGCAAGTAAAAGCAGAGATTAACAGATGGGAATATATTAAACTGAGAAGCTTCTGCACCTCAAAAGAAATAACGCCCAGGATACAAGAGCCCCCCACTAAGTGAGAGAAACTATTTACCCAATACTCATCAGACAAGGGGCTAATCTCCAAAATATACAAGGTACTGACAGAAATTTACAAGAAAAAAACATCTAATCCCATCAAAAATGGGGAGAAGAAATGGACAGACACTTTGACAAAGAAGAAATACAAATGGCCAAAAGACACTTGAAAAAATGCTCCATATCACTAATCATCAGGGAGATGCAAATCAAAACAACTATGAGGTACCACCTCACACTCCAGAGATTGGCACACATCACAAAGAATGAGAACAAGCAGTGTTGGCAGGGATGTGGAGAGAAAGGAACTCTTATCCACTGCTGGTGGGAATGCCGTCTAGTTCAACCTTTATGGACAGCAATATGGAGATTCCTCCAAAAACTGGAAATCGAGCTCCCATACGACCCAGCTATACCACTCCTAGGAATATACCCTAGGAACACAAAACTACAATACAGAAATCCCTTCCTTACACCTATATTCATTGCAGCACTATTTACCATAGCAAGACTCTGGAAACAGCCAAGATGCCCTTCAACAGATGAATGGCTAAAGAAACTATGGTACATATACACAATGGAATATTATGCAGCTGTCAGGAGAGATGAAGTCATGAAATTTTCCTATACATGGATGTACATGGAATCTATTATGCTGAGTGAAATAAGTCAGAGAGAGAGAGAGAAGAGAGAGAGAGAGAATGGTCTCACTCATCTATGTGTTTTAAGAAAAATGAAAGACATTCTTGCAATAATAATTTTCAGACACAAAAGAGAAAAGAGCTGGAAGTTACAGCTCACCTCATGAAGCTCACCACAAACAGGGATGAGTTTAGTTAGAGAAATAACTATGTTTTGAACTATCCTAATAATGAGAATGTACGAGGGAAATAAAAAGCCTGTCTATAATACAGGCAGGGGTTGGGTGGGGAGGAGGGAGATTTGGGACATTGGTGATGGGAATGCTCACCGGTGATGGGTGGTGTCCTTTACATGACTGAAACTCAAACACAATCATGTATGTAATAAAGTTGTTTAAATAAAATAAAAAAAAGAAAAGTTTGTTTTCAACATTCCAATATGCCAGTCACTTAGGATTGTGGCAGTGATCTATATCCTATATCAATATTATCCTTGACATTTATGAACTTACAACTTAGTAGGGAAAAGGGTATTTTATCTCAATAGTCTCAAAATAACTGATCAGTATTAATCTAAGTGGCAAGAAGAAAAAATGGAGAATAGTACAATCAAGGATATTGGGTAACCCAATGTACCTGAAGTATCAGAGAAGATGGTACCAGAGAGAAGACTGGCTAGAGAATTAAAAAAATGAACTAGAGTTAGATTAGTGAGAAGATGGGTGAGAGGGAGAATAAAGTAGGGGAATGGGCAGTTACACTGGAGAAACTGAAAAGAGTTAGTGCAGCATAATAGAGGGATGAGTGGGAAAGGTTGAGGAATTGCTCAATAGGAGGTTGAGAGCTGTTGAGAAAAGTTCAATAAAAGCATAAGGGGCAAACTGGGTAGGGGCTTCTAGATCATGCTGTAGAGCAGTGCTTCTCAATTATTTTCTGTCATGCCCCCCCTAGGAAGAAGAAAACATTTTTGCGACCCCCACAAGACTGTAAATAGTATTCTTATTAAAAAAAAACTTTAACCTGCAAAACAAAAATAATTTGAGCTGATTTTTTAATCAGAGGTGATATCTGGATTAATAGCTACAATGAGCACATTTTGCAGTGCATAGCATTTCGAAGCGGGGTTTGAAGCAGGACACAGCAACTCTCAGCTCCAGAGACATACAGAGACATAACAGTGGGCTTAGCTTGTTATGACAGTCTTTGCCGAGGTCAAACGGGCCCCCCTTTTATGAATCCTCGCACCCCCTGGGGGGCATGCCCCACTATTTGAGAAGCACTGCTGTAGAGGCAAATCAAGAAAATTGACAGTACAAATAAAAACAAAACAATGTCTTTTGTTCCTTAGTTCTTCTATAAGGCTCTTTTACTTTCCATGACCAATGACAGCTGTGGGATCCTCAGTAGGACAACAGTGATGTAGATTGAGGCCCTGAAGCTAACACTTAAAATTATTTACAAACTACACCTGACCATCTACAGAGATGGTTGCATTGGGGACTACTTTCCAAAGCCTGGATGCCTTGTTCACAGCTTGGACCTAAGACATGGTCACCAATAAAACCAGTACAACTCAGCACCTAGTTCCCAAATGTTTATGTATATGAGGCCAGATTACTACTAACAACTGAAACTTAGTATCTACCAGTTTTTACTATTACAGTCTGACTGGAAACCCCAACATTCAGACTTTGCCTCCAATAGGTGGGAGCCTGATAATCTTGGCCTGGCTTGCCTGAGAGCATTGAGCTTCCTTGTTTTTAATTTTTGGATAATTTTTTTTGAGAACAAGAGCATGGAGGGGATTAAAAGAGAAAGGCAAATTAAAATATATGCATATTATTTATTTATTTTACCTTCCCTTGGAGATTTTTGTCATCATAGAGGTAACTGGAGATTGCACATGTGGCTGTGGTAATTACACGCTTGCAGTGTTAGCAATTGCCCTGAATGACTCAGGGCTGTGCCAGGGATTGAGATCAGATGCAAGGGCAGGTGCTCTTTCACTAAGCCATATCTCCAGGTTCAAAGTTAACATTTGAAGGAATTAAGACCAAGGGATCATTTCTCTTCAAAAGGAATGGAATAATAGACAATGACTCCAACAGTATTTGAGAGGTCTTTCTCATTGGGAAGAGACATACTGAAATATTGACTACAAATTGTACTGGTTTTTATTTCCTTAGAAATAAACAATTTAACTGGCTTTAGAAAATAATGGGATTTAACAAATGCTTCTTTAGATCTTTCTACACCATTCACTGTTAACTTCAGGGAATCCTTACCAGAAACCTGTAAATATGCATCTTGGGAATTAAATTAGCTTCTAGCTATCTTAGGCAAATACCTTACAAGGGAAATTATGTTATCTAACTGGCCAGTTGATTCTTGGCTTTTTTCAGCTCCAAGAAAGAATTTAAATGGGATCCCTCTGTGTTATTCTCACTTCAAATCCTCTGGAGCAGATAAACATTATCATGAAACTGGCCAAGGATGAAATTTAAATAAGTAGTGATTGGAAAGGATGACAGTAAGAGTTTCCAACTCACAAAAACAGACAAATTAGTTTAATTAACTGCAAAATTTGGAGGAAAAAGATATGGGGGGAATTATTTATGTTGATATGTAATGCATGCTTAATATTTTTATAAACAAAGTTATTAGGGGAAAGAAGCCCAACCAAAATCCCTCAAAAACATACCACCAAAGAGCAATTTAAAGCCAAGAAATTTTTTTATTTTTTTTATTTTTATTGTTAGTTACTGTCCCTGTATATGACTGAGTAGATGCCAGATCTCTCCTCACCAAAACATGATCTTCCTCTGTTGTTTCTTTACTGTGCTAGTCAAACTGGTTCAATTGTTCTGTGTATTTATGTGTGGGTCATGATAGACATCATGTAATTGAATAATTATTTAAATATTCTTATATATGGTAAAGCAGGCTCATTGGAATTTTTTTCCTGAAGGTGGTATCTAGTTATTGGGAGAAGGAATATCTTTCTGGAAGAGAAACTGAGAAGAATGACTACTGAGTTCCTACAATCATTTTCTTTCTTTTTGTTTTGGGGCCTCAGTGCAGTGCTCAGCAATCATTCCTTATGGAGATTGGGGGACTGTATGCAGAACTCTGGGTTAAAATTCAGGTTAGCTATGAGCAAGACAAGCACCTCACCACTGTATTATCTCTCTTTCCCTTTCTCTCTTTTTTTAAAATCTATAAAAAGGTCAAACTGAGAAAAGTGAGAGATATACTCTTGCAAACACAATTTCTTAAGTTTTCCAAACTCTGGTTCTTACATCCTTTATTTTTTATAACTTCTTTCTCTCCCTTTCTTCCTTCACCCATCTTTTTTCCCTTTATCTTTCCCGTTCATCCTTCCTTTTATCTTTTATTAATACAAAGTGAGTTCAGAATGATTCTCTAGTCTCTTCAATATCACCCAGGATTCAGGCTTTTTCCATTTTTCCATTTTGGACCAAACTCAACAGTGTTCAGGAGACTACTCAAGGGTCATGACAATGCCTTGGGGGACCAGCAGGCACCAGTAGTTGAAGCCAGTGTTTCAGTCCCTAAATGCTCTACTACTGAGCCATATTCCTGGCATCATGTTAAGCTTAGCAGATTGGCTTGGCTGATAGGCCTCTGTTCTCTTATTTACCACATGTCTGCCCAAGTATCCTGTGGAGACACAGTATCTGGACAATGAAAGGATTATTTTCTATTGATTCCTCCTTTCATTAGAAAGGAAAAAAAAAATCTTTCCATTGAGTCACATATCAGGGGGGGTTTAGAATAATTTTTGTGTTCGTTGTGGTTTATTTCTGATCATGAATTTGTGGAAGAGTGAACATCTCAACAAAATCAGACTTACCAACAAGGAAATAAGGCAGCTAAATGTTGTTTGTTGGTGTGAGAGTGATAGCACAGCGGTAGGGCATTTGCCTTGCATGCAGCCGATCCAGGATGGATGGTGGTTCAAATCACGGCTTTCCATTTGGTCCCCCAAGCCAGGAGTGATTTATGAGCACATAGCCAGGAGTAACCCCTGAGTGTCACCGGGTGTGGCCCAGAACCCTCCCCCCATGTTGTTTGCTATAGTTGAATTGATTATTCTGACAAGTACAGAGAATTAAAAACATCATGTTTAAAATTCTCCCCAACCAATATTGTTGTTTATCCCAAGCTTTGAGGAAAGGGTATATCTTGTGTGATGAATCTATTTTGTGTTTATCATAGTTAGGTTTAAATTTGAAAACTGGCAGACAGTTGACTTTGGGCATAAAGGGGTGGAAGATAGGGACATAAATCTGAATAGCATGTTTGATGTTTGAAGTCAATTACTTCAAAACTGTATCAAGAACAATGTCAAGAGAGACATCAGTAGGTGTATCAACCCTCAGCCATGATAGAAAAACAAATCTAATCATTGTCACCAGGCTTTGCCAAGAGACAAAAGCATCAGCAAGCTCCACTCTCAGACAAAGCTTCTGCAACTCTGGTGCTATGATTTTATTGCATGTCAAATCAGAAATGCCTTTTTCTGGTTACTGGGTATGATGCTACAATACAGATCAGGTAAGGAACCTCTCAAGAGGAGAAGTTCGAGAAAGTAAGACTCTCTTACTTTCTATCTTTCTGATTACAATGAAGTTACACCATCCCTAAAGTAAGCAAAGTCCAAGTGTCATCTGAGAGGGAGAGAAAGAAGTCTGTCCACTTCCTTCCCTCCATCTGTTCTCTGTACTCTCTTTTCCTTCCCCTTTAAAAAAGTGGCTAGATTAGTACTAGCTTTTCAGATGGACATACAGACCCAAGATAAGTAATGGCAGGTGGAAGACTATAGGATAAGCAGGTATCATCCTCTCAGTGTATTACTTTCACTAGAAAAACTGGGCAGAAAATTCTTGTGATAGTACAACAGATAATACATATACTTGTCTTGTACATGGACAACCTGGATTCAATCCCCTGCATCCCCATCTAGTCCCTGGAGCACCAGTCGGAGTAATTATTGAGTGAAGAGCCAGGAGAAATCCATTGCCAGGTGAGGCCCCAAACCAGAAACACAAACAAAAAAACTCATGTGAATTTATACTCTAAAATAAAGCATTTTACTTAGCAGCTCCTTATGCTGCCCATTCATGCTGATGATGTATGTTCTTCCTAAGGACATGCAGGGCATGCTGGCAGAAAAATCTAGTAGGACAGCTGGAGAGATAGTCCAGAAGTTAATGTGTTTGTTTTACATGCAGCCAAACCTAGTTCAATCTTTGGCACCACATGGTCCTTCAAGCATTGCCAGACGTAGCCTGGGAGGTTCCTGGGCATCACAGCGTGACCCTAGTAACCCTAAGAGCAGCAGAGTCTGAGCAACAGCACTGCATCCTTGGGTGCTCACATCAAACCACTTATCTTTTAGTTCAGAACTGCCCACCCAGGACTCCTGAGTACCACTTGCAAGACCCAAAAACAAAAGCAGAAAACCAACAGTAAAAAAGAAAACTTGTGCAGATACCAGCATGTTAAAACTGGAGTTTTACCTGGAGTAGAAAAACCTGAATTCAAAAATATTCTTCCACCTCTTATTAGTTCTGTGTCTTTGGGAAAATGTTGTTGCTTCTGGGACTCACTCTTTTCTCCACTCTAAAACAATTTTAAAAAAGTGATTTTAAAAATAAATCCTGAGAAGTTGTGGTAGGTTTTAGGAAATGAGATATAAGGAATATTTGGCTCACAATAGGTAAGTCTGTTTTAAATGTTATATTCTCCTCTGTTTACATCTGAGCTGAACTCGGACTCCTGAAAACTCTCTCATTGGTTTTACTTTTGGTTTCTAGGACCACAGGAATAGATCTTGTTTTCTTTCTCTAGTACAATCTTTCAGTCACAATGAAAAAATAATATGTTGCTGGGCCCTGGTAACATAGCATAAGTGATAGAGCATTTGCTAAATATGCATGAGGCCCAGAGTTGGATCCCTAGTTTGGCATCTTCCTTTCCACCTCATCAGTACTCCCTAGTGGAGGTCTGGTTACCCTTGAGCACCACAAGTCTTAGTAGCTCTGCATCACTGGACCACTGAGTTTTTATGGGCGGACCTGATTTTAGAAATTGCAGTTAAACATAGATAACATGAAACATACATCCTAGCCCATTTTTTTGTTTTGTTTTTGTTTTTCTGGGCTACACCCGGTGACGCTCAGGAGTTACTCCTGGCTATGTGCTCAGAAATTGCTCCTGGCTTGGGGGACCATATGGGACGAAGGGGATTGAACCACAGTCTGTCCCAGGCTAGCAGCGGCAAAGCAGACACCTTACTGCTCCGTGCCACCACTCCGGCCCCATTCTAGCCCATTTAAAGGGCACAGTCCATGGTAGTTAGAACTTTGCAACCATGGGCAGACATCTCCTCTAATTGAATTATAGAGCTTTTGTCCTAAGTATTTTGTCTAAAAGTTCTTCAAAAGAGTGTCTGAAATAACCTAGAATAGCCACTCCCCCATATCCTTTTCCTCTAGTTCCTAGCACTCAGTAACTAGCTTTGTATTGCTGTGGCTTAACTTGCTGTGGATATTTTTTAGATAGAGTCCTGATTTTTTTTGTGTGTGTATTGGACTATTATTTTCCTTGATCATATAGCAATGAAAGGGCTAAGGACATTTCAGACAAATGAAGGCATATGCACTTAGGGATAACCAAGGGCAAAAACAAACCATTTCACCTTACTTTTGAGCACTAGTCCCTCCATCTTATGCCTGGCCAACCACATGGCCCATGGCAGCTGTACCAGGCACTGGAACCTCAAGTGTGAGGCCAGGGACACTGTCAGATCCAAGGTCGGCTTGGGCAGCAGGTGCTTGGGATGCAATTTTTCAAGCTCACTGAGTCCAGCTGGATGCTAGGCGCTGTTTATCCTTGTATGGTACATCACAGCCTCATTATCAGAACCGCACTCAGCCAGACATTCACAGTCAAGGCAAAGCAGACCTGCTTGGCCCTGGCCTTTGGAAATGCTGAAAGGCTGCTCATGTGTGCAGCCAGTGAGCTGCATGGGCAATTAAATCATTCCCAAGGAAAATCTTGTTTGAGCACTAAAGGTCATGGCTATGATTTGTCTGTGATTCTTTGTCAATACGTTTTTCTAACCAAGTACCACATAAAGAGTCCATTATATGTGCTCCAGCGCTGCCTGCATGCCCAGGGATGAAAACGGAAAAATCTGTGGGCAGGTCCTGTTAAATGCACCATTTAACTCAGCACAATGACTCTCCGTCCTCAACTTTGCCTTTTGTTTACTCAGGTCCTAATTCATTGGAGGAGGGAGGTGGTGATTAGTGTAACTAGAAGTATAAGGTCTCATAAAAAGCTTTAACTAGTTTTACAAGATACTCACAGACAGCTAGCTGCACAGCAAACACTGGGAATGCCCTTTGCAGAATGAGATGGATCCATGAATTGTGCTTGTGTTTTGCTTCAAAGAATCCAAGTTGCTGACAGTAAATCATGGTCTTGGGTCCAGGAATTTCTACATTCCCCCTTAGGTGTTTTTCTGTCCTTTCTCTCAGAGAGAATCTAGTGTAGCTATTGCAAAAACTCGGGCTGGAGAGTTACAGGTATTTTTTTTACAGGACACTTTTACAAGCTAGTATTAGATAACAGTTCAGGAGATCAGTCTGTGGGAGGGGGCTTGCCTTTGGATCACATAGCCTCAAGCATGGCAATTGTAAAAATCCAGAAACAATTGTTATTTGTACCCCTTTATGCACCAGTAGTATCATATAACATTGTTCCTTTTAGCATAGGCATACTAAAATGGGGGAATCTTATATATAGAAAGAAATTCTTATCTAATAGGAATAAGAACCCCTAAATTTTATAGTACAGGGATGCCTTTCACCCTGAATATTTGTCATGGGGTCTTAACTT